>NC_080437.1:13640185-13944560 GCF_028018845.1 Melospiza georgiana | reverse complement strand
CTCGATGGTACAACACAGAGGGGATTTCCAGGCTCTGCACCATGGAAAAATCTATCACTTCCTGATGTCCATCCCACCCTTCTGGCAGAAGATACTGGAGCAGGGTGGCAGAAGGAACCACCCCAGTTCACAGCACACAGTGTACTCATTCCAACATCTATTGATTTCAATTTATGTTAACATGCTGGGCTGTGAGCTGCAGCAGAAGGCATCTCTGGTTCATGACTCCTGTTGGGTTCAGAAGAGCTGAGGTTATCACCTCAGAAGTAACCTCTTTAGCCACCAAAGCTGAAGCTGATTCAATCATGAATCAGTGCCCTTAATTAATTCTCCTTCATAAAAGCCCAAAGCAATCATACAGATGTCAATGCAAAATGTCCCAGATGAGAGTTTGATTGTTTCCTCGATATAAATAAAAAAAGTAGTTAAAAAGCTAGAAACCAAATGGCTCTTTGGGGGAATGGATTGGGTCATTAATATATCACACACATAAATCAAAAATCTTGTGTTAACAATTTAACCTCACAGCTTCTTAGGACAAAAACAATTGCTAGTCTGAAAGAATGACTTACCTTCTCAGTATTCCTTTAAACCACATTGCATTGGTTGAAATGTAAGAATGCATTTTAAGTAAGAAAAATTGTGTCTACAATAAGTTCAACCACATTCCCGTACTTTTATGCATCAAGGTTTCCCTTCTCTAAAATAAAACAACAATGACTCACCTCACAAGTTGGCCATAAATAGCTCATAAACATCACTGCTACCTACAAACTCTCCCCAGTTTACATCTAAACAAATAAATCTGCCTTTTCTGTAGGTCTATATATAGAGTAATCTTTCTTACTATCTGGGTAGATCTCTCTACTTGACATAGTCTTATTTATTCTCAATTCTGCATATTTGAGACCTGTGAAGAGATATGCAAACTATAAAGGACTGTGAAAATTTTGGTAGAGACCAAATGCTGAAGACTGCTGTGGTTAGGTCAATATTGTTTTACTGTTCAGTGCAGCCATATTAAAAGAGGTTGTAAAGGAGAAGTGCTATTCCAGGAAAAATTTTTCTTATTTTGGTCCTTGGATGTCCTTACATCCCCCATGGCCTCATTAAAATATGTCTGCAACTATTTCAGTGTGCAAGGGCTCAGTGCAGGACAGGCCTGATGGAGGCATGAGCTGGTAGAAGTGATGACAATGAACAGGAAAATGCTCTTACCCCAACCCATCCCAAGGGCCCACACCAGAGAGGGAAGCCAGGAGCACATGTCAGTGGGGTTGCACTGAATTGTGTCTACAGTGCTCTGGGCTTCAGTCCTTTGCAGGAGATTGGCTGTGTCAAAATACATAATTGTGAGCCTCTCCAGTCTGTCCAGTGCCCTCACCACATAAAAGAGACACTTCCATTCAAGGTGCCCAAAGGGCTAAGGTGCACAGCATGGCACAAAAGCAGCCTGCTTCCTCAGGAATGTTGTGGGGCATGAGGAGCTGCAGAGGCACTGGAGAGCACAAACCCCAGTGAGCTACTCTGTGCCCAGCCTCAGGTTAGGGAACAGATGTAATCCAAGTTCTTTTGTCTCTGGTGCGGTGCCTGGAAGTGAAGCTGTCCACTCTGTATAGGCTTGATCTCCATGAATGAGTGCAGTAGCAAATGTGTCTGAGGGTGGGGGCAACTGGAGAAACAGTCTAGGACCAGAACTGAGGCAAGCAGGTGCATGGCCCCGATGCACACACAGCCAGAGAGAGCAGCTTCACTGCTGTGGCTTGATTCCTACAAATATCTACAGGTTCCCTGGCACATAGCAAGCAAGTGATGGTAAAGTAAACTAAGTGCTGTTTGAAATCTGATTTGTAGCTTATTTTCTTTCTCTCTTTCTTTTTGTTTAATAACTGTGCTTCACTATGACACCTGGGAATATTTGTCTTGGTAATGATTAGGGCATAAAACCTCTGGCAGCAGGATTCTGCAAAAGGGGGTGGGGGCAACCCAGTTCTCATGCAGCAGCCTCAAAAGCCTGGGTTTCATATAGCATAGCTGGATGTTTGAGTGAAAGCAAAATAATTCTTCAAGTTCAAACTAGGCCATATTTAATCGTCTTTGGAAGTAACAACAAAAAAATAAGCCAGAGTGCTTTCAAAGAGAAACCTAATAGAAGTAGATGAGCACATGCCAGCCAGTTCTGCTGAACCTGGCCACTGCTGTGCTCCACAAACAGATTTTGTCCTGGGAGAGAGGCCGGGAGCACGGCTGTGCCTGTTAGTTGTGAGCAGAGCCCCTGCTGAGACACAGCCAACAGGTTGCAGCCAGCAGAGCTAGCAGGGAAAAGGTTTCACAGTGCTCAGACTGAGAGGGGGAAATCTCCTGTGAAACAGCCTCAGCCTGGTCCACCTGTAATAAATGAGTGGGTTCATCAGCAGGCCTCTCCCACAGAGACAGGGCACTGGGTGCTGTCAGTGCCACTCTGCTTCTGTGCTGGATTTTCACCATCTATAGTACCCAAACTGAAACATTTTTGGCTGTCAGCCTGGCAAAAGGCTGGGGCCTGCCAGGGGCAGAGTAACCCAGAGTGTGGGGCAGACCCTGCCCAGTGTACAGCTGTGGGGCAGTGATGCTCTGGGGACACCTACCAGAACACACAGGGAGAGCTGGCAGGGATGGCATTAGCAATTGGAAAAGCAATGTTTGGGGTTTTTCCACTATTTAAATACAGGCTGTTCGAATCTGGCAGGTTTTTTACAGAATGTAGTTACATGCACTTAGGTGACAACTGCATTTTAAGCCTCTGCTTTCCTTGCAGTAAAGCCACAACTGAAAACCTGAGGCCAGAGCCAGTAGAGAGGGAGCCACCAGTGCTGAGCAGTTTCTGCCTGAGAAGAGGAGGTGGGGCTGGCAGGGAGCAGCTGTGAAAATCCCTCTGCAGAACCATTGCCGTGTCCCCTTGTGAGAGCTGGGAGACTGGGGAGCAGCCACAGCTTTGGCACAGCTCAGCTGAGCTGCTGAGGTTGGATCCAGGTCTGGGGACAGGGAATGAAGTGAGAAACTTGGGAGCAGGACAGGGTCCCAGCTACCCAAGGGACATCCATGGACTTTAACAGGGTTCCACCACTTTGGGGGTGGGGAGCCCAGGCCATGGGCTGCTTTCCAGGAGATAACAGCCCCTGGCACCAGCTGCTCCCCAGGGCTGTGTGTGTCCTGGTGGGTGGGTTTGGGCACCTTGGCCTCCAAGGGCCACTGCTCACATAAGCACAATCAACAGCAGAGACCTTTCATAAACTATTTACATAAGGGCAGGTGCAGGCTGTGTGAGGCATGGGTGAAATTCTTCCCCATACAAACTTCTTTCTCAAGGGAAGAGTAGGGGGAGCCATTTGCAAAGAGAGGTCTGCTAAGCTCCATCTAAGAGAAAAACAATAATTCGAGCTGGGCAATGCAGACAGGATGCCAATTTTCTTTTTTTTTTTCATGGGTTAAAATGGAGCCAGTTGCAGCAAACAACGCTGTAGATTTATTCAGCTGCAGAACTGGCACACAGCAGGTGCCTTGGAGGGACAGAGGGAAGGAGCAGAGGAAAAATGAAAAAGGCTGATGAGAGTGAGCAGCCTGGGAGAAACCTCTGGAAGGTTTGGGCATGCAGGAGGCAGCACTCATGCTTTATGTCACTGCAGAACATTAAATGAGCACTTAAAAAGATAATTAGCACCTTTTCATTGGACCAGAAATCAAAGGTGTAATTTACCAGAAGTCAGTGAACAATGTAAGAGATCTAATTTAGTCACATTGTGTAGCATAGCCAGGGTGAGAAATCAGAAGCCCATCCTGGCTGTAGAGCTGCACATACAGCAAATGTGCCCCCAACAGGACAGTGCCACCAGCAGCAGAACCACAACTGCTGCAGGTGGTGGGGCCACACAGGGTGTTTGTGCTATTTGAATTCTATTGCAGCATTTTAATTATTTCACAGTAAAAGCAGAGGGTATGCTCTATGCAGAAGAAAATGCTCTTGTCTAGAAGAGGCGGCAATTTGTAGCCAAGGTTGGTGTGACAGTTCAGGTGCTCTCTTCCACAGCCTCTACACAGGCTGACAAGATCAGCCACTCCAAAGTTCAGGAAGATGAGGAGGAAATGGAGGTTTTGTTTTAGCAGCATAGATGAAAGGTGATCTTTCAATATTCAGATTTCAGTTTAGATCTGGGCTGCCCAGACTTGCCTTAAGGCTTTGGAAGGGGTGATTCAGCTTCCTTCTACTTTCGGTATCAAATGAAGTGTTCAAAAGATCAATAAAAGAAAAAAAACACTATTAAATTTTAAGTACCATATAAAGAAACTCAGCTTTAACTCAGTTATTTTTCAAGCCATAGCTACAGGAGAAGGCATATTACCTTTATTGGGATTTCTTAAATAAAAATGTTAACTGTATGTGCTCACAGTTGTAAAATCAAGCTGTTAGCTGACTAACAAAGCTGCAGTACAGCAAATCATATTCAACATTACACCAGTTAATGAGGATTAAACTTCATCCCCTGAACACTACTGCCTTTCCCAGATTTCTGTCTTTTTTTTCTTCCTTTCTTCCTTTTTTTTTCTTCCCTTGGTAAATCTTTGTATGTGTTTCCATGGCAGCATAGAAATCCTGGAAGTCCTAAGCATGGTGGCCAGGAGACTCTAGATTAAAATGGCTAATCATACTGGCCACCTTTTGATAAACACAGGCAGATCCTTGCCTCCATCCTTCCCAGGGGTTCCCAGAGGGATCTGAAGAGGAGCTGAAAGGCAAGGCAGGGCTGTTTGTGTCCACGTGCAGTTCCTCTGTCAGTGATCACAGGGAGGCCAGCAGAAGGTAACAAGCCTGAAAGGGATGTGGCCTCCACTGAACATGTCAAGAGAACAGTGTCTGATGATTTAAATGATAGCCCTGACAGGAAGACCTGACCTCACTTTCTTAGAGATGTAACCTCAAAAGAACCCACATGTGTAACAACCATAATGTAATGGGACTACACAAAATAAAATTTCAAATTCTCAGCTTCTATTTTATCTATGATTTAGCTCCTGTGTAAGTGTAGGTGACTGAGAATAGTCCAGACAAACAGTAATCATTGCAATTCAAGAAAACTGACAAAGCAGTAATCAAAGTAGTAAGCTGGCAATCCCTAGGAAATACAGGTTTCTTAAGGAAAATTCAAGTGTTTGTCTTTACTGCAAACATTCATTCAACTCAAATAATATATTACCTGGATCCTAATTATTATGTCTAATTATAGATTGGCCTAAGCACATTGGCAAGGGAAATATGTTGTAAAATGTATGTTGAAATATTACTGTGCTATTGTTGAGTCAGCTCCTGGGACATGAGGCATTAAATATCAGAATCTGGTTGATTTCAGTGTTTTTATGTTGCTTAACCACACTGTTATGATGTATTCTTGCAAACTTCTCCTTGCTGGTTAAATTTAGTCTCTCTGTTCTCCAGGTGCAATCTGATAACTCCTAGAGAACTGTCTTCCCCATTCTTGCACTTCTCCTCTACCAGACATTTGTTTCCCCAACTAGCCTTATTATTTTATAGATTTTTTTAAATCTACACTATAAACATTGTTAGTTTCAAGTTCCACTATAAAGGTGCCTGTGTTATTTCTTGCTCTGTACTGCAGCCTGGTATTGCAACCCCTACTATTCCTGTGTATGTTTCGTACTCTTTATCAGTCTCCTATATTGTAGATTATCACTGAACAATATCCTACAAACCACTTGAGAGACTTGGACCTTGAAACTGAGTACACATTAAGTAAATTAGGATATTATGCCACAGGGAAAAGATATTTGGACATAAAGTACAGTAAAGAAAGCCATGGAGTGAAAGAATTATTTTTCACTATATTAGTCTCTGTGCTGGTAACAGCAGAAAGTCTGACTGAGGCACTGTGTTTCAGCACCCACATGAAACACACGATGGCCTTCTTTCAAAAAAAATTTAAAAGCAGTGATTAAATGTTAAAATAAATTGTTCTGGGATTTTGTTAATAAAATGGGGCAAAGGCCCCTAAATCATTGCATTTATTAATTTGTGACCACTATTTTTTAGAGGAATGCCCTTAAAACTCTAAAATTATTAATCTCCAAAAGAGTTTAAAGCAATTGCACAAAAAATTACTTAAAATAACAATTTTACAGTCATATGGTGACTTGCAATACAATTCTTGTTTCTTTTTCTGAATTATGATCACATATTACACTTGATGACCAGAATACTCCCAGAAAAGCCTTATACTGTGAAGGGTTGGGTAAGGATGAGCTAGTAGGCCAAAGATGTGATTGACATGACAAGTTCTTTAATATATATGTTTAATATAAACCTTTCTGAGTAATTAACAGGCTGATTTTTTATCAAAAAACATAAGCATACTTGCATATGGGAAAATAATATAAATGGAACAAGCAGATTACAATACTATTGATGGCCCAGTCTTGGGGCATACACAAAATAGAGGTTAAAACTATTATTAGAAATGTAAGAAAACACCTTGATTTTGCTGTTTACACAAACCACACAGATCTGCACAGTATGGCTGCTGGTTTATGTGTAAAGAGAAAGGAAAATTTCGATTAAATTCAGGTTGTTTAGTCTGAATCCTGTGCAAAAGTCTGAGGGAGTGTGTTCTGTCCTTGGAAATTCTGCTTTTATCTCTTTATGAAAACACTGGATCTCTCCATTATAAAGGACCCTGATGGTGTTCTCTCCTGCCTCAGCTTCATACTAAAATGTCTTGAAGTTCAAACACTCTGTGATGGACTTTAATTGATTTCCAGTCAAGACTTCTTAAATCATGTTTCTGAAACATCCACTTATTATTGGCAGGCTCTTTTCCCTATTTTAACTAGTCTGTGGTTCTTCAGTTCTACAGGACAGGAAGCAAAATATATTTACATGCAAGAGTTACCTGAGGCAGAGGAAAGCAGAGGACAAAGCCAGTGTCAGTGGAGCCAGCACACTCTGGCTGTGATGTCTGTGGTGCTGCAGCCCAAGAGGCTGGCAGGTGCCTCTAAATATAGACATGGATATTAAAATGTTAAAAGTACAATGCACAGAAAGCAAAGAGAGGAAAATTACAAGTTTCAAAGAGTGCCTTTCTCTTTTTCCCTTGTACATGCTGCAGCCACAGCAGTCTGGCCACAGGTCTGTTTGATATTTGTAAAGTTCAGCTCGGTCACACACCACAGAAACTGAAGACAAAAAGCCCCACACAAAACCTGTTCCAATGGTCTGCTAGCTGGTACTTAAGGCTGATGAGCATTGCATGTAATGATGGCTTTGGGTCTTCTCCTGGGGACCTGGGTCAGACCTCTCCTTACATTAAAGAAGAATATTGTCCCCAAGTCCATGGACTGTGAATTGAACCCTTGGATGTCAGTGCAGTTAAAATTTTCAAAGGGAAAGGACTCTGGGGGGAAGAGCATTTATTAAACCTCTTCTGTTCTTCATTCTGATAAAGAACAAATCTTCAGTGTAATAAAAAAAACAGTTCAATCTTTTAAAAATACATACCAGCACAATCTTACTTACTTAGAAGTTCAGCATATTAGCTGCTAAATTGAATTCCAGCAGCCCTCCATACGTTTGTCCAAAATTTCCAAAACTTGCCTGCCCAAGCAGCAAGTTAGGCTGCATACTGAGGAAATGTTATTGTGCTGTTGCACTTTTCTAAGCTGCCAGCAAAAGTTTGTAAACTTAGTTTCCGGAGCAAACCTCTGGACAGAGAATGCTGTGTCCTGTTCAAAAAAACCCACACATTACCTTCTCTTTAACAGAGAAAATTTGGAAATGGACATGACTTACAGCAAACTTCTTAATCTGTTTAACTATATTTTTCAGGAGGACTTTAAGGTCACAGCACACCTCCACCCATGCCTGAGAGTCAGGACATGAGCAGTGAGGAAAGCTCCCATGCCAGCTGTCCCAGGCAGCGTGGCTGGGCAGTGCTGCTGCCCTGGGTGGCCCCTCTGTGTCCTGCAGCAATGCTGAGATGCAGGCTGTGAACGTGTCTGTGTGCACGGCTCCTGGGGAGCTGCAGAGTGAGCAGGGATGGGGAAACTTCCACACTGCAGCTGTGCAGGCAGGAGGAGAAAGGGAAATGCTAGGAATGATCATAACGTGGCATAAGAATTAGACTGTGGATGCTGGTGAGAGAGAGCATGTAGTCCTGAGCAACTTTGGTTTGTGTGGGGCAGTTAATTTCTGTGAGGTTCTCCCTTGCAAGCAGGTAAGGCTTTGTGCATTTGGGTACTTTGGAAGTGCTCTACATTAGCTTAAATCCAGCAGTGACTCTGCAAGGAGTATAAAACTGACATTGATTTCCAATTGATCTCATTAATATTTTATCAGAACGTGGCCAAGCATCTCCTCACAGCTTACTTGCTCATGGCACTCCTGCCCGCAGGGAGACAGATTTTTGAAAAGCAGGAACCTGCAGAGCAGAGCCCAAAGCTGCTCTATGGACAGAGATGGCAGCACATACCTGGGCAGTGCTCCAGAACACCTTTAGTAAATCTCAGGGGAGCTCTGCTTCATGGCAAAGGCACTCAGGAGACCTCATTCATGACTGGAGAATACATGGAGGAACACAAACTATCACAATATAAACCAAGATTTTTTTTTCTGCAATAGTGTCTTAAAGGGAGTTGTGAGATCATATTGCCCTCACCTTGCCTAGAGAAAACCTTTTGATCCCAGGAGAGAGACTGATGAAACTGAGGGGCACTGCCTGCAGCAGGTAATGCATGTACTGTAGTCTCATGATTGTAACACACTTGGGAAGTCCTAGAAATGCTGGTCCAAAATAAACAGAAAATAAAGAAAATGAGAACAGGACCATCTCTGTTAAAGAGAAAGTAGAGCCTTTTCCCAAGCAGGAAATGATGTTCTTACATGAGCCCCAGCCAGAATGAAACTGCAGAATGAAAGTCTTATTTTGCAGATTTTACTTTTTTTTTCTTTTCTTTTTTTACACCATTCCAATGACACCAGATCTTTAGAAAGGCAACCTAAAATTTTCAAGATGTTTTTCCTCACTATCATTTCTCAACATTTCAACTAACCTAAAAAATAACAGTACTTCAGTGAAAGCTGGATCATGTGATTTTTTCTTTTCTGATTGAATATTTTTCAGTGAAATAGAGTGAAACCTGATGAAATGCAATAGTAAAATGCACATATTAGAATATTAAGTATATTTCATTTAGGAATCCTAATTTCATTTAATAATCAGTATTGGCAGTTTTATTATATTTTAAAAAGTCAAGTAAACTGTTTCCTAAACTATGTTTCCTAAAAGTATAGACAAATGCTGTGCAAGAACTCCTTAACACTGAAATGAAAGCTGTCAGAGGAGACAAACTATCTTGAAATCACAAAATAACTTTTCTTATCTTATCAGACACCACCACACAGAGACTGTTTGAATTTTATACCACTGTACTGCTGACAGTTTCCACAACTGTAGATCTTATGAGTGACAAGTGCAGTCAGGCCAAAATTACAAAGGTAGCTGGAGACAGACCTTGATGCCTGGTAGCATTTACAGAAATAAATGGTTTTGGTGTCTGACTCCCAGTGAGTTGATTTGTCATTTAAAGCAGGGAAGGAGGAAGGGGCATGTGAGAAGTTAGCAATCATTAATCCTTCTGCGGTGACAGAATGGAGTTGAACCAATCATCATAAAATGTTAAAGGTGAAATACAGGATTTTGCATGGCAGAATGTCCTGGACAACAAGGAGAGAGAGAATGAGATTTCTTTGTTGAGTTGAGAAAGTACCAGGTCCCAGTGAAAGTGAAGTTTTTGCCAGTTTTTCTGCTTTTATTTCAGAGACCTTTCTTATGCAGTCTCCATCTCACAGAGCTACTAACCTTGGTGTGAAGACAATGTAAAGATGCACCTTAAAAGAATTTTATAGTTTCATCCCAGCACCACAGCTATTTATGATATGATCAACTTCTGTATGCACAAATGGTCATGTATAGTGACATGCTAAAAGAAGGTGACCCTACCCAAAGTAATTTAAAATAAATCATGGGTAGAATGGACCTAGAGAACACAGCAGAATAATTCCCTGGTTTCCTAGTTCATATATATGCAGCTCATTCCTGTATTATTTGAGGTTAAATTGAAGTAATTAAGTCAGATCCATACCTATTTGTTTCTATTATGAATTTGCCCCAAATATATGTAAATTCTAAAGCTCAATTTTGTGATAGCAGATGTTTTCAGGAAATGTAACCTTGTAAGTGCAGGTAAAAGACCAGAAGAAGAAAAAATCACTCTGAACAGTGCCAGACCCTTGATTCACTCAACAGCTGAAATGAAAAGTAATGGCAATGAAAACATCTGGGACAATAACTAGAAAAGGAAAAAATTATTCATATTTCCTTTGCTTCATTTGGTCAAGATTGGAATAAACTTGGGAAATGAAAGTGTTGTAGTGCCTGGGGACAGGATATACCAGGACGGCTTTGCACATAGCATGCACATAGCTTAATATGCAGAGAACTAACCAAAAGGGCTATTTATTTAAAATGAAATAGAGAAAATTAACCTATCCATTAATCATTGCAAGCACCGACTGTACAGGCTAAGTACTATGCTAAATGACTGTTTGCCTGCCTAAAAGTGCAACCACCATAATTTTAGCCCTGGTAGGATGCTGGAAGAGTGCATACTTCTTGCTTTCTTCTTGAAAAAGAGCTCTTATAATCTGCATTGGTTGCACTTTCCTACTTGGTAAATAACAGTGGCTCCAAAGGCTTTACAGCAGATGTACTTGAAAGGTATTCAGAGAGAGCTTGAAATTGCAGTTTGCTTTAGAACAGAAAAAAATGCCTTCCTTCCTGCCCTTAAACAAGCAGTAGCTTTTTCTACATTTCTGTTCCTCCATCCTCAAAGGTGGGAGACTGACCCTTGTCGCCACAGACCCTGCTCAGTCACTGTCATGGGGAGTGCTGACTGCTGCTCCCCAAAAGACACAGGATTTGCACAACAGTGCAAAGGAAAAAACCACTGAGCTCTTGATGTTATTGTTCTGCTTATGTATTCTAATGGTTTAAAAAGCAGAACTAGAAGCACATGTTTATTTTTATCTATCTGTTGTGAAAGGCAGAAGCAGCCATAAGGAGTGATAGGAACTGTGATACACTGGATGAAAGGGTGTATCAGAAAGGGGGACTCTAACTTCTCTTTTGGATAAGTAAACTGTGTAACTCTCCAAGTAAAGGCATTTTTGGGGTGTGGGAGGATTGGGAAGTGAAGATTGAGAACTTTTACCTTTCTCAAAATACTCTACAGAACTCATTCTTTCTCCTTTATAAAGAGAGAATCAGAACTGATTACAGCAGAATAATTTTTGAGGGGAAAAAAATCCCTACAAATTTTTAGATTAACTTTCTACGGTAACTTTATTCTTCTACTCCTAAAATCACTACAAGTTTCACAGGGCATTGAAATCCCTCTATATTTTTAATACCCATATTAATCAAATATTTTAAATTAGTGTTTTCTGGTGAAAGAAAGACAGGATTAGCTAAAAATTACCTACTAGGTTTCAACTGCCTCATTCCTCCCTTCAGCTGCTCAAGTCTGCTCTGCATCTTCCTTGGCAAAAGGCTGATTCCCGTTTTCCTCCCAGCCTGCCTGTGACACAGCAAATATTCCGCCAAGAGCAAATAACCGTGCACAGTGGTGGCTGCACAGGGCCAGTGTGGTACAAAAACATTTCTGTTACAGCCCAAGATTTGTCATGCCAGTGCAAACCTTTGTGTGGAGAACTTTATCTGTGCTTAGTGTGAGCGTGTAAAGCAGACATAAGTAAATTAACCAGCACAAGGCAAATGTCAGTGAAGTTAGTTTAAGAAATTTAAGCTGATCCAAAATGAAACATGCTCCCTTTGGACTTACTTGCCTGCTATAGGATATTTGTGTAGCAGATTTGCATCTTAATTTTAAAACCAAACTTAAATGTTACTTCCTATTTGGTTTTTCCTTTTGCCACAGACTTCGGCAGGAGGCAGAGAAACCCCCAGCAGCCGTGGCAGTGCCGTGCCCAGGCAGCTGAAGGGTTTGCCTGTGCCAGGGGGCTTTGCCAGTGCCCTGACACTGAACTGCCTCCTGCTATCTCTTGTACTCTGGGTGTTTTATCTGCCAGCAAACGGGGAACCTGGTCACTCTCAGTGTGGTCCACAATGACAATAACAAAAGATATAAATCAGATGAGATTCATTTGAGTTGCAGGGAAAGAGTTATGTTTTGCTATAAAAGGTTATTCATGTTGGGGCATTCTTGAAGATTACTCTGCCATAAGGGGGTTTATTTATGGATTTATACCAGGAGGCTAGAAATAAAGACTGGAACTGTGGCTTTGCTCCAAGGCCTCAGTATGGGTACTTGACTGCAATAGAGTAGAAGGGAAACAGAACACCTTTGGAAACTCATAAGACAAGTATGTGGAAGAAGAAATTTTCTATAAGCTTAAACCTGTTAAAAAAGTCAGATGCCTCTTTCTCTCTGCTCAATCATCTTTAGCTGCTCTGAGCAACAAATTTGGGAACTGCAATTACATTTAAAACTCCTCCCTCTAGCCAACCCACCCACCCAAGCCTTACATCCTCATTTGCTTCTCACAAACTCCTATTCTGACCAGTACTAGGGGACATGCCTGCATGTCAGCTGCCCATGCACAGCATCTGACACCACACAACATCAGACATGCTCCATGGAGCTGTCAACTTACCCTGTGGGTACACAGGAGGTTCTTTTCTGCACAAGGCAGCACGTTCCAGCACCCATGTTTGCTCACTATATCCTGGATGTTTCTGCTAGAATAAAGTTCCTCTTCATTCCAGGCAGTGGTATGAAAGGCCTCATGGTTAATAAAATCCTTCACAACCTGTGGCATGGCCACCACTGTTACAAGGTGCCTGAGGGACTGACCTGTCATAATTTCAGTTAAAAAGGAAAAAAAATATACCCTTCATGTAATGATATTGTAAAAGATCCCCCTTTGATGTACATGGCTGATGAATTAAGGGTTCTTCTTCTCAGAGTTGTGCAGTTTAATGAATGTTTTCCTATGTAGCAACAGCAGCAGTTGGGTTAAGTGCTGTTAGCTGCCTTTACAGGCTCAGAAGTAAGAAAATGGAATAAAACTTGATGCACTAGACCACAGACTTTCTCCTCTCCCAGCATGCTAACTATTGAATTATTAAAGACATGATGGGATTTATTGTTCACATTCCATTATGAAATGCAATGTGCTGAAATAGGGCTGACCTTGAGGTCCCTTTGCCAGTTCCAGATCCGGTTTCTTCTGGTTGTCCTCTGCCAGATAAGTTATTAACGTTGTCAGTGGCGCCTCAGAAGGCAGGTCTGGTCCTTTCTTTCAGAAAAGGTGTGTGTTTATGACAGGACTCTTCTGACTCTGTAGAAAAGCAGTAGGTGAGAGGGGCTCACAGCCTGCAGAAGCCTTGGCCAGGCACAGGGAACTCTGGGCAATGGGAACAGGAGCACTCTCTGTGCTGGCTGGAATTTCCTTTCACAGGAGTTGCAGCTGGCACTCTGGGCCGCCCAAAGATGACTGCAATGTAGTCCTTTTTCCAGACTAAATAATCATGCTAATGTAAGCAGCTCTCTCAGAGGCTTGAATATTTTTAACAAGATTCTCTTGATTTAAATCAAACAGATCTCTTACCTCTGGCTCTTCCAGAAGTACGAGAAGGCTTGTGGGACCTTCAGGAAAGCAGTAAGAGGAGAAGCTGCCATTTCTCTCTCTCCCCTGTCTTCATTCACAAATGTCTTTACCATTTTCTCTGGGTTTGGATGAACCTTTCTGCAAGTTCATCAGTTAACAAAAAATCCTCACCTGCTATGTGAAGGAGACAATCCCATGGAATTGGGATAGTCTCCTTTCAAGTTTTGGATCAAGTCTCATGCATTTTTAAGAGGCCAGTTCTTTACCATCAAGCTTCACAAGCTGTATTTAACATTTTTTCACAGTCTATCAAGATTTCCTTGCAAAAAAATTAGCAAGCACAGGAGCCTCTTGAGTAAATTCAGCTCTACTAATAAACTATGCAATAAACTATGTTAGTGGATATTAGTTTTGTATCCAAATTACTTAATTTCAGGATCTTCCTCAAGCTGATGAAGACTCAGAGATGCCTCTTCTAAGCTCTTTCTTGTAGGAGCATCTGTGGATACAGCTCACCTGTTTCAGCAGAGGGATCTTTCTGACTGAACCTGTGCACTATGTGAAGAGAGACACAGAGCAGCTACATATTCCACATTCTTCGGGTGAGCTGTGAAGCCCTGGCCACTGTGGGCATTAATTAAGCAAACCACCTCTCATTAGCAGAGGATTTTAGAAGTTTGCAAAGTCTGGCAACTGCTGGAGTGCTCAGCATCCTAAGGGGTATTGATATGAACTACTAGGTTGGGTATAAAAGATGTATGTGACCATCTCGGTAGCTGATGTCCAAAGTATTGCACAGAAATAGTCACAGGACTATAGCTTTTATTCTCAAATGTTAAAAGTATAAAATTGGTTCTTACCATCTCAAATTCTTCAAACATTGTCAAGCACTGATTTTTTTTTCACACCTCTACTGATAATGTGGTTATGTGTCTGCTGCACTGCAGTAAAAAGTAAAGCAATTATCATATAGTGTTTATCCTTCTGTTTTGGAGTGCTATGAAACTCAATTGAAGGGTAATCTAAATGCATGAAAGACTACTGACATACAAAATCTTGTTATTACTTTCAGGACAGAAGAAGGACAAAAGGCAAAGTAGCACATAATTTGCTAAACACTCTGGCTTCTATGAAATCTCAAAATCTTATTTTTATATCTAGTATTTCTGATAAGCCATTCCTTAAATCCATTCTGTTTAGCAGTTTTGCTTTCATCCCTGTATCTTTGCTTCTGTAGTTTCCAAAAGAGGCCAGTCTGCACTAACTATGGAAATTTCATCTTATCCCTTATCATCAGAACCAAAAAAAAAATTATAGAGAGCCCTTTGGATTCTCTACCCCCAACAGATGTTAAACAGCATTTCCATGTATTTTGAGTGATGCTAGTACTGATACTTGGTTTCACAAGATGAATGCTCACCCAAACACAAGATTCAATTAACATTCTTTTATGACTGCATCCATATTATTCTTAACGAGCAGACTCCTTGGTGAGACTGAATATTTACCTCATGGCATTAAATCCACAGTTTTCTACCACAGTCATTAATGGTCATATAGCAAATGATCATCCCAACACCCTGGCTACATTCCAGTTCAAGTAATTATATTCTGCCTCTCTTAATTTCCTTTAGAGAGTAATTGGACCTGATAACAGTCTTCACTTGTTATCCTTAACTGCTCTGCAGCCTGACCACATCTCAAAGCTTCAAGGACTTAATCATAGCTCCCAGTAGGTGAAATACTGATAGATGATCGCTCTGCTCACCCCATCTTTTTATCACTTACAAATCCATTAATTATTGTAACACCTTCTAACAAATTCAGCTCTGCAGGTACTGTAGACTAGACGATTTGTATATTGCTGGCTGCCTGAAGACATAAGTCAGGAGCTTAAATGATCTCAGAAACTTATGAACTCATTGATTTTAGGAAGCTGATGATATAAAACTGCTGTACCTTTTATGTGCCTCTGACTTTGCCCACATTAGAGAGCCATTAGGCACAGTGAGAGCAGAGCAGCAGGACAGTGCAGCTGGCTGTGAGGGCTCACAGTCACGTTTAGAGTGCATGTGATTTGGCATTTCACTTCAGACTGCATTTAGTTTGATTTACTGGACTGGACGTCCATGTGGTTTAAGTGTAGGCCATGGATCTCTTTTCTCTCTAAAGGGATTGAAGCACTATTAGCATGAACCTCGAGTAGAACTTCTGGCTTAGTTTCCTTCACAAGGATATGATTCATATGCACCAAAACAGCAAATGAAACCAGCACAGGATAAATGGGAATGATGGAGAGATTTGCTGCAGAGCTGCTCTGCTCTCCTAAATGCCAGCATGGCTGGGAATCCACTGGAACTGATTGTCATCCATTCAAGCACTGCTAAAGGACAACAAACAGACTTTGACAGGGGACATTCCTCTGACCAACCATGAGACCAGACAATAATAAGGAAACGTGTAACTGACTCATAATGTTCAAAAGGAAGTTTTTGGAGAGGAGAGAGGAAGAGACAAGTATACTTCAGTAGCCTGGTGGGGGGTGGTCTTCAGGAAAAAACTCTTGAGCCCTAAGGAAACTGTTCCAGATGGTGAAGAATCTGAGAGACAAAACATGTAGGGTTCATCTGACATGTGCTGGTTTATTTTTGAGTGATTCCAAAGAGATCAAGCAAAGAAGCAGTGCCTTTGCCCATTTATACTGCAAAGCTAGTTAGAACATGGGAGAAATCTCAGTATGGTATGAACTGCCACAGCTGTGACAGCGGATGGGGGCTCCAGAGTCACTCTGTGCGGTGACACAGCATCCCAAAATACTGGATCATGGTTATATGAAGAATCTTTAACATTGGGAGAAAGCAATGAGAAAAGGCTTTGCATTTCTGATGTAGTTAAATTTCAGATCCAGATCTATTTTAAAGTTATTTAAGCTTAAAATATTTCTGAAAATGTTTAATTTTAGCAAACTTCTACCAGAAAGGAAATGAAAAGCAAAGAGAGAGTGTTGCCACTTTTTTTTTCTCTTTGTGGGGAAAAAATCCAGAAAGATCATCTATAGCTTCTTTTCCTACTCACAAAATGAAATATGTCTGTGCAGAGAGATTGATCCAGTCTGGTTTTTTTAGTTGAAATGTACCCAGCAGCTCTCTGCAAGCCCCATATATCCCAGCAATTTATTACATGATGTGAAAGTCAGACTCTCAGAAAATAAATACCTTAGAGCCAGCAGTAGCCAGAAGCTGAGGTGTCCAAAAATGAGTACTAATCTGGAAGGAAAAGGGTGACTAGCTGGAGACTTAAGAGCTGTGTTGCAGAGACGTGTGTGGTTCCTGGAGAAGCTCATGCTCAAATTCTTGTGAAACACACCATTTAGCACTTGCTGCTCTCCAGTCACATTCTTTCACTTCACTGTTTATATTTACTCACCTTTTTCTGCCTTTTGATCTTTGCCATAGCTTTATAATATTTTCAGTTTGCTTCACCAACATTAAGAGCAAACAGTGTGCAACCAAGTTAGACATTGCTGGGGAAATGACAAGGAACATGGCGTCCGAGTCAAGCCTTATCCTGAGGAGCCAGGCAAGATTTTAATTTTTTCAATTGCCTTCTCTATATCCCTGTGGTGCCCCCCACTGAAGATCACCAGAGTGAGGTGAGGCCTTTCTCTGTTACCATGTTACCAGATAGGAAACATGTCCCCTGCCTGGGGATGTGGGACTGGAAGAGGACACCCAAGTCACCCAAAGTGACTCCCACAATGGTGGGGGGATATTTAATGACAGGAGGCTCCTAAGCATGATGACTCTACATCCTCCACTATGGAAATGCTTCCTAATGCTCCCCAGGATAAATAAGAGCTACAGTTAAAAAAACCCAAACCAAACAAAAAAAAAGGCCAAGGACTTATGATTTATCACAGACAGACAAGAAAGGCATCAGAGTACTGTGAATACCCTGTGCCACTGCAGTAACAGAGAACTTACTGAATGAAACTTCCCAGCCATTACAGACAGCAACTGTTTTCTGTTCCATGTTGCAGAAAAAAAGCGAAGGAAAATCCAGCTTTAAATGGAACAGAAATTTCTTAGTAACACTGAGGATGTGAGTAGGACACATTGACTAGATAACTTAAGGAATGTAATGTCAGCCACATCTTGGAGCAAGCAACTTCTCCTCTGATCCAAAAGCATCTGCTACCAGAGAAGAGCAAGGGCAAGCTGTCCCATGTGGTATGAAACAACCTGTCCCTTGCCTCAAGAAAGGGAAGGGGAAATAGGGTACCTATATAATGCAGTGGTGCTCCATCTGCCTGTCTTCTGTCCTGCAGTGCAAAGTCTGTTGCCATTACTCCATCAAAATTAGAAAAAAAAAGTCTATGTGCCAGCAGCATTAAAAATATGCTTCTCTCACAAATTAAAGGTTGCAGATAACCAAAGAAGTGGCTGCAGTACTTAATCAGAGTCTTTAGTTCTGTCAAAGACACCTATGATGAAGCCACTGTAGTTGCCCATTATCCTCTAAGAGCTGTTGAATCCTGTCTGTATTTACAGGCCTTTAGTGACAAAACTGTGCCCTGCGGATGGGGACCAGCTGCTCATTCAGGGCACGTAACTCTCTACAAGCTGCTGGGGGTTGTGACAGGTCCTCTCTGTCACCCTTCTGAGCAGGGGCCAAGCTGTTGCCAAGTTGCCACATCTCTCCCAAAAAGACAGGGATGAACAGACAAGGGTAAACACGCTGTTTTGTAAGTCCCATGGTGATTATTTTAATGACCATGAGCCCTTCTGGAAACCTTGCGGGGGGTAGAGAACATCACAGATGTGACAGGAGCCCAGCAGCTGACTAAAAGCAGTCCTGGGGGACCCACTTACTCATGGACAGATGCATGTGCTAACAACAGACATCCCATCACGCTTACTGCCATCACCAGTTGTAGTTAGGAGGACCCAAGGTAAACCCCAGCAGTATTCAGCTGTGATTCCCAGTCAATGGGAATTGTCCTGATTAAACTAAGAGTGCAGCTCATCAAGTATTTGAAACTCCACTTCAAAGTAAATATTGACACGGTTTAAAGGGATTAACTAAGATGAGTGGATTCTTGTTAAAAACTTTTTGCGAGTAAAAAGAGCCTTTTACAAAGTCCTGACAATATTTTGAGATGTCATTTCCCGTGATAAAATGGAAAAAGGGGAAAACTTGCTTTAAAAGTATATGAAAATCTCATGTTCCTAAACACTTACCTTTAAATGACCAACTCTTAAAATAATGGCTCTCATAAAACTACACATCAAGTAGCTCTGTGTGTGACTTATTAAAGGACGGTGGATGATGCCACACTGGCAGCAAAGAGCTAAATAGATTAAATTTCCCAGACCCATATTCTTTACTATATGTAAGGAACATCAAGTGGTCAGTCCTGAATTTTGTCTACTTTTATTTCTCTGAAGTGCAGAACATTTTGCTTCTCTTCTTCAGTCACCCTGTGTATACAATGAGAATAATACCTGTAACATCAGTTACAGAAGAGATTTATAGGGATGGATGGAATAAGGAGGAAGGAAGCAAGGAACAGGACTTTGCCAGCCGTGCCTGCTCTCCAGCAGGAAGATTGAGCGGTCACCCACCTCCTGCTCTGTGGTGGAAAACCCCCATGGCAGCTCTGTGCCTGAGCCCGTGCTTATCTCCCGATGGAGCTGGAGCCTGCAGTTTCCCCAGGGCCGCTATCAGCGTCTCCCAGGCAATGTGAGCCACAGCAGGGGAGAAGGAGCAGCAGCCCGGCCCAGCCAGCTCCCCACGCACCCACAATAATCCACAGCATGGGCTGGGCAAGGAGCCTGGGCTGTGAAAGAGAGCAAGCAGAGATAGTAGATAGACACCAATATGACAAAAGTGTTTGAAATCAAAACAAACCTCAAAAAGAGCTTCCGGTTTTCTTTCAGCAAAAATCATAGAATTAAATCTTTGACTTAGTAAATTCTTTCTTTTAGAAAAGCAAATTTAAAAATGCCACAGTGATGAACAATGTAATAAAAAAAGTCATCATATTATTCTTGAATGAGGTTTAATAAAAATCAAATAAAAGCAATTATCTGAATTTTCAAGAGGATCACTTCTTCCTTCCCTGAGGTACAAAAGAGAATGAATTCAAGAAATCATTAGAATCAGAAACTGGCGCTGCACAACAGAGCCAGTGTTTGCTGTACAAAGACAAACAGAAATCTCCTCCCAGGCTGACAGGCTCCTTGCTAAAGCTGTTGGAGTGGAAATTCCACCTATAGGTGAAGAAGGGTAATTAGAGGCACAAGAATTTCTTTGTAGTAGGGCTGGCTTTTCTACTCCAGCACAGACTTCGGCTTTTCAAGTATTCATATTCTTCTTTACTCATACAGAAAGAAATTGGACACATCACAATGTTGAGAGCTGCCCACGGATTCCTCTAAGCAGGTATGTGTGAATGAACACCCACTAGCACACCCCACAGAGCACTTGCCTGCTCTCTCTTACTCCTGTGTAAATCTGCACTGCCCAGCTTACCCTTTCCTTCTGCCTCTCTGCCATCTCACCTGATGGAGAGCATACAGCATACACTTCTCAGGTGGAAAGGAACATCCAAATCTTTTGTGAGAATGTGGTGATTTCAATGACATTTTCAAAGGCAGAGAGCAGAAATGCATTATTTCAATACTCTAATTTATTCTGATAAGAGGATAAAATTTCATGCTGACTCATTTCAATTTCTTTGGATTCCAATGTTATGGTATACTAAGTATTGCAATATTGATATTACTGTTGAATATTTTGATGACAAGCATGATTTTTTAAATATGCATGAGAAATCTTCAATGTGCCAACTGTTTTCTATTCACACTTTGAATGAAAACAAATCCTGAAGTAGAAATCTTACCATCAAACTAAGATGTACAGAACTAGATTAGACATATATCACTTGGCAGCCAGACTCAAAGGAGCTTCACTGACTTCAGAGGAGCAGCTTGATCTTGCAGCATTGTTCCAGGACAGCAGAAGTCTGTCCTCTGTGTTACCAAGTACCCCTTGTGAATCGTTAAAGACCATTTAAAAGGGGCAGATCTTTCCCTGCTTGACTGATATTCATAAATGCTCTGACTTCTGCCAAAGGAAGACAGCTAAAGTTGGATGCTACATTTTCACTGGGAATGTCCCATGGTTTTGCTGTACTCTTAGATCATTTAGGACTTGACTCAGTCTTGCAGAAATGGGTGCTTACATATCTCATAAACTATTATCACTTTTCCTATGAGCCTGCATCTTGCTCCGAAGTCAAACTCTTCATTGCTGATTTTTGGCAGCCAAACAATTAAAGAAGTGGACACCCATTTAAAATGTACCAAGAAAAACATAACAACAGGAATATAAAATTTAAGGAGAGACAGGGAGCAGAGTCCCTGATTCTAATCTTGCAACAAATTGTATGTAAATGGGCCTCAGAGAAGGCACTGGGCTGTGTAAGTTTCCCTGCTGAGCGTTTTGTACAACTTGGGTCTTAACTTCATGTCACAAAAGCAGAATAAAAATGAAATGGAGGGAAGTTTGGACTCTGCTCCCATCAATGCCCGGTGGGATTCATTGTTCATCTTCCTTGAAAAGAAAGCAACAGCCTTCTTGCTACATATGTTTTAAAATACTTGAAATTTAAGTACTGTTGGCCCAGACTGCCAGGTTTTTTCACATACATTTTCCCCAGAGAAATTCCTACCTTCTTCAGTAGTCTCAACACCAAAAAAGACTGAGAAGCACAGGGTTTTCAAATTAAAACATGAAAAATAATCTCACTACAGATGTCTAAATATTTCATGTATTACATGAATTCAGCTCTGGCGAGATGTGTCATCCACATTGCTATAAAACAGCAAAAAGATTGTTCATATATTTTAAAAGATCAGTCACTTCTCTCTACACTTTCCTCCAGTTCAATTTAAAACAAGAGAGGATGGATGTTTCATATCAGGCTAAGGGATTGTTTTTATCACTTTTTTACTTTTTCCCATCTCCATCATTTGTGACAGAGATGGATGGTTGCTCTGCTTGTCTCTTCCCTGCTCTGTAGGGCCAGACAAAGTCTCCCTCTAGTCCCCAAGGACTGATTTTAAAATATCACAAAAAGAAACAACACTGAAAAGAGGATGGGCTGCATTAGCAAGGATTGCCCATAACTGGGATTTCTCTCACCTGTGGAAATGATGAAGCAGTACAGGCAGCATGAGAATTCATGCTGCTTTCTTCTCACTAAGACTTCCTTTAGTAATGTGCCTTGTGATATCAGGACTTTGATGAGGGTACCTTGTATTCCACTGATCTTATCTTCAAGTCCTACTAAGCCATTGTAGAATATAAGGTTGGAGGAGTCACTGGTAACCTCCACTCTTCCCATCCCATGAAATTATGGAGCGTGAATTGAAATAACTTTGGTTCTTTGTTTCCATCCACAACTTTGATTCAGTATTTAAACAAAACCCTAGCAGCAGCCATACAAAGTATGCTATAGGTGCTTCCAAGTTTTGGGACTATTTCAGCTGTTTAAAGGTGTAGTAAGAAGTGGTCTTAAAGCTTGGGACTTTACAGCTTGGGACTATTTTGATAGGGTACAACTGCTGCATGCCAGTTGCCAAAAGAAAATAAAAAATACAGAAAAGTCACATTCACAAAAAGAATTTCATCAAAAGTCAGGAAGCCATTAATTTAGGTCAAACTTGCTGCATGAGCCACTGTTTCAAACAAAACACTCACAGAAAATGTAGAATCACTAACAGGAAATCAAATGGCTGCTGTTTCAGTGTGTATACTGGAAAAATGTCTATGTATAGAGATTAAATGAAATAAAACCCCCCAGCTAAAGAAATGATTACTTAAATGATTACTTTTCTGTTTTCAAATTTTCAAGGGGAAGGGAAAATGGAACAAGTGTAATTTTGCTTTGAACAATAGTGCTATTATTCTTCTTTAAAAGAACAAGCACAGCAAACAAACTACTGCTAGTACACTTCCCTTTCCCCCCATATATTGTGATACAACAACTAGAAAATAACTGCCCAGCCTTGGCTCACACCAGGGATGAATTTGTGGGGCTGTGCCTGCCCTGCAAGGGGAAAGCTCCACAGCTGTCTGCAGGAGGTTAGCAAGGATGACATACTTAGGTGGTTTAAGTTGCACTGAAATGACGATGACTCAACACAGCCATTTAAAATATGCAAACACTGTTGCCGACTTGTTGGAACAAGGCACTTGACAATGCAGTTTCCCTTTCAGAAACAGGTTCAGGTGCAGGATCTGGTCAAGCATCTACCACTGATTTTTGACTAAATCCTGATGCCTGGATTCATGAGAGTATCTTCTGTTGCTGGGCGCTTGGGTTGCAAATATCCGTAAGGGGCAGCTTCACTGTGGACTATTTGAAACAGACATGGTTTGTATATTCCAAGAGTCCCTGCTAATAACCTGCTGTGTCAGCATTTCTCAGGTGAGGATCTCAGAGCAACCAGTTCATTTCACAACCACCACCTGTGAGGCTCATTGATATGCATATATTTGTATTTACTAGATCTACTTGTATTTAACAATGTTTATTCATATTTTTCAGGCAGGCCAAAAGAATCACACAGATGTCTAATTTCCAAATAAACTGTTTGCTAACTGCAGATATTTTCATGTCCAAACTATCAATTTGAGACACTGTGAACATGATTTTGAGACAAGTGGGGTGCAAGTTTTCTTGCTAAGAAATGTGAATTTCAGTTGCACCATCAAACTGCTTTTGCTAATCTGATTAACCAAAACTGTTTTCATAAATTAGGCACTGACCAGAGAGGTGCTTCACAAAGAAAATGGGCTTGCACTGGAGCAGTAAAGAGTGAGTAGGACTAGCACTAAAACATTGCCTCCTTGTATTGGTTTTCTAAGTGATTGTACTCATTTCACTTTTTGAATCATTTCACCTTTTGATGATACAGTTTTCCCACCTGTGAAATGGAGATGCTGGTACTGACCTTGCTGGTAAAAAGGTCTTTGAAACGTATTGGAAAAGCAACACTGACATTTAGACAATACCAAGAGAAGAGCTCTGTGTGCGCACCAGGCCTGGCATCACCAGTGCTGCAGCTCACAGCTGGAGTATGAGATATCCAAAGGACATATATGGATAATATTAGCAGATATCATAAATGCCTTAAATTCACTAGGTCTTAAAAAAATCCCTCGAGCCCAGGCAAATTAATTTTTCTCCTTGTGAAATGTAAATCTTCCCCACACAGAAGCATGAGGTTTTTCCTGTCTATGCAAATATATTTGGGCAGCACTAGGTCCAGGGGACTTTACTGGATGGCAGGCTTACTGAGCTGGGGAAGTCCTTTGCTGGAAGCGAGTGTTTATCATACAAGTTACCACCAGACATAAACATCCGAAAGACCTTTGGTCCTGCATTCACACAAGTTAAAGCTCTAACCTAACCTGGCAATGCTGCTCTACAACAAAGACAAGCTAAATAAATTCCCTACAGACACACAGAAAATGGGTTCCAGCTGTAACCCACCTTGTCTGCTTTCCACTCATGCCCTCAAACCCCATATTCCATGGCTTTAGACATCCATCATTGATTATCTGAAGAACAGATAAATTTACTGAAAAATTAAAGCAAATTAATACAGCAGATCACTGTTTTAGCAATGCTTCTCTTTTTTTCAGAAAGACTGCATTTGTGGGAAATACTCAGCTCCTGAAAGATTCTCACTTAATTATAAAACATTACTGCAAATTGAAAATTTTAAAATGACACCTTACTATCTTTAATCCCCATCAAGCACAAGTATAGGAATTTTTATTAACATAGAGGAAAAAACCCTCAAAGATACAACTGTTTTTAGAAACAAAGCTGAAATTACTCAGTACCCAACAGCTTTTCTTATTGAATTGAACCCCAACAATTAAAGCTGTGTTTCAAATATTTTTGTTAGATTTGACCCACTGTTATCACATAGCTACATTTTTTCTTTAAAAGTGAAAGAGTACATTTTAGCTTTAAAAGTGAAAGAGTATCAGTGAAAGAGTGATATGAAATGTAGTTCTGGTAATTTTTTTTTCTTCGGTTAAATGCAGAAACATTTATTAGTCCACTTCTCAGAAATAGGACTGGAGCATTTGCAGGGAGAAGGGGTTGTTTGAATTAGGTTGCTTTTTGTGTTTTTTGTTTGGTGTTTTTTTGGGGGTTTTTTTTAAAGCAGAAAACAATTGGCAGACTGGATGTTCAAAAATAAGCTTTTAAAAAAGTAACAGCATTCCTGACAACTCCTCCAGCCCAGGAAGTATTAAAGAGAGAGCTCATTATTGCCCCAGCTGTGGCTGAGGAGCCAATTTGAAACAGCTGTACTAAAAGCCCTCCTGAAATTAGCAGCTGGGTACACCCCAGGGAATCTTGGAGGAAGGTCTGGAGTGCAGCTTTACAAGCGTCTCAAGGCTGTAGGCTGTGGTTTGGGATCTTCTGTTACCCCCGGGGCCTGTCCTCAGTCCTCCAGGTGAGGAGTGCAGCTTGCATTGTGCTGGGCACAGCAATGGGAGGAGAGATGGACAGAGAGCTTTCTCAAATCCACACATCACTACTTATTTAACTCTAACCCAAATGGGGTTAGAGTTAAATAAGTAGTGATGTGTGGATTTGAGTCTGATAAATCTTCTCATAGTTTTGTTGTAAATCTTGAGGAAGGTCTCTTTTGTGCCTTGGCTTAAGCTCTTAAGTTTTAGTGGCTTAAAACCCTTGTGCTGACTGTTCAGGTGTCCATGAGCGAAGGTGGGCAGCTGTGAAACTGCTGCTGTGCTGTGGAACCAACATGCACACCCACAATCAAATGGGGGGTGATGGTATACAGGTTATTTCTGCATTAAGTGCAATCAGGTTGATGCTTTATAAGTGCTTGAAGTCTCAAGAATGCAGACAATTTTCAATGGCCAAAAAACCCAGTACTTGACTTAAGTGATTAAGATCTCAGCCGCTGTGATTTGAAAGGGAAGGCTTTTTAGCGTGAAGTGCTTAGTGGTGCTCTGACTTCATAGTACCTTATGTTACCTTGCTGTGCTTCTTGAACAGCCCCTTGTGGTCCTGGCATAAGGATAATGGGATTAATCTAGGGAGCTGCTCAGGTTGGCTGCAGAGGTGATTGAAACCAGCTGAACAGCTGGAACGTGCATGTCCCGCTTTGCTGGTTTCGGAGGAGATGTACCCTTTGTGTTTCCACAGCTGCATTTCCTTCATGTGCCTGGAGTCATTAAAGTGTAGTTAGCTCTCCCAGAGCCTACAGCTCCTCGGGGCCCGGCAGCAAAGGCTCAGCCGGGGCTGCAGCATGGGCTGGTGGGGACAGACAGGCAGCTCCTGCCTGTTGCACCAGGAAAGTGCTTGCAGGAGGGCCTGGGTGCTCCCCAGAGGAAACCTGCAAGTGTGTATCTGAAAATTTGAGGGCAAGGAGAATGCCTGGAGTCTTAAGGAAAGGCATAAAAGGGGGAAAACCCCAAACCAAAATTCATACACTTGAATTTCCACTGTATGATTGTAGCTCTAACAACGCACACCGTGCTGGGAGATCGATCCAAAATCAAGCAGTACCAAGATATTTCCACTGACATGTTGAGTGGAGTGTGAGAAGGCCTGTGGGAGAGGGGAAAAACCTGGTAATATTAGGAAGTGATCACAATAACAGCAAAAAGAGCACAAATTCACTTCTGCCTTTCACTGGTTAAATGAAAAGGATGAGATGTTGGGTGGATAAAGTGGGGATGTACTTGATCTTTAGGTTTAACCTCCATGTGTTTTGGGGTTTTTCCTAGGTTTTATTTTTCAAGTCTTTTATGAGACTCTGAAAAAAAAGTGTGCCTGGGCATGACAGCTGTGTTTGATAATACAGTGTCCTCTATCTACTTATTTATATATAAATATCTGCATTTTATTTAAGAGTTATATTCTCCTGAACTTCCTCCTCCCTTTTCCCACTAGGTTACATGACTGACACTTTTGCCATGACAAATCCATGAGTGTCTTAAAAATTTACCATGAAAACCCTGGAGCTTTAATTATTGTGCATTTACATAATTAGTGCAAATACATGCAATTACCATGTGTACCTACACAATTACCAGCTACAATGATGTACTAACAATCCTTATTAAACTTTAGTGGGGGAGGGATGCATTGCTTGTATGCACAAGCAACATCTGCACTACAGTCTTTCCTTTTCTTGCACTTATTTGAAATAGCCCCAAGTGTTCGAGGAGGGGGGGTTAATATGCTGAGAGCAGTGGCATACAGAAAGTAGGTCAATAAGCTGTCCAAATTAGAGTTCTAGTGAGATGAAAATACAAGACATACTTGCAGCAATGTTTTCAGGATGCTACAGCTTCTGCAGTTAGTCAAGTACTCACAATTCTTGATTACCTATAGGTGAGTTGTAGCTATATCCTCTATCACATCTGTAGTTCACCTGAACAGAATTTCCAAATTTGTCCTGCATTTGCACTCTTCCTCCAGTTACAAGTGTCAGCATGACTGGAGTCCTCATGACATGCCCCTTGGCTGTTATGTCAAGCTGAATGTCTACTACTGGGGAAAAAAAGTGTTTCCTAATTACTTAATTATATTATTTATCTTAATTAATCTTTGAATTATGATGAGGGGAATTTCAGCTCATGAATGCTTTTTCTTGCAAAACACATGCTTCCTTTATTATAGAAAGTATTTAACATAAATATCCCAAGCATTAGAAAGCCTGCTAATTCTCTGGGCTCTTGTGTTCTCTAGGAATTTCAGTGGCCTTCTACTTTTCTTGGCTCACATACAATAAAATACAGCAAATGATGCATTAGGGACCACACCTCTTCCTGTTGTGTTCAGTTTTGCACTTATTCTCCTATTCAGCTGTAAGGAATTTGTTGCCTGTGGTACTTCAGCGAGAGAGCCTTATTACGAAATTCTGCACTGCTCCTTCTGCCCTCAGTAGTCCACCAGAATAGAAAAAAAACTAATCTGCAGGTTTTTTTGTTTTGTTTCCTTCACTTCATGGACCACAGATGAAGCCTTTGTGGCCTTTTGTGCCACTTGCATATACATATGCCTCTGCAGAGTACAGCTGACAGAAGAGAGTGGGGTTTGTTTTGGTTTGGTTTTTCATCTCTTCTTAGACAGTAGAAAACCATACTCTTTGTTAGGGCAGTGAATAATGGAGAGGCTAATTGTTGCTGCTAAATGCAATAAAGTAACACTTTGGGCTCTCAAGCATGTTTTATGACCAATATGGCAGTTAGTGAATAAAATCCCATGCTGCAGAACATTTTTGTATGTAAATAACCTATGGTTATTTATTCATATTTTATGACTTTATTTTTTCTTCTTTGGAAATTGTATTAACTATCCCTTGTGATACTAAATACAGTTGGTTAGGGAAAAAATAGATTATGTTGCTTGCTAAGTTGGAGGACCCATTGAGAATCCAGTCCTAAGTGTGTTTAAGGCTACATTTTATTTAGCATGACTGGCTGTGTTACAAAGCGTTATAATGCCCTGGCAAGCTCTGGCTGATAGGAAGCAGTTCTCACTGTCTTGAGAGTAACATCTTATTTTACACTTGTTTGCCCTCCTTTCACATTGTCAGCCTAGCCAGTTTAGACTAAAATCTCTCACAGATGCTCAGAAGAGCTGAACCCAAGTTCTCTGCTTGGTGGTTTTTGTAGTCTCTGTCTCCCCTGACTGCAAGACACAAAAACTGAAAGCAAGGGGAAAAACAGAAGTCCAACTTTGACTGCAACAGTCATGTTTTACACATGGTTTAATTTGTTTTTCTTTAAATCTCATTAACATTCTCCATTAAAATGTAGTGAGGCTGAAAGAAGACCTGCTTCCTGACAAAATCTGGCAGTAGGTAGTCAGATGATAGAAAGATGGAGTAGTGTTTCCTCTGTCGTTTATGAAATGGGAATCCATACCATGGACATCTCAGTTGACACAGCAAGTGAAGGTAGCTACAGTATATCTGGGGTTATGTAAGGTTATCTGATTGCTTTAGAAGGAGCAGATTAAAAATAAGGTCCTGATGCTTGTGGTCATTTAAAATCTTTGGGTTTGGTTTTTTTTTTGTTATGATGTTCCACATTTCATGCTGGCCATCCTCCAGTTTGCTAATTATATTCTGCTTGAATACAGTCCCCTGAGTTTCAGCTTGGATAAGGTTTTGTTTCCTTTTTCACTTTTCCTCCTGAAACTGTAATAGTGTAGTTTGAAAAGCATTTAATAACAACAGAAGTGATTACAGACCCTGCTCACCAATGGGATGGCTAGAAATTATGTGCTTCGAGGACAAGGTTTGGATGAGTCAAGTGACTTCAGCCCAGGACAAATTTGGGTTTGAGAGTTCTCAAAGTGGAGATGTGCTTGGTTCTTGAATTTGGGCTTCAGCTTGACTCTAACGGGGCAGAGTCTTTCTCTTCTTAAGAAGGTTACCTTGCATGCTCAGGGGTACCTAATGTTTATATCCCCATAAAAGCATCATTTTGGCACTATATAAACAGCAGGTTTACGATGCTCCATTTCCTCAGCTCACATATGTTAAGCTCCTTTTCAGTATGTTATACATGGCATACCTTCTCTTCCTATCCTTTCCTTCCCTTGTTTTTGTATTTAAGCTGTAATTTTGCCTCTTGAAGGCATACATCTTGGTGTTCAATGTTATCTTCCCATGTAGTTTTTAATGGCTTTATTCTCTTTGTCAAACTGATCAAACCCCCTGTATAATCCAGCATGGTGTACAGGTGAGAGCTGAGCACAATGCTATAAACTGTAGCTCTGATCCTCCTCAGAGAATACCCCTGCATACCTGAGGCGTGGGTGCAAAGTTGCTCAGCAGTCAGAGTTACTTGGGGCTTGTGTTTGTAAGACTGGAGGCTTGCTGAGTGTCTATGTTGCCTTACTGTGGCAACCCATAAAGCTCCTAGTGAGTTTTGAGCTTGGAGTCCAGAGAACAGTTTGCAGAAGACTGGTGTGAGTAGCAGTCTGGTTTAGAAAGAATGATTGTAAAAAGGATGTGTCAATGTAAAATCTCATAAAAGACAAAATGTGTATCCTTAGTGACCAAAAAATGTCTCATTGATGCTCCTTGTCTGGCCCGCCATGGGAAAGCTACTTTGGAGGAATCCAGTCCCTCAAATGAGTCAGAAATGACTCTGTGACTTAGGAAGCATAAGTTGAGAATGACCTAGGCATGAAATTTAAGACAATATGCAGATATTTTCAGGCCTCAAAAGGAAAAGTGAAAAGAAAAAAGTCCAAACCACCAGCAACTTTCCTCTTCATGTCTTGTAATCGTTTTCAATTTGTTTTTCTCAGTCAAGTTGTTTAGTTTTTTCTCTAGGACTCCAGTTGCATAACTGCAAATTTCCTTAATGTCTTTGCATAGTAATTTCATCTCTAATTTATGAATCCAAATAAACCCTGTTTTCCTTCCCGTACTATTAACAAAAAGACAAAAATGGGCATAATATCAGTTTCTCATGTGTGTGGAGTAATGTGTATAGCCTGACTGCAGCCTCACTGAAAGTTAATCTCACTTTCACATAGGTGTAATTTTACTCCATCCAGTAGTATTCCTGGCATCCTTTGCTGTTGCTATATCAGAAAAAGACTTGCTAAACTTCAACCCAACTATTGATCAGAGTAAGAATTTGCTCAAGCTAAACCCATGGGTTATGACAGAGGAGCAGATCAGAGACTTGTGCTGATGGATTAATAGTTCCATGGGTTCAGAAGACTTCTAAATGTGTGTACCTGGGGAGCATGAGCTGGTGTGGTGCCAGGGATGTGAGCGTAGCAAACAGCCACCACAAAAGCAATGCTGATGTCAGCCTGTTTTGAGATCAGCACTGATCCCAGGCAGTTTTGGTGTATATTGTACACCTGCAGTCCTTGTGGGGCTGGCTTGTGTGAGCTGTTAACCTCGGGAGCCCAGTTACCAGTGGCTGTAGCACTCAATAGCTCAGTGTGGACTTGGGATCTAAGCATGCACTCTCCACTTTTGGCCTCTGTGGTCTGTGCTAAACCCTATGCTCCAAAAAGAGCTGCATTGATAGCAGTTACCTGACAAAATTTGTATACACAAGTAACCTGGGTAAGTCTAGACACAATGTCTACATGCCACCTCAATCAATTCCATTTTCATTATGGTACAGGATGAATTATGACAGCAGCAAAACCTAATTTGAACTGCAGCTGAAGAGGGCTAGGGGGAGGTGATATTCTGGTTTACCATACAATCCTCTGGAGAAAAGAGTTCAGATCTGTCTTAGGTTATATAACAGAAATGAGGTTAGCAGATTTGGTCTAATCCCTTGTGGACAGGCCCACCACAGAGCACGGAATAATGTGGATAACTGTCTGTCTGCATGCTTGCTGATGGCTTTGCTACTGCAGCAGCAGAATGCTGTTTAGCCAGGATCCCAGATCGGGCACTGAGGCTTGTGCAGCCTCTGTTTCAAAAGCTGTTCCAAGGTCTCTTGGTCTCAGAATTGCCGAGAACATGAAGAGCAGCCTGGTCTCTTAGAACAAACAAAAAGGGCCCAATCCTTTGTCATTTTGTGAATACTGTTTTTGCTTTGCTCTGACATTGCAACTGAGTTGGATAATTAGCCTGATTGGCCTAATTGAGGACTTTGTTTAGAGGGGTGTTCTTGGGGCAACACTGAATACCCTAAGCGACCCTGCCACACATGTAACCTCCTAATTTTTTTTTTCAGTCCAACTGACCAGTCCACCCTTTATGCCACAGCAGGCAATTGGCAGTGAATTGGAGCAGCTATAAAAGTTCTTTGTAGTGGATTAGCCTGGTCCCTGGCTGAAAAAAAGCACATCAACATGCATTAGTGGCACTTTTCTCAATTCATGAATGCTATCAGCACAGGTCAGAGAAAACTACGGTTGTCCTAATCCTCACGGAATTAATTTAATTTACAAACAAACTGACAAAAATACAGTAGATAAACTGACTGCTGCAACCACTTTTGGCAAAACTTCATGGGCGACCATCACATCCTATGGAGGGAACAGGAAATGTCTCCTGCCACAGTAGAAGTGAAGAGCCCTGTGTGGGCAGGTGTAGCAGTTGGGATCTGGCTGTGACACCACTTAACGTGTGCTGTCACTGCAAGGGCGGCTGAGCTCCAATGACTGCAAGTGGCAAAGGCTGCTAGGGTTGCACCTCCTCTGTGAACAGGTAGCACTTCCAACCCCTTTGGTGCCTCTGAACAGTGTGGCAAAGCCCAGTTTAGCAGAGGCAGGTTCAGAGGGCACAAAGGCACCTGCTAAATCACTACAATGATTTCCTGCAAGACCTTTATTTTCCTGGCCGCATACTGTATTGATCAGGCCACTTGGTTACTGAAAGAAGGCAGGGTGATGCAGCTGGTCAATTGTGCATGATGTGCTCATGTGGAACATAGTCTGCAGGAAAACTACAAAAAGCTTGAACAAGTAAATGTGTGTTTACCAATTTGTTTTCAGCCTGGATGGTATCAGTGGCATGTGCTTAAATATAATGGACAGGCCCTGTAATCTTGTAACGGTGCTGCTGCACAAAGATTTAATTTTCTAATATTCTATTTCTGTATGATGGTTTCAAGCAATAAAGCACCAAAACCTACTACTTTGACTTTGCCCATGCCCAAGACAGAAGTTTTGACACCTTAAAAAGATATTAAATTTGATGCCTTAAAAAGGTATTAATTGCAAATGAATTCTTAAGGTATGATGCCCTGATGTGCATGATGATCAGGAGATTACCGTATTGCTACAGTGCCCTTTTTGGTTACCTAAAAGGCTGGGCTTTTTCTGTGCCTGTTTTGATGAGACATGTAATGCTGCGCAGGAATGAAATGGGCTGCACTGACTGCTTAAGCCTGGGGACAACAGGTTACAGTCACGGGGCCGGTGTGGCTCGGGGAGGAGGGCAGCGCACCGTGACAGGGGCAGCGAGGGTCACTGCGGGAGCAGAAGCCGAAGTGTCTGGCAGCGCTCAGGTTCTGGCCCCCGAGGTGCCGGACTTTGGCGAAAACCCGGGGCTCGTACGTGCGGGCAGGGCAGAGGGCCCTTAGGCCGCGCTCAGCCCCGCAGCGCCGCGGGGAGCTCGGCCCGGCCCGCCCCGGCGGCCGCCGGTTCTTCCGGGCAGCTGAAGGCAGCGATTAGGGCGGCGGAGGCCGCGCGGGGCACGGCGAGGGAGGGAGGGAGGGAGGGAAGGAGCCGTGAGACGGACAATCTGCTCCGCTCCCAGTCCGGGCGGGCAATGCCGGAGGGACCCGGCGGCGGCCGGGGGCTGCAGGGCGGGGGGCCCAGCACAGGCACCCCGTCCCTTCCATCCCCCGGGCCGGCGGCGGGGCCCCCGGCAGAGCCCCGTGCGCCTTTAAGGGGCGGCGGGCGGGCGGGCTGGCAGCGGCATTGTTCCCTGACGTCACCGCAGCCTGTGCGGCGGCGGCGGCGGCGGCTGCTCTCAAACTTGTCTTTGTTATTCGGCGCTCCCCGGCTGACACCGCGGCCGCTCGCAAAACGCGGAGCCGGAGCGCGCCGGAGCGGCGGGACGCGCCGCCCGCCACCGGCTGCCCGTCCCCGCCGGGGCTCTGCCCGCCCGGGGCTCCCCCCGCGGCGCTGCCGGGCCGGGCGGCCGCCGCTCTGGCTCCGCGCTGGGGGCGGGCGCAGCGTCCGCAGGGACCCCCGCGCCCCGAGGCGCTCGGGGGGCGGCCGGAGGCACAGGGAGAAGGGCAGGAAGAGGGGTCTTTTTTCTGGGCAAGCCACGAAGGCGTAAATGAGCCAGGCGGGGGCCGCGCCGGGGGCACTGCCCTGGGGGTTGGCGTAGCCCCGACCAGATTGGCGCGGCCAGCGGCGGGGACCGGGGCAGCCCCGCGGGGGGAGCGGCGCGGACAGCGGCAGGAGCGCTCCGTTCCGCCTGCACGCAGCTGAAAAAAAAATGAAAAAATTAGACAATCTTCCCCCTTCCCCGAGCGATCCGACATCCCTTTACAGTCCCGATCGTTCTCCTCCTCCAACAACAAGACGAATGTGACCAGCGAGAAGCTACACAGTGCTGTTTAAATTGCTTATCTTAATTGCATAATCTAACAAGCCCCGTTGGAGCAGGGATGAATATATTAGGCTTATTAACAACTCATCATAAAATATTGATTGTCCTGGAAGTGTTTTATCAAGGGGAAGAGAAGTCGAGGGAGATGTTTTTTAGCAGATTGGGGCTCGTCAGACAAGGACGGTTTCTTCTTATTTTCTCCCTGGAAATCGGGCTGGATTTCCTAAGGAGCGCAGGGGAAGAAAAACAGCACAAAACACGCCCTATTGTTAGCGCCGGGGGCCGCGCTCCGGGCGGCGGGGGGGCCCCGGCCCCTGACCGCCCCCCCCGCGGCGGGGCCGCCTCCCGGGCCCGCCCCGCCGGGCACCGCCGCCCGCCCGGCTTCCCCGGCTGAGCGGGGACCCCCGGGAGAACCCCGCTCCTACCTGGGTGGCGGGAGCTCCGGGCTCTGAAAATAACAGCGGCCCCGAGGGTGGGGGTGGTGGCGATAAATGGAAGGGGGTGGGGGGCTAAAGTGCAATAACGGAGCAGCAGGATGTCTCGGCGTTCCCGTGTAATCCCCCTGCCCGCCCGGTAGTTCCTTCCATGCCCGTAAAAATTCTCTCGTGAAGACGACAGAGACGGAGACACCTCATGTTTGAGAGTGTGTTGGGTCCAGGGTGGTTTTCCCCTATTTAATAATACAAAAACACCGAAGGGAGTATACATATTCTCCAGCTTTCAGTTTCCAGAGTGGAAGGGTTTCCGAGTGCTTGGTATTCAGGACGACTAAAACGAGAGTCCCCGCCTTAAAAGACACTGTAAGACAATATTTGTATTTTAACTCGTATCTAAGATTTTTAACTTGGTGTGATTTGGGGTGTGTGTGTGTGTGTGTGTGTGTGTTGCGGGGGGAGAGGGGAAGGGAGAGGGCGAAGGGAAGAACATCCCTGTAGGAGGCAGCTCCCTTTCAGATAGGAATCTGGGACAGATTTTGCCAGCAGCCACAAAGCATGGCCCTTTGGTAATAGAATAGCCAATGTAATTTGACACTTCAACTTGCTGTGCTCTCTGCTAGTTGATTCACTTACTCACCCACTAACATTGAGCTCCTTTTCACTGTCTGTGGGCAAGGGGAAAAAAAGGGGGGGGAAGGAAGAAAAAAGAAAGCAGGGGGAGAAGGAAGAAAGGAGGGGAATAAACAAAATTATATATTTAAAAATACCCGAGTAGAGCTGCAAATCAGTTGGGAAAGAGGATTTTGCCTGCCTTCTTCCTTATTATTTTGCTGCTGCAAGGCTGCTTTGCAATCCGTAGGTAAGTTTCGCGTCTATTTGCGCTCCCTGCTCGCACCTCCCCGTTCGCGGCCGGGCAGGGGTTGCGTCTCGGCGGAGCAGAAACAATGGAGCGGCCACGCTGGGGAAAAAGGTGTACAGGGAGGAAAAAAAAAAAGAAAACAACAACATATTTATTCTGCAAGGGGAGAAAATGTGTGGAGACTTCTTAAAGGGGCAGACTGTCCCCGCCGAGGGCGCGGGGCGAGCGAGCAGCGGCGGAGCCGGGCCCGGCGGCGGGGAAGCGGCTCTCCCGGGCAATGCCCTTCCCGGGCCGGCCGCGGGGTCGCGGGGGGACCCGGCCCGGGGCGAACTTGGAGCAGCCGCGGCGGGAGGCGGGCGGGCGCCGGAGCCGCCGCAAGCACAAAGGGGGCTGCGGGGACCGGGGCGGCGGCTGCCCCCGGCCGGGGCGAGCGCCGTCGGGGCGGGCAGGAGCCCCGCAGCGGGGCCGGGGCTGCGGCTCGGGGCGTGCGTGCCCGGCCGCCCGTGCGTGCGTGCCCGGCCGCCCGTGCGGGGCTCGGGAGAGGCGGGGGGGAGCTTGCGCCCGTTCTCAGGGCTCCGGGAAGCTTGCCTGGGTGTAAATTCCTTGCGTCTGGGTTTTGAGAGCCAGTTGGGACCTGGGCCTCTCTCGCCAGGCAGGAGGAAGGAGCAGCCCCCCTCCCTCCCCCCGTGCATCTGTCCAGGAAGCCGCCGGGCGGAGGGGAGGGGGCGCGGGGGCACCGGGCCGGGGGTGCCCTGCCCGGCCCGACCCGGCCGGAGCTCGCCCGCCTTTGTGCGAGGGGAGCGGGGGAAGCGCTTCCAGGGGCGGCCGGCGGAGCTGCTCGCGGGGAGAGGGAGAATGGCAGCCAGTTAAAAGACACTTCAGGAATGTAAACATAAAAATAGGAGCCATCCAGCCACGCTCTTGTCCCCCCCCAACCCCCCCGCGGGGCTCGGGATAGCATTCTGGGCTGGCGCGGTAGCGGGGAAGGAGCACGGCAGCCTGAGACAGGGGGAGGAAGTTGTTACTATAATCGGGGTTTTAGACTGTAAACTTTGTTTTGCACGTGCAAAGTTTAATTTCGGTGCCGCCTCGGAGGCTGCGATGAGAGACGCGGGGCGGCGCCTCGGGGGTGCCCCTTGGAGCGCAGCCCCCGCCGCCGTCCCTGCTGAAGGTGGAACCTGCCCGGCCGTGGCAGCGGGACCCCGCATCGCCGCTTTTGTCTGGGGTTGCCGGGGTCCCGCTCGCCAGCCCGGCAGCTGCACGACTCGGTGCAAATTGCGGCTGTATCGTCAGTTTATCGAGAGCCAAGCAAACTCAAGGCATAGCTCTGCTCTGTCGTCCGATTGTGCGCCGTGTGTATTTTTGTGCTTCAGTTAATAATCTGCAAACGGCTTAATGGCTCTGTAGTGCCAGAGGAATTGGTTTTCTCCATTTACTTCAGCAGGCCTGAGTGAAGCTGGTGTTCTGACTGCTTTTTTCAATGCATTGACACGAGAGAAGAGGATTTAACTTGGCAGCCTGAACAAATGCTCTATCAAAGGTTTCCTAAGAGACAGTAGGAGTGCTGGGGTGATGAATGACCTGGGGTAGTTTTAGGGTGCTACCTATGCAAGCTTTCTTTTAAATATGAAATGGCCATTTAGGGCTCTGAATAAAACTGCGCGCATCAGAAAGGCAACAGGCTTATAAAATTTAAAAGGGCAAAAGCCCATTAATGCTGTGGCAAAGCTTTGGCTCCCAGCTCTGGTTGAGTAGTTCCAACTGCCGTGAAGTGCCAAAGCTTTTAAGGAATCTTTAGCAACAGCTTCTCTCTGGCTGTGAAACGGACCTTGGCCTTGCACACTGGAAGTTTAATGCAGCCTCTCCTCCCCACACAAGGGAAAGAAGGTGAGGGCAGCAGGTGGGAGGGCAATGTAGGGGTGAAGCAAAATCTGGAGGGGAATTAAAAAAAAAAGGCTGTATGCTGGAATGTATGGCTAAAACGATTTACTGGTGGGAACGTGTTCAGGTTACGATATGGGGCTGTAACATGGTACAGTGGATAACTCAAAAATATTACTAGCACCAGCAGAAAAGTTTCACAAAGGAATGTAGCAAAGCTAAACACCTTTGGGAAACAAATCCCTCTGACGAACATGGTTGGTCGTGGATTCAGAGCTCCACTTCCTTCTCTTGACTGGGGAAAATGTACTATGGCATCAATCTTCTCTTGGCGGGGCCTGGTGCAGGTTTGTGAATGCCAGAAGACTTGCTCTGACCTTTCTCTGTTCCAAGCTGAGGATGTTGAAACACCAGCCATCAAACAAAAGAGACATTGAAAGCAAGATCTGCAGTGGAGCACGTGTGACTTCGAGGCTAGCTGAGTGCATTTGGTGGCCGGTTTCCTCAGAGTTTGGGTGGGGAAGAGGAGAAGGAAAAGGTCGCTTATTTTTACAGTGAGGCTATGGAAAAGCTGACTTGAAATCCCCTAAATGTCCCATACTGAAGTATTTTTTTTTATCTTTTTAAGTGTTGTTTCAAAGTGCCTTGATTTTTGCTCTTCTTACATATGTATCTATAATTGCTACATTACCAGAGGAAGATTATTTTTCCCCGTAGTTGCAAGGAGGACGAGGAATTTTGCATAATCCACTGTTTTAAAAAAAGAAAGAAGCTTTAAAAAGTCTTTAGGATTATATTTTAAAACAATGAAGAATTTCCTGGGATTGAATTGACAGATTGTGAGTTTTATCTACACAAGATAACACTACCTTGAAACGTGGCTGATTTCAAGATTATTCTGTAAATTGTAATTTAAATTTACTTTGGGCTTTCTGAATTTAAGAAGAACACCTTTGGGACCAGTTGATATAGGTATCTAACCTGCCAGTTACATTCATGTCAACGTGGACAGATGCTTTTATTGTTTTCATTATTTACAGTTCACAATACCTTAAATAAACGTTGATCATGATTAGAAACAATAATTGAGTCTGTGGCAAAGGATCAATGAAAACTTTGTTTCAGGAAAGAAGTCAGTTGCTGTGTATATGTACAGAGAATGTTTTGTACTCTCTGGGATGAAATAAATCTGCAATCTTAGTATGGCGTACAATTCTGTTTTTAGATTATTTTAAGAAACCCACAAAAGATAATGGATCAGTTTTTGCAACATCTGAATGATTTCTCCTGTACAAGGAGTGGAAAGGCAAGGCTCTCTGTAGCATAGTTCCATTCATAACTTTTCTTGGGAGTTGCTTGCCCTTTGCCCCAGATCTCTTCCACTTTTATGGGCTCCAAAGGTTTTCTGTTGGGGGGGAAAAAAAGGCAAAAGCAGAACCAAACCAGCGCCCCAAACCCTCATGGATGGCAGTTATATCACTGATACTATAGTTGGAGACAATGTTGGCAGGTTTTTAGCAACTTACTGTTTCTACTAGCAGCTTGGGGTTTCTCTTCTGAAAAGGAAGAAAAAGAGATCTGGGAAAGGAGAAAGAGTTGGAATTCCTTTTGCCTTCCCCAATGTTGTTGATAGGTTTCAGAACAACAGGGATCCAGCCTTTTTGCAGTCCCACAGAAGATAATGTGACTATGAGAAATGGAGGTAGTGGCTGGCCAGGAACTCGTGGTGCCTGCTGTGCTGCTCTAACAACGTGGGTGATCAAATGCTGCAGGAGGCGTGAGCTTGGCTTGTTATGGCTTTACCTGGGAAGCCTGTTTCTCATAAATAAGTAGGACTGCAGTTAATGCTTGTGGTAGCAAATTTGACCACTATGCAATTGGCTAATTTGTTCACTCCTAGTTAGGCCAATTTTTGTGAAATTCTATCCTGTATTACAGCAAAGCAGCGAGAATATTGCTGAAGAGTTTATGTTGGTTCGTGTTTGTTCCTGTCAAGTGTCTGTTGTAGGACAAGCAGCACAAGCCCTCTTGATACATTTAGGTGTGTTTTATGGGAAAACACAGTAAGCAAAACACCAATATAGAACCACCACGGATAGACCTCCTGCTCAGATATTGTATGTTTTCCTTACACTCAATTCACATCTTCACTCCAAGTGTATGTAAGCCTGCTGATGACAAGTTGAGGCTGTCAGTGGTATTAGAAATAATTTCAGCTTTAAAATGGTGTCTTCGGCTTAAAAGGTTGTTTTGCCGTATTGATTTCATCCTCCCTCCTTCTTAGTATAAAGCAGAAAATTCTTATGTAGCAATTTTCAGTTTTTCACTTCCATTGGGTTTCATGTGATCATTAATATTCAGCTTGGCTAAAGTTAGAATATTTTAAAGAGAATATAAGCTGCTAGGGAAATGTCCAGGTAATGAGTTGTAATGGATCTCCACAGCTAGACTGTTGGAGGCAGTAGTGTATTATGAGAGTAGGAGATGGCCTTACACTTGTTACATGTTATTTTTGGTTCTAATAATTTAAGATACACTGAAGTCTACATTGCCTGCAAAGATGAAGTTTCCTGGCTTCAGTACAGTGCTCTGCCCTTCCCTTATGGAGCAGGGCAGATTTTTATGAGTATTAGGTATCCAGTAAAAAAAACAAAGTTGTTCTTAGACAGACAAAATCACTTTCAACCTAATTTCTCCTGTGTCAATAGAAATTAAGTTACTCCACAGGGAATGACTCATTCTTTAAAAGAACTTGCCCTTCTGAAGGCTCACATAGGTGATCACTCATTCTGGAGCACCTGTAGTTTCATTCAGTTGTTTATACATTTTAGTTCTGTAGCAGAGGACAGGGAAGTAATTTTTACTCCTGTAGTGAATGGTGTAACATCCAAGAAATCTTGTGGTTTGTAGCGGGATAGAATATAAAAATGTAAAGATAGTGTAGAAAGTAATCTTACCCCTAAGGAGTTGCAGCTGGGCCAATTAGCAAAGATTAGGAGCAGGCCTGACTTTAACAGGCCACAGCTGTAACCAGTGAGAAGAATATGCTATAAAAGAGTGGGGTGGCTGGGTGAGAGGGGACCTGGAGTCAGTGCCTGCTTTGTGAAGAAGAAAGAGTCAGTGCTCTGAGGAGCTGACCACGAGAAACACCAAGACGGTATGGAACTTTTGTGATAGGGAGACAACAGTATGGAACCCTGCAGTAAGATGATGATAGTGGTTGATGCATTTTAAAATAAGTTTTAGTATTTAGTGAAGTATCTGAGCTTGTGAAGGGATTTCTGTTCTTTGCGTGGAGAATTCTATAGATCAAGCTGGTTTGTATTTTGTTTAGTGTACTAATATTGGGGTAGTGACATACAAACTATCACAGTAACATTCCATTAACATAAATGTGGGAAGCATAGCCCTGGTTAGTAATCCAGGGTTTGTTTTGACTCTGCAGACCAGCTTTGACTTGATTCCCAAAGTGAAGCTGGAAAGCTCCTGGCTCCATACCAGGCAGCAGGAGGGAGGGAAAGAAATTGCTCAAAACCCCATTTATATGCACAGTGCTACAAACCTGTGCAAATTTCATAAAAGTGTGAGTTTGTATTACCTCTACTGCTCATTGCTAGTCTATATGAGAGGTTTCTTATTAATTTTATGTTTGCTTGTTTGTCCTGGCTTATGTCAGTGGATGGTGAAGACCTGATTTATAACTCATGTCCTCATGCTAAGACACCCTCCTTCAGACCTGTGAAACCTACCCAGGCGATGGTCCAGCTGCTTGGTCCAAAGCCAATTGTGTTACCCTCTTCCTGTAGGGCTGTATGCCAGTTTTTGGTAGTCAGTATTGGCTGTGGGCACAGAGGGACTGTGGTTGCTGTAAGCCTTTTGTATTTCCAGGGAAAAGCAGCACTGCTGTGGGCCTGACTAGAAAGGGGAACAACTCTAACATGTAGATAATACATATGTGTTGTCAGCGATAGCACAAGAATGAAAGCCACAAAAGTGAAGCATCTAATAATGTCACGCAAAACTAGTATGGAGATGGTTGTCTTTATTTGGGTGTTCTTCAAATCTTATTTATTCTCGTGTTGTCAACTCTTTGCCTGGTAACTGGTCAGTTCTTCTGATGATTTAGTTCAGTAGTCAGCTTGGTCCAGATAACATTAACTAGAGAATACAAATGTGGGGAAACTGCCTCATTTGTATGACAGCTGTTTGTGTTGTGAAATACTATTTGTCATCTTTGCTGATTAGGTAAAAACATATTTGAGGAGTAAGAGAGAAAGCAATACCTTTACAACAAGTTTGTGTTGTCTTTTGGATTCATGTAGTAGTTTTTCATTCCTTTGAGACTTGAGGGCTCCGATGACTGACTGGCTGGCACAGTGAACAGTATCTGTCTTAGAGATTTCTAGATAGTCTCATAACTAATCAGAAAGCATTATTTATTGGGACTGCAGTGACATAGATATATGACAGAATAGTAGGGGCTTCAATTGGCCATTTAGTAGCAAAAACAGTTCCCTTGATGTGTATCTGTTTGTTTCTTGGCTGCATTCCTGATTCCCTCTGAGAACAGTGCAGTCTTTTGGTCTGCTCTGAAATACACACCTCTGTATCTCCATCAGTGAATTCTGCAGTGCAGGTTTCTCTTCTTGTATTTTTGAACACCCATTCTGGAAACAGATGAACTGATTTAATACTGGTTTATTGTGTAAATAAGGGCACTGTGGGGTGAGGGAAAAGTGCAGGACAGTGCTGAGGCTGGCACTGTGGGGCAGGTGGTGCTTCAAAAGGTTTGAGATGGGGCTTCCCTGGAAATTGTCTGGTCTCATACTGACAAAGAGGGAGTCTGCCTCACCAAAGGCAGAAATCATAGTAAGCTTGTAAGGTGTTTTTATGACTTTGATTTTGTGTGAAACTCAGACCCTTCCCCTGTGCTCTTCTCTGGGACATGACTGTTGTCCAGCAGCCTGCTAGATGGGCATTCTCCAGCTCAAAGGTTGCCATCTGCTCTTGGTTATTTTGGAGCTGTGAGAGTGTGATGTGTGAGGGGAAAAAATCCACCACAAGAGAGTTGAATGACAGGGAAGAGAGGCTTGAGCCCTGAGTTGCAAGACCTCCCCCACTCCAACTACAGCCACTTCCTTGAGGAAATGAGAGAAACTAATCAACTGCTGTCCTGCTGTGTCTGTGCCCAGTTGGAACAGCACTTCTGTTTGTGCAGCCTGAAGGTGGGATGCCTCCAGAGATAGCGTGAAAATAAGGAACATCTTACGTATGATTGCTTTCACATAAGCCTTAGTTTTACTCAGTGTTGCACATCTCTAAGATCTTGGCTGTTGTAAATGACAAAAAGAAGCCTTATAAACATGAAAATTTTCTTAGAGAATGCATTTTCTTAAAATACATTGCAAGATTCAAGTTCCTGCAGCTAAACTATTTTGACAATAAGCACTGTTACACTTTAGTTTTAAAACTATTTTATCTTTTTAGTTGAATGGAAGAGCCTTGATTATCTCCCCTGTCCTGCCAAGCTGTGCCAACCCTACCTCCTGCTAAAAAAAAGGGGGTAAGAAAATGCTTTAGAAAGCACTTTTAGAGACTGAGTTGACATTGAATTCTTGGAAAAGCAGTTTGTTTATGCATCTACCCATAGATGAGAGAGAGAAGTGGTTATTATCCTGCAGGTTTGCAGGGGAAAAGAAGAATGATATGGTTGTCAGGCAGTCTACCCCGTCTCTTAGTGTCCTTCTTGTAAATTCTGTTTGTTTAATGCTTATAACTCTTTTCCAAGCAGTGAGATCACAGAAGTTAACTTCTTTACAGCTGTTATACAGCTTATGCTTAGGTCTCCCTTAAAGCAACCCAAGTCTTTCCCCAAGCCTTTTCAAGTAAAGCTTCTCTTCTCCACCTAGCACAGGTTGATTCACTTTACATTTAATTAAACTTCTTTTTTTTTAAACTGGAGTTATTGTTCTAAGGGATGTCAGGCCAGTGAACTGTCATCTTGTACATGCTTTTGTGATCGTACTTTCTGTACACTCAGTTCACTGTCCTTTAGGTGCTTTACAAAACCACAAAACCTTACCTTTCTGTTTCACAGAAAACAAGGATGCTGAGTTGCAGTGGGCATTTATGTGCAGATGTGGATGGTAGTTCTGTTACTGAAAAGGTGACTTCAATGTGTGCTGTGCTGTCAAAGCTGTTTCTCTACAAACTAGTGTTCAAATTGATCCCTTTCACGAATCACTTTTTGATTCTGAGGTATCCACTCTGATATGTCTCACCTGGTGAGACTTAGAGCAGCTGTCAGTCCTGCTTTTAGATGCTTGTTACAGGAACTGTACTTGAGTCTTTGCTTGTTCTCTCAAGTGTGAAATTTCTCCAGAAATGTACATCACTGTTTTAAAAAGCAGTCCAGCTGGAATTAGATACCATTAGAGATGGGCGCCTAGTAGCTTTCCAAATGAATGCGTAGCTTTGGCTTTTGGCACTGTAATACTCTGACATCTCTCACATTAAAATCATAACAGTATTATGTAAGGAGAAGTTATTTTGGGTCACTAGCAGAGCCCTCTCAGGCTTCGTTAAATCAGCCTTGCAAGTTAAAACACTTGGGCTCCCATCTTCTTCCTGCAGCTTTTTGGCAATATGAGCGTGTGGGAGCTGTGTCCTTTCTCAGTCATTGGCCCTCTGCTTTGCTCAGGTGCGTGGCTGGCTCTGAACCTGCCTCTGCCACAGCAATTGGTGTGGCTGTGGGAAGCCCTTGCAGAGGAAGGGCACGCTCAGTACTGCTCAGCTCTGGCTTTCATCCCCCCAGTCCCAGATGCTCGGAGGTGCCACTGGAAGGAAGGAGAAACTGGGGGGGCTCTGTGGTCCTGCTGCTCCAAGCTCTGTGGCAGCAGGCAGACAGGAGTTGTGCGGGAAGCTGGATCTCCAGGAGGGCTTCAAACTGCACTAAACAAAGTCCCACCTCTGCAGCGGGCACTTGCTTGTTTATGTGTAACTCAGGAGTCAGTTTCATTTGGCCTTGCGTTATTTGTTAGCAGAAGACAAGTAAAACACCAGCTGTTGGTGACCAGCAAGAGACGGGGTACAGAAAGAATCCCGGGGAACCTTTGCAATGTTTGTCAATAACAAATACTTAGACCTGGTGTTTAGCAAAGGTACAGTTTAGATATGAAAGATGCCATACTTGGACTTGTGTGAGCATTATAAATGCTTGCTTTGGAGACCAGTCCTTGCATTCTGAGTGATCCTTGTGTATGCCCAAGGGATGGCCATTTGGAGATGGCTTATACTTCAGAAGCGATCAGCAACAAGACAGGAGATAAATATTTTAAAACATCCACATGCAATTGCTGTGTCCTCAAAGTCTGTGCGGCAGGGAGAGCAGAGCTGCTGGATTCCAGTTCCAGTGGCTGGAGCTGTGCAGGTCGGGAGAGTGGAAAGGCCCCCTGGGGCACAGAGCAGATGGTGCTTGGTGCTGCTCAGGCCTGGGTGAGGCCAGTGGCTCTTTGTGGCAAAGGGCAGTGCTGTGCATGGTTAGCACTTCAGAGCTTTTTTGAGTAAAAAGGGCTCTGAAAATATTTGCAATCATTTTTATTCTACCTGTGTTCGTGGCAGATTGCTCTTTTGTAAAGGAACCAGTTGAGAAGCATCTGAGAGGTGTAGGATCTGCAGGGGAGAGAAGGACAAGGCAGAGGTGGCAGCAGTGGCTGCTGCTGGAGGGTTCAGAGTGGAGCTCTGAGGAACCGGCTGGGGGGAAACAAATGAGTGCCTTAAATTCAGGGTCGTGCTGCTTTCTCTTATCCTTAAGTAAGGTTGTTTTATCCCCAAATAAATACAAAAAAATGCTGAAAATTTAGGATTCATCTGTTGATGTTTCTTTTGTTAAGTAATTGGTACTTGGAACATCTATTTTTAAGACTTTGGTATGTTTCCTCTTAAGCTACTCTAGAGCACAGCTTCTCCCTCAGAGTGGTGGTTGGCATGCTGCATTAAAGGCAGCGTTTTGTAACCTTTGGATACCTGCCTTTAGCTCTCTGATAGGCTGTGATGGGTCCTTGTAAGCCCCATGCCTGGGGTGGTTCACCCAGGACAGCTCCGGCTGGGTGTCTGTGTGCCCAGAGCTGGGAGCACCGGGCACATGCAGGTAAACACATTAACGAGCTGAGAGGAGGATAAAGTCGGTGACAGGCAGGCTGCTATTGTGTGGTGCCCGGGCTGTGCCATGGTGACTAAGACGCTGTGATGGTTTCCTTATTGGCCACCATCTGTCTGCTCCTGGCTGGAGCCGCCTGGCTGGCGCTCTGCCTTGGGGAGAGGGAGAGGGCCCGGGACCGGCGCTGCCTCGGCGCAGCACCCGGGCTGGGCTGGGCAGGGAGGGGAGCATGGACACCCAGCAGGTTCCTGGTCATAGCTGGGTGATACGCTTGTGTAATCACTTTGGGGAAAAACCCCCAGACTTCTGAGGCAGCGTTTTCAGTGTATTCTTAAAGGTTTTCCATCCTAAATGCTTGTATAAATCATTCAATGCATAAACTTTTTTGCAACACTTTTTGTGAAAGAAAATCTGGTACCAGTGCCTAGTTTTGGAATAATAGTGTTTTGAAAATTTAAAGGAAACTTCATGTGTTTCTAGCAATTATATGGTGACACGCAATTTGAAATTCAGATTTAAAAATTTCAATTTGGTCATCCAAGAAGAAACAGCATGTCTTATTCCTTTTTCTGAAATTGCAGCTATGGCCCTCAGTATCTTTTTCTCAATAAAGGAAAATGTAAATCAAAAATACTTGTAATGTTGCCAACATCTTGTCCTAGCAATATCCCAGCATGTTAAATAATAAAATAAAGAAATAGTACGTATCTCCTGATGTATGAAAAATAAAAAATATTTTAAGATATGTGTTTTGCTCTAGTTATGTTCATCTTCAGTGTTCATGAATTTATACCTTATTTTGCTGAAGAAACTGGCAGCCAGCATTATCTGAGAAACTGTTAATACAAGAAAAAATATTTGTGAGTCAAGCTCCCATTTTACCAGTTGCACCCAATTTAGGAATATTTTGTAGTAAATGAAAGGTGAATACATATACACCAACCTCTTTGCTTTCCTTCATTGTTTAATAAGGCTAAACCCCCAAAGGAACACTGAAGAGGCAGGGGTTCTTTGGCAGTTGATCTATTTGTGTTTTTAACATAGGATATTTTTAGCCTGAGATGCAAAAATATGTACTTTTGTATTGAAAGAGACTGTTGTTTCCTTTTATTTTAAACCCTGGATGAGAAACAAGATGTCAGACCTATTATAATGCAGCCCAGTAATTAACATATGTTGGTCTGCCTCTGCCAAGGATTTCTTATGAGTAATGCAAGTTGCACAAGTAGAGGAGTCAGGTGGTTTGTCAGTGAAGAATCATACACATGCTTGAGTGATCAGATCCTAGAGACACCATCTGAAGATAGAATGTGTATCTGTGTTTGAATCTAAGAAAATTATAGCTTAAATGGCCTCTCAGCTGCCTTAAGTTTAAAAATACAGGTGAAGTCAGTTTTTTCATGGTGGAATTTTTTTCCTAATGAGGCATATATAACCAACTCTGATCTATTTTCCTAATAAATGTTATGGGAAACAAATGGTATATTGTGGACTTAAATAACTAAAAGATTCATGAGCTCTGAAATGTGCTACAATTAGTGTTCTTTATACACATAGATTTTATTCCTTAACCTGAAAGGAGACTGTTGCACACCCACTCATGGTCTAATGTGGGCTCACAATTAATGAGTGCATCTTCTGCACAACTCTGTCAATGTGACCCCATCATCTTGGCTGAAGAGACTGGAGCATGGGGATGTAATAGAATCACTCAGTATCTCCATTGCAAGTATTAACAACTTACAAACACCAGAGCTTCTTTGGTAGTTTATCACCATGATGTAAAACCATCACTTTTTTCTACTTCAGAGTTGTGTTTAATTTGTAGTTTATATTTTGACACTATCTGTTCAGCTATAAGTCAAGCTTGACTGTGACACTGATGGCCTTCAGGCTACCTTTGGTTGTAAATTCACAATTGTTTTTGCCTTGAGTGCCATTTTCAAGCTATGCAGTGTGGTTAGTCTTGAATAAAACAACTTTCAATACAGGAAGTGGATTTTGGTGCTTAGACTAATGATCAGACTAATTTCAGATTGCCAGCCTTAAAATATTCAGCCATTAGTATCCAGGCATATAAAATAATTTTTAGTAATAATAAGCTTGAATTCTTTTGCAAAGTCTGCCTTTGGTTTAGGGTCCATATTTTCAGGTTTCATCTTGGCTCACAAGCACTAGAAACTCAATTAAATGGACAGAGATGCTGTTATAATTGGTTCACTTAAGGAGTTGGAGCTTTAGAGTACACATGGCAGTACTATTAGGCTTAGCTCCAGGACTTTGTTTCTCACGTTCTGCTGCATTTCCATGCCATGTTAGGTCGTGGTAGGTCCAATTCACCCATGGAGGGTGTTTGCCACCCTTTCTCAAAACAGGGTAGTGCTATTGGTACTCACACTTAGTAACACTGCTTGCATGTTTTTCAAATCATGGAGCAACTTGTGGCTTCAAAAAAGGTTAAGTAAGGACTGCAGTGGGTCAGAACTCCTGATTTGCAAATTTTCATGTCTAGAAAATGCTGAGATCTCTAAAAGTGAAATTTTTGGATGTAAAATTTTTTCCCCTTCCACTGTCATTATTCTAAACTGGGCAGATTCAGCAGCTTTTGAGAAGATGCTGGAAAACCTGACTAGTTTAAGGGGGAGATAGCTAGCTGAGGAAAATAAGTGGTGAGAAAGATGTAGCTGCATTTACTGTCATAGCAACATTTTGGCCATGGAAAGTGAAATTGCTGAACTTGTGTTAATATTTATTGTGTATTCAAATACCCGTCGGAAGGCTTTGTGATCTATGGGTACTATTTTTATCTTCATTTACAAATCAGCAGGTGTTCACAGGCCTGTTGGACATCCATCCTTTTGAGGCATTTATGAGTAAACGTTTCTGGCTATCATAATTTTGGTTGGTCAAGTTCACATTAATTGCTGCACTCTGTGCAGTTGTTCTAACATTTAAATACTGCCTGTGAGTAGGTTTGATTAAAATTACGTCTCTAGGTGCACACTAAATACCTTTGATACCTCACCTACAAACAACTGTAGAATTGTTGGTGAGAATGACAGCTGCAGGCAATAAACGAGGACAGTAATAGAAGTCTCAGTGCTGGAGAGAGCATCATAAATCATGAGGTGAGAGCAGCGTGTGTGCTGACAAATCGGTGAGCAGCTGCAAACAGCATTTTCCAGGTAAGAATTATTGCACTTGCTCCTGATAACTGCTCAGAAACCACCTCTTCCTTGTATGTGGGCAACTTTGCCCCTGCACAGGTACTCACAGCAGTGTAAGTTGAGCTCTAGTATTTTGCCTGGGAATGGTGTTTTGTGTGGTGTAAGGTACAAATTGTACATTGGACCTTGGTTTTCATCCAAGGTGTATTCAAGTGTGAGCTTTACCTTTCAGGGAGGAAAATCCCCATGCTTATTGCAGCAGATGAGTTATTTGATTTAGCTTCCTCAGAGACTTTGGAGAAGTGTTTTTGACAGGTGGAGAGAAGGAGATGTATTTGGCTGGTTTTAACAAGCTTGCTTTGTTAGTCCTTGCTGGGTGGAGTTTGAAGGAGGTACATATGCCTCTTCAAAAAATAAATGGAAAAAAATTACTGGAATGGTTCTGGTTAAGTAAGGGAGATGGTAATCCAGTCACATAGAAAGCAGTCTTGCTCTTCTACTATAAGGGAGATGAAAACTATTTTAATGAAATAATGATGGGAAACAGATGGCAAAGAGCTAGCAACTGAAATATTTTTGAACACTAGAAAATAAGTGTCAAACACATGTCTTATAATGTAATTATTGCTAAAAGCATAACATGTTAGAATATGTTTTAAAATGTTCAAATCTTTTTTATGCATAATTCAAACTTAATTTTTTGGGTTCTGGTTAATAGACTTTAATCTTGATAAATTAATGGCTTAGAAGGTTTGATGACCAGAAGTTACTGCCACTTTGCTTGGACAAGTGAATGTGACACCAGTGCCCTACTCCAGAAAGGAGCTGCAGCTGGCAGACATTCATTCACAGCTTTAATATGCAGTCCTGCAGGAGCACCCTTTGGAGTTCCTGTGCCATCAGTTTGTTGTCCACGATGGGAGAAGTTGCTAACACACACAGAGGCGTGTTGGGACTGCAGTGTGGGCAGGGCAGCCCCGCTGGGGGTGCTGGGTGTCTGGCTCTGGTGTTGGGGAGCACAGCTCTGGAATGCAGCACACATCCTGGTGAACACCAGGAGCCCCAACAAGCACTGCCCCAGTGCTGCTGCAGGTGTGACCTGTCCTGTCCCCTCTGTGACAGGGGAACTTGAGTATCTGCAAGGATTTCTCAACAGTTGTGCTGTGCTTATGGTTAGAATGTAGTTGTCTTTCTGTTGTACTTGAAACTGTTTACATAAATCATACAAATAAAGTGTTTATTAGAAATGGTCCTTTGAATAGAGTCATATAAATATGAGATAGTTGTGTCCCAGTTTACAACCCACCCCTCTCCCCCACTGGGCAGGAGGATTTGATCACTGGATTGAGAGAAGACTTTTGTGGTTTTGGAATGTTTTCGTTGTGGCTGGTTTTGTTGTTTCTTTGTTTGTTTTCTTGTCAAGTTTCATTTTCAGCTGACTTAGCAACGATTGATACCACTGTCCGTGACTGCCTGCTTTCTGCATCAATGAAAGGAACATTAGGAACACCTCAGATAAGCAGATGGGGGGCCAAGACCTCCCTTTCAGCTCAACAGGCTTCAGGCTGTGGCATTTTTCTTTCTCAGTGTCCAGGCACTTTGCAGTTTGCCCAAAAAATGAAAATTATTTTCATACCCTTCAGAACAGTGCAACAGCATGGTTTTCTAGAAACTCTTTTTTTTCTCTTATAAAATATTCTTCTGACATTGACAAGTATACAAGAGAAGCTATTTTTCTGCGTTTTTATATTAATGTAACATAGCCAATGTGCACCTTCATGTGTGTTTTTTTTTCCTCTAAGTCCCATTGAACTGAATACCTCTTACCAGCCTCACCTGATTTAATACTGAGCTAGCTCAAGGGTACCATTCATTGGCTGGTGGCATGGTGACTTTTGGAAGATAAGCTGGAGAATGTGCAAGCTTTGGTGCTAGCAACACAGGGCTCTGACTGTGGTGTCCCTGGCATGGCTGCAATCCTCCCCTTTCCTCCATCCTCTGTGCTAGCAGGAAGGACAGAGGGAAAGGTGTGCTGGGTCCCATCTGTGCCTCTCAAAGGAATAGATAAATTATGTCCTGGAGGTGGTGCTGACTGTGTGCCACTGACAGAGGCTGATGGAATCAGGAAAGGTAGGGTGGAATGGAAGCAAGGGCCCATCACTGCACCATGCTGGATGGCTTGTGGATGGGTCAGAATCTTTTATGACTTTCTGCATTCACTTCTCCTGGACAGGAGTAAATGATACCATTGATACTGAGGGGAACTGTACCATGATGCCCAGTGTGAACATGCTGCTCTGTGAGAAAGGTGGACAGTCCCTCTTTCCATCCTGTGGTTTTGTGCTGTCAGGACTACTTAAGCCTCTTGGTTCCCTGCTGCATGTTATTCCCATCCTTATGCTGTGTTAGCATAAATATTTGTGCAGGTGACAATGAACCAGACTGCTGAACTGATGAGGATGGAAACAAAAAACCTTTTGTGTTTCTTACATGTTTTTTCCCTAGTCTGTTTCCTTCTGTGCCTGCACCAATCACCCATGAGCAGCACATGGGCAGCAGCAGAGGATTCAGAAGCAGAGCTGTGTGGCAGACGTGGAGGCAGGAAAGATTGCTTTAACAAGCTCTCCTGCCTAGGAAAATAAGACAGATCCACAGCCTCACAATTAGCAGAAAATAATAAACCCAGCTTGTAAATAGATTGGATCAAGTGATTAAAACCACAATATTTTGATTTGCATAAACTTGTTTTCCTATTAGTACAAGAGCATCTGTTGCTGGGGGCAGGTAGATTCTCACTAAATGGAAACCTGAATTGCACGTAACCTTCCCTGCATTGGGCACCGCTTGTCCTCTGTTAGAACAGCCTCTGGAACTGCTCAGGAGTCCTGAAAGCAAGACCCAAACAAAGAGAGCTTGGTTCTGCAGGGCCATGCCCATGCAAGATTATCCTTCGTCCACTGGATGATCGTGGGAGGCTGGAGGCCTCTGCCATCTCCAGCCACCTGTCCTGGAGAAGTGAAGAGATGCTGGAAGAGCTGCATCTCCGGCTGGGCCATGGTTGAGGGCACTGGGGAAGCGTGACAGGGCCAGGGCTGCCCATCACACAGAGCAGTCTCCCTCAAGCCTTGTTCCTCCCCATGCTGCCTGGCGCTGTCCTGGGGATGGGATGGGTAGTTTGGGATTGCTGGAGACCCTGAGCCTTTTAAAACGCCCTTGTATGTTCTGTGACACAGGGTGTGACCTGGCGCTGAAACCAGCTGTGCTACATCATGCTGGTTAGTTCTTCCAATTTGGATTAAGTACCCCCAGCTCTGAGGCTTCTGTTTTGCAGAAGGTGACTCTGCTTTCCACAGACTAAAAGCCCCTGTGCAGATCTTAGGAGACACTTTTTGTTTTCCTTTGAGCAACCTGTGTTTCAGCTGAAATGGATTATTTCCTTTTCTGTCATACCAGGTCGTGGGAACTTAGCACTGTACAGTCAGGGAGGAGGTATCATGAGCTCGAAGCCCATCCTCCCCTGTGGTTGGTGTGGCCACAGGATCCTTCTGTCACACTTACCCCTGGCAGAAAAGGCAGCTGTGTACTGTCACAAATTGTGCAGTAAGATCGAAAGCTAAAACCTGGAAGGGAGAGCCAAGTTGCAGCTTGCAGCCCCCAAGTGTTCCTGCTGGCATCTGCTGTTCCCACCCTCGGTGGAGGGAGCCGGTGGCTGTGGGTGACTCCCGTGGGTGCCCGGGCGGGGCGGGCGGTCCGGCGCAGGCGGCTCTTTCCGGGAGCCGTGGCCTCCCCGCGGCCAGCTGGCAGCAGCCCCTGGCTCTGTGCCTCCCCGGCTCCGTTTCTGCAGCTTTGGAGCCTCGTTCGGGGGCTGAAGTGCCGCAGCAGAAGCTGTGCTAAAAGGGTGCCTTGTGCATGGTGTGCAGTCCTGCTGCGGTGGGAGCCCTGATTGGTGGCTGGAGCTCCTGGGCACCATGATAACAAAAATAACCCTTATTATTAAACAGAGCGTGTTGCCTAAATGCTAGTTGTGATTTTAAATTATTTTTGTTATGTTTCCTAAAGCCCATGGCACACTGTGTTTCGTTGATCTGTATTTTCAGAGGTGTTCTGTTACTGCGGGGGCTGGAGCTCAGGGATCGGACCACGAGTGGCCCTGTCCCCTTGGGAGTGAGCAATAAGTCACTCCGGCTGCCTTGGGGTGTAGATGTCTTACATCTGTGGGGTGCCCATGCTCCCATGGAATTAAATGTTCTCGCTGTTTACTGTGCATGGGTTTGTTACTAAAGGATGCTATCGCTCTTCATGCCTTACACAAATGAAGTGACAGAGCCTCTGTTGAACAGAAATGCATAAACCAGTCATCTTCAGGTATTGGAGAAAATTTCCCTGAATAAAGAAGCGAGCCAGAACCTTAAACTGGCCACTATTTGTGTGCATTTCACTGTGGGCTCTCTAAGACATCTCAGTGAAGTAGACCTGTGACCTTGGTCTAGACTTTGTCCTGATGTTGTGAACAGATTTTGAGTAGATTGCTGTTGGGGTGCCATATAGCATAAAGATTTTGATAAAGAAATTCATGTTCAAATTGGAAGAGAGCTGATAGCATCATACACAGATGTTTTGTGCATCAGCCTTTATTGTAAATTAACTTTTAATAGCTCCGGATAATTAATTTTTTCTTAATTTAGGAAAAAAATAACATGACTTATGGTTGAAAACAGAAATTTGCAATCCCTTCATGTCTCATGGTAATTTTTCTTTCCAAATTTTGTTTTTATTAAAAATAGAATTTTTCTTGGAAAAATGCTGTTTTTTCTTAAGGCAACTGATAAAGTAAAATGCCTGAAAGAGATCCCTATTCCAGTGCATGCTCTTTCTGAAAATTTGATACCTTCAAATAGCATGAAGTAAGACTTCCAGACATCTCCAAATTCATTGAAGTTTTTCAAGTTTATAGACTATTTCTAGAAATGAAGGGCACAGATTTTTTTGCAGGTGTTTTGGGTTTTTTTTGTGATTGGTTCTTTTAATTATATTCCAAGCAAATTACCATAGTGAAATCTTTGTGTGTCAGGATATCAAGAATAACAGTGTAAGCCTCTTCCATTAATATTCATTGTGATATTTCATAACTGTATCTGTTGAGCAGCACTGATTGAATTTAGAGAAATTGTATTGTTTAAAATCCTTTTCATTAATATATTAAACTCTGATAGCATATTATTGAAATCAGTTTGTACACAGAGATTTGATTTTGCATCTCTAGCCTTACCCAAGTTAAGAGACTGGTTGCATCCTCCGTTAATGTCATGTTAGGGAAATTGGCACTCCAGTTTGATGGGGTTGCTGTGTTCTGGTAGCTGTAAGAACTGTACAGGTTTCAGAAATTACTGATGATAGTTAAGTGCATTACAAATTAATAAAAAGTTATAAAAGATATTATTTATACTGAAGTGCAAAATAAATACAGGATTTTCTTCTGAAGAGAAAATGGTTTGGGGGTTTTTGACTGTTAATGAATCACTCTGCCAGGCTTAATGGTTTTAAAGAAAAAAATGCATGCACTTAAAGCATTTAATTTTTTTTCTGTCCTACTTCACTATCAAAGACTACACAAACAGAGGAAACAGGCCGATGAACTGGTCTTTGGGAGGAAATAGTTAAAAGTTGTTAAGCCTAAGTGCTATCAAACACCTAAACAAACCTCTGAAAGTAACATTGGTACTAACAACTCACTGGTTTTAAATGTTTCTTGTGACTGATCCCAAAGAAATAAGAGGTGAGTATGCTGTTTAAACTGATTGAGCCTTGTTGCAATAGTGGAAATTAAGCTGCATGCAGCAACTTTTTTATTTTTTTCCCCTAACTGTGTGCTAGGAGTTTATGAGGAAGGTGAAGAGCAGGCAGAGCCCTGCTTCCTGGGAACCAAGAAGGAAGTGCTGCTGCTCATACTCATACAACTTCTTTTGTATCTTTCCAAATTTGAATCATTGTGAATAAAACCTGGATTAAACTAGTAAAAGTTTTAGGGTCTTGTTTTGATTTTTGTGGTTTTTTTTTGTTGTTGTTTTTTTTTTTTTTGTTTGGTTGGTTTTTATTTTTTTTTTTTGTTTGTTTTTTTTGTTTTTTTGTGTTTTTTTTTTTTTTTTTTGTTTTTTTTTTTTTTTGTTTTGTTTTTCATCCTGAAGCTTTTTAAATGGCCCTGCCTTTAGAGGTCACTGACTTATCTGTGTGCACACCACTGAGGCCACATGAGGTGCCTCATTGCTAACTCCCATGTGAGTAACTCCAGTGTAAGTTTTTGCAGGAAGAGAACAAAATGGGTTTACAGCATCCCTTTAATACCCACTCAAATTAATCTGCATGAGGTTTCAGAATACGTACAGTTGAATATTCAAGTTTCAGTCTAGCTGTTTGACAGTGTTTTTGCAGAATGCTAACCACTTAAAAGCAGCTTGGGGTTTTAGGTTTTGGATTTCCCAGTTGTTCCTCCTCTGTTAGCAAGCCGGGCAATGCAGGATAGGGATAATGCATGACAGTGAGAAAGCAGCTCGCTTCTTGACCCCTGCCACTCAAGAGCCAGGTGATGTACTAAGCACAGGCGAGGGAAATCAAAGTCACAATCTTGTAAATATTTATATACATTGTTAAGGTTAGACATAAAAATGGTTTTTTAAACTTTGTCACACTCCTTGCACATAAAGTTAAGAATGTATGTAAATACTTGTAGTCTGGAACCTATTTCAGGTTAAAATACTTAATGTTAAAATAGTTAATGTCCTTTCAAAAATACTTTTAAAAATTTTTTTTATTAAATACTGCAAGGTCTTATGCTGCAGTATTAAAGATGAAACCCAGCCACATGGGTAACTCCTTCTGGCAGCAGCAGGCAAGGGAACAGCTCACCGACCTGTGAGCTGCTTTTGTCTACATGTTCAGGCTCTCCCCGCCAAGAGTTAAGTGTTCAGTTAGAGGGTAGGAGGCTTGTCTTTGGGTCACTGAACTCCAGGCTGTGGTTGTCTGATTTCAGCTAATTTTTCCCCTCCAAACTTCTAAAGTAACTTGGAAAAGATTGCTTCGAGTGTCTGGGTGTCCCCCGTAATAAAACAGGGTGCACTGGTTTTGCATTAATTGATTTGTGGTGATGAGGAAAAAGTCAGCACATGAGGTTAATTATGCAGTCTTCCATCTCTTGCTTGGACTTCCCTAGTTAGTGTGCAGAAGCTACTTTTACAGTGCTACTGTAAGATAAATAATTTGCAAGGTTCCTGGTAGTACAGAAGTGCAGCTACCTGGAACTGGGAAGGACTGCATTTTCATAGGCTCTCAAAATCTTAGCATGCATCAGTCTTTGTCTTGAGAGCTGTGTTTTTTTACTTATTTTATTAGCTCCTGGTGTGAAGGAAGTGATGTTATCCTAGCAACCTCCTTGTCTTCATTTGGCCTTCAGCGTTTTTGTGTGTGTGCGTGTGTGTGTGTATGTATTTTCTTAGTAGTGAGTGACTGAAAACATGTGCAAGCCAGCCATGTGCTGATGTTGCACTGACTCCAACTCTCACCCACCCGCCCACTTTCCTTCCTTCCTTCCTTGGAGAGCTGGCAAACAAATTACAGCCTCAACGTGTGTGCTGCTCAGGCAACGGCCCGCTGGGGAAATGCAGGGGGAGAACATTTGGATGCCAGATCAGTGTCTCATTAGGCATTTCTTAGTGTATTTTACAAGTCTGCAGACAAACAGTAGTTAAGGCTCAGATGGAGAGAAATTTATATGCTCCCTGCAGAAAAGGGGGGAGGCTGGGGAGTCTGCTGGGGATTGCAGGGCAGTTGCTGCTGCACCCAGGCAAGTCCCACATGGCCATGCAAAGATTCAATAATGTGCCCTAAAAGCTGATGGGTGGGAGGGGATTGGTGGCCCTCCTGATGACTTTGAAACATCAGATTGATTCATTGCGTTCTGCTTTGAGATAAGGTTTACAGATCCTGCACAAAATGTTGGGGTTCATGTGTGGTACAAGTGTGAAACTGGGCTGAATCCAGCCCAGACCTGCTCAATGAAAGGTAATTTGCAAAGTCATGTGGCCGAATCAGATGACTTCAGATGTGTTTTTAAGTGAGGGTTAAAGGAAACATTAAGCTTATGTTTCCTTGTTGCCGTCATTGCTGTTTTACCGTATTAGAGTCTTAATGGTAATGTTTTCCTTTCTTTTTCACAAACAAGATGACCTTGGCAGTTAATGACCTGCTTACAGTCTTTGGCATGGCTCTGCTGGGGAGGGAGCATTCATCATATTTATTCAGTAATTTCACATTACAGAAGATGCTCGACACTGGCTGTGAGGAGGCAGTGAGTGCAGCAGTATAAAGGGACGCAGCATCGAGGAGGAGGAGGAGGGTGGCCCCTTTTCAGGAGAGGGATTCCCCCCTCAGTATGGATGCAGAAAGATCCAGGCCGCAGGAAAGCAAATGCAGGAGCTGGGGGTGTGGGCTGCTGTGGGGTGGCCCTGCCTGTGGACAGCAACAGCCCAGCTGCCTGGTGCTGTGGAGGCAGGGAAGAGCAGCTGCTCCCTCCCTGCACACTTGGGTGCGTTTGCTGGACAGCTGGGAGCTGAATGGCTTTGCTTCAGCAGAGCAAAACTGGTCCCTCAGCACCTGCATAATTGGGCTGTGCAGACCCCAGCACAGCAGTGGGGCCTGATGGTGGGGAGGGCACATGAGCCATCAGCCCTGCTGCTGCCTCATCTGCCTTTCAGCTGAGAAATGTTTAAATGGAGCTGTATGCCATCAATATATATTTAAAAAGCCATAAATAAATGGTAGCAGGCCTTCCTGACCCACATTGCACTTACTGGCTGGAGAAATGCTGGGTGTGTTTGGTCTCCACATATTTGGTGCTGTGCTCTGGCCCTGTGTATTGCAGCCACACTGCTGTAGTTGGAAACTCAATGAATAAAAATAAAGCTCAAAACTCGTGGGTCTAAGTTTTGTGGAGTTGTTTTGTTTGTTTTTGTGAGGAGAGAGGGATAAAAAGTTGTCTTTTTTTTTGCTTGTTTTGTTTTTAAATCTAGATGAACCATACAAAGAAGTGTTACCTATGAACTGCTGCACTGGCAAGAGTAAGCTGGTGCTTTGGAAACAATTTCTGACTTGGGAGCAAGTAATTTGCTTTTTAAGTTGCTCTGTTTTTTCCTTGGCTTTGCCTCTGAGAGAGGCCTGGGTGGTGAAGAGCTCTGGTTATGGGTGCAGCAGCCACTGAGGGGACAGTGGGGAGGCTGCCATCATGTGAGCAGTAATTTTATTTATGTTGTTATCCTTTCAAACTGTTACAGTAAATCTATATTTCTTGTCATTTTGTAAATGATTATATAGGATTAGGCCTTTTACCAGCATTTAAAAATTCTGCAGTCATTTTAAAGGCTCTCTCCCTTCCTGGCTCAGCCAAGCGATTCCTATTCTTGCTGGTATTCCTCGCTATTTAAATAATGCTGGGCCTGATTAGGAGGAAATGGTCTCTGGAAGGCAACCGACATTTTCAAAAGCGCTGTTCCACAAAGGAGACTTTGAACTGTGCTAAGGCTTTAAAAGTTAAATAATATTTTGAATGTTAGAGTTCTAATGTTTTCCTATTGTCATGGGAGACTTGGATCGAGTCCCAGGATTGTGGTTAACTTTGCCTCCAAGCTTAGGCCTTATTTATTACCACTGAGGAGATGAACTTAAGCTACTTCACCTCTTTTTTTTTTTTTCTCTTTTTTTTTTTTTTCTGTATTAACTCTTAAAATTGAGACATCTTTTAAATTTTATTTATGTTTATTTCCAAAAAGGCTCTAAGTTTGATTATTTTTTTAATGGAGGCCTGAGGAGGATGAGTGGTGTCTTGGGCATGCCAAGGACTGTGGCAGAGCTGCTGGTGCCCTGAGCACCCCATGTCTGGAGGGGGTGGGACATGGGGCACAGCTCTGTGGAGGGGCTCTGAGGCTCCCTGCAGCTGCTCTGGAGTGAGGGCAGTTAAAAGAGGAGGCAATTAAAAGAGGAAGATCCTGAGGGGAGAGAGCCATGAGGGGCGCGGCAGCAGGGGCTGGGCGCAGTCTGGCTGAGGCCGGGCACGGTGCCCATAGGGAGCAGGCCCCATGGCCGTGCCCGTGGGGAGCGGGCCCCATGGCTGTGCTGAGGGGCAGGGGGGCTTGAGCCCCTGGCTGCAAGAGGCCCTGCACTCCCATCTTGCAGGGAAAGGTGGAAAGGCCCCTTCCCACCCAAACCATCCCGTTCTGGTGTGGAGCTCGGCGCGCGCGGCCCAGGGGCCTCCGATGGGATGCAGCTCAGGTTTGTGGCTTTCACAAATGAGTTTATTTTCACACAGCAACCTACTGGAGCCACAGTTTAAGGTGTGGTTGTGATGGAACAAGGTTGTTTTAGGAAATAAAGTTAATACTTTAAGGACATTTATGCATTTACTAAGCCCTCAGAAAGCTGCATGAACTGTGATAATAAAATTTGCTGTGCGGGTCAAATCGTGGCCTTCATTGTTAGGCATGGTTTTTTCCTGTCGTCATTCTCCCCTGGGGATTTATTTGGCATGAGGTATAATTTATTTGGCATCACGTAATCTGTGCACAGTAGTCATGAACCCTTGCTTTGAGGATGTGGGGTTCAGGGCTGCTGTTGGTCGGTGCAGTCTCCCAGGGCCCATCTTCCATTGCTGTGTACTTCCTGCCCGTTCCCAGGAGCCTAATTATTAATATAATAATATGTAATAATGGCTTATCAGAACAGATTACGTTAGTGTGACTTGCTTTTGCCATAAGTCAGTGTACGTTAAAGTAAGTTGAAAGCTGGGTATGTTTTCTGCCGAGTAAATGTTCCTTTCCAGCTTCCAAAAGGAAAGAAATCCCTTTCTATTTAGCAACATTGAGTGTCTGCTAAAAGCAAAAGAATGGTGGTTTTGTAGTTGCATTTTTTGGCCCAGGTGAAAAATGTAATAAGTGAAGCACAAGGCAGAGAAGAGGGAAGAACCTAACCAGATACTAGAAGATACTAGAGATTTTATGAATATTAAGCGTTTTCCACTTAAGCAGTCTTTTTAATAATCTGAAACTTTAATAGTAGTATGACTGCCTGCATCTGCACCAGCTGTATAAGAGAGATAAAAGTCTCAGTTTAACATGATTTTTATCAGCTTACTCATGCTGATGTTCAACCTACAGAAGTTTCACTTTGCATGGTGAAAAGCAGCTTTCTAACAACAGGAGTGGTTGTATGCAGGAATAAACAGTGTAAGTTTGGTTCTTTATCTAGGAAATCATGGGTAACTGATGGTAGTTTAAATACTTCAGGGTTTTTGTTCCCTTCCCCCCTCCAAGGTATTCAACCTTAGTGCCTAGAGTTGTACTTCATGATTCAAGAATAAACCTGTAAATGCATGCTGAATATTTTCTGGTAGCTAATTATAAGAACTGTTTGTTCCCAAGTTAATGAACTCCGTATTAGTTTCCTGCATTCAGTTTGTTACATGTGTTATAAAATAATTGCAATGTTTTGGAGTTTTCTTAATGTGTGTGTTTAAATGTAAGTTGTCCCAGTAAAGTAAAAAGACTTGGTTGGGACTGTTCTCTAAACTGTCTGTGGATATTTAAACCTATGCTCGTTGCACTCAGGAAGATACTTTAGAAGTTCTGCATTCTCAAACTGATTCTGTCTTCCTGAATGGTTTGCTTCTTTTTTTTGATACCTCAAAAGGTAATTCTAAGAAAGTGTCTGCTGCACTTGATGCCAGATACAAGTATTGGTGTAAGTTTTATACATATGTAAGTGAGTAATTAGGTAGAACTTAAAAAAAACCAAAACAACCAACCCCCCCCCCCCCAAAAAAAAAAAAAAAAAAGGCAAACCAAAAGCTAAACAATAAAACAACCAATGCACACTAAATCTGCTGCTTTGGACTTGTCTGTTCGATTTCCTGCTCAGAAGGGCTGGCCTAAACTGCCCCTTCCTCCGACATTTCAGCTTCTGTCTGGGAGCTGCTGAGCTGTTTGTACTGAAGTGAACGAGGGCCCATTTCATTTGCCCTTGGCTTTGCAGGCTCTGATCAGTAAGGTGTTAATCACAGCCCAACTGTCCCTCTGGCAGGTGCCAGGTGGGCAGTGTGGAGCATGGCTCTGCACCTGAATTTGTCAATCTGAGCTCAGTTAAGACTGGGATCCATTTTAGGTGATCCCATCATTAATATATGTAATGCCTGTGTCCAGATATGTTTGCTCTTTGCCTGGGCAGCAGAGCCTGGGGGAAGGATGCAGGCTGACTTTGTTCCTCTCAGATGAATATGTTGCATATCCCTTAAAGAGTGGACCGCAAGAAAACAAGAAAGAAAAATAGAACAAGCATTTTGTACCACTTATTTGTGTAAGGTCTAGGTTGTGTTGCACATCTGGAAGCAGCTTGCTACTCTCTGTGCATTTGCTAGTGATTAGCTTTTTTTTTCCTCTAGTGCTTCTAATTTGAGATCCTGCTATGGAGTTAGGGAGGAGTTTCTATAGAAGCAGATATAGTACTTTCTTTTGTAGCAGGTTTTTTAAAGCACTAGTATTGATTTGTTTGAAGGTCTATCTCCTCTAATAACTCAAATTCATTTCTTACAAAACTCACCATCACTGAATTGTCAAGTTAAAAAAGGTAAATGTGAAAGGATCTCATTCTACTTCGGCAGCAGTTCTTGTTTGTTCCATCTGATGTATTTCTCTTGTCACTGTGCTGCAGACCTTGTCTATCCAAGGAAGTGAGTAAGCCACTGTTAATACAAATGCTTAAAAATATTTTGTTCGTGACCTTTGGAAAAGTTGAACTTAGGAGATCAAAAATAGAGAAGGAAAACTGTATTTCTGTCTTGCTAACTCCCCCCTTCCCCAAAGATACAGAACCTTGAAACTGTGACAGCATTTATGTGTTCTCTTTCAAACTTAACAAGTGACAGGAAACATTCTCTGCTAGGTTGTAGCCAGGCTTGTAAAAAAACCAAACAAAAAGACCCAGTAACTTTGGGAACTGCTGGAAACAAATGCTGTACAGAGATCCTTTCGTAACTGATTCTGGAAATTTCAAGTTATGTATATATTAAAAATATTTGGTCATGATTGAAAAAAGCCTTTATAAGCTTGATTTCTTGTATTGCATCTTTTTATTACCTGTGATTGTTATTTAAGTGAAGAGACCTTTCTAGGATGAAAAGGACAGACTAAAGTGGACTATTTGCTGCAAATAAAATGTGTTCTCTTTATGGCACCTGTGGAAACAATTTCAGTCTGTATGGAAATACCTTGAAAGTTCTCTCTGCCTGCCTGCCACAGCCCCGGGGAAATTTTTTTGAATGGGATTTAGAAGACTTTGAGAGAACTGCCTTTTTTGGGAGCTGATGACATCATGTGTCTGTTTGTAGCTTTCTTGGGCAAATCAGTGAATATTAGTGCTGCACTGTTTATTGCCCTGTAATGTGTAAGCCCTTTTAGCTATGGACCAATAACTCACGGGTTACACAGTGGTGTCTGAGTGATTTGGAGCTCTCCTGGAGGGAGAATGGAGTGGCATGAAGCTGTGGTAACCATCTTTCGCCCCAGCATTTTGTGCATCAGCTGTGTAGCATTTTTAGTTATTGCTAAAATTTGTGGTAGGAAGCTGCCTGAAATGAAATGTGAGGAACTCTGTATAATAATAAAATCAATTGGACTGTTTCCCCAGTAATTCTGGAGACTGATGCATCATTAATGTTGGTAATACAGTAGCTGTCAGATCACAAACTTCTCAATAAATGTGCAGCTGGCAGGCTTTGATGGAAATTGGAGGCAAGCAGAGAATGAGATTTAGGGCTTTGATATATGGGGTGTCAGCCATGTGATGAAGTTTTTATCAATTTCTGTCACTTCTGTCTCTTATGTTCACTACATATGTGGTCTTCCTTGCAGTTTCTGGTGGTGACTGAAATGATAGCTGCACCTTTTTAATGTTTAGTAATAGAAATAGAGGTTAAAAGAAGAGGCAAGTTTGCTTTTAAATATGTTGTTTTGTATATGGTGGCATCACATTAGAAATGTAAGGCAGTGATTGCCTGATATACACTTGGTGATTTATTAGTCATTATAATAACTTCAGATGGAAGCTGGAAGCAGAACTAATCATCAAGGAACTTGTCTGAATGCAATAGGAAGGCAGTTGTTCAGTATCTTGATTAACTACCTGTACCAGGGAGGTATCAGGGGAACTGGATGAGTGGCTTTTCCAGTCCTTCTGACTCTTTTTTGTCATGTTTTTGTTTTAAACTGCTTAGTAAATCAGAAACTCTCTACATCTTCAGAATAACTAATTTGAAAGACTTCCTAGAACAGTTACTTGAAAAAATCAAATGGGGATGTTGGAAATTGCCATCAGCCCTGATTTAGATCAGAATTACATAAACAGCTGGAAAGTGACACAAATATCTGCAACATAAAGGAAAAATAAACCAACGAGTTTGCTAAGAGTAAATACTGATAAGCACATTTGCATCTGAACACTTTGCACTTATGAGCTGTGAGGAACAAGTTTTCATTATGGGCTACTCTGATTTATATGTTCACAAAGTTGGGATGTGAGTTTTTCTCTACACTCCTAAAACAAAATGAGATTCTAGGAGCACAAAACAAATCCTTGCTCATCATAAGAATAAGTTTCTGACTGCATCACATTAGCAATAGCTTTGGGTGGCTCTGGGCCAAAGTTGGCTGAGAGAGCTGAAGCAGGTTGCAAGCAGTGTAGGACCAGGGTGTGCACTTTGAGCTGCTCTTGCAGGGGAGGCCATCGCTCCTTGTACAGAGTTGTTGTTAACTTGTGATCTCAGCAAACTTTGGGGGAAACTGCTTTTCTTGTTTGGATTTTTGACATGAAAAATGTGAGTGTGCAGATGCTTTATACATAAAACTTGAAAGCATAATGATTTGTCCCTTGTTCTGCCTCCACAGATTCTTACAGGGAGGATGTAATTGGCATTTCTATGTGAAATCCCATGGAAATTATTAGTAATGTAACTCTGCATAAAATATATTACAGGAGTTTAGTTAAAGGAAATGCCCTTTAAAAATTTGATAGGCTGATTCTCTATGGGCAGATATCAGAGGAATTTTTTTCAGCATAACCCAATGCTTTTTCAGTAGTTTGCATTTTGCTAATGCCTTATCCACACTCCTATATTTGCTGCCATTTTAGCTACAATTCTGTGAGTTATGGTCAACTAACAAAAGTTTGAGCAAAATATTTTGGCCCATTTTGCCCCCTTGGGATTTTTTGTGTCGGTACAAAACCGTTTTTCATATTGAATACCTGCAGAGAAGTGTCAAGTGCTAAAGAATTGGAGCAAAATATTTTAGTTCTTGTTTCTTCTGTATTTTGAAATGAGTAATATGCAGAGTAAATAATTCTGAGAAAGTATTTCAAGGGAAAATTGTAATTCCCATTGTAAGTAGTTTACTCAATGTGTCTATAATTCCTCCTAAGGTCTGCAACTTACATGTTGTCTGTTCCCACTTTCTTTGGAGCCTTAGAACTGGAAGCTGTTCACAAGGCAAGCTGCAATGCTTGCAAGTACATGCTTGTGGCTGATGTGCTGCTACTCTTTTAAACACTATGGCTGGTTCACATGTAGGTGCCTCTCCTTGTTCTCCTCATTGATAACAACCTATTTCCTTAGGTCCTGATAACTGTATGCATGTATAGAGATGTCTGTGTGTATGGGATTTCTATATATGTGTATTCGATATACTATGTATTGTTCTATATATTAGGTACTTGATTTTCTTAAAATGATGCTGGCAGAGGCTTTTTGCTATGGCATGATTTTTTTTTTCCATGTGTGAATTTTCAGGAATTAAAGTTGACGGGGCTTTTTGGTGTTGAATGCCAAGCTTGCCTTTTGTGGGTTAGACAATGTTGTTTGTATATGGATAGACAGTATTCATTTTAGCAAAAAGACTCTGCATCTGGCTTGTAGTCTCATAGGCAGATGAAATCATGAGGAATAGCTGGTAATGTCAAGTGGAATACATGATAAAATTATTAAATTATGTAGCATTGTCTAATCTGCTCACACAGCTTTGCCTGTTACAAGTGACAAACTAATATGCCATCAGACTTGACAGCCCTCTTAGTTTATTGCAGACACTCGACACAAACTGTCGTTCATGTGCTCTAGAAGTGATGTGTTTCAGATAACAGGAAATACATTCCTCTGGCACCTTATAAAACCCTACACTTGGCTGAGTGTTAGGTGAAAGAAAGCACTGGGTCCAGTTCATAATAACAAATTCAGCTTAGAGTGAGTACATGTGCAAGTCCACTTGTTTTCCTTTTGTAGGAGTTTGTGAAACCATTCTTTTAAAGTTAGTGATTTTGTTAGCAGATAAACAGAAAGACGTTGCACGCAGTCTGCTGCAGAGGTGTGGAGCCAGAGTATGTGAAGTTATACCTCAGCATGGCATGAAAATTTCAGTGGAGTTAAAATCTGTCAGTCAAATTTCTGGCCTGAACAATACTTTTAAGTGGATGTTTTCATGGAGTTCAGGGCATGCCAGAGCAGCAAACAGGAGCTCAGTTTTCAGCCCCCTGTTGTAATGGTTATAGGTTTCAGTTTCTCACTGCATGATATGGAGGAAAATGTGCAGATGACTCCAAGCTAGTGGGGGTGTGTTGATCTTCAGGAGGGCTCTGCAGAGTGGCCTGAACAGACTGGAAAGATGGGCTGAATACAATGATGTGAGGTTTAACAAGACCAGGTGCTGGGTCTTGCACTTTGACTACAGCCCCCTGCAGTGCTACAGGCTGGGGCAGAGCAGCTGGACCATGGCCAGGAAGAAAGCACCTGGGGTTCTGATTAATGGCTGGCTGACTGTGAGCCAGCAGGGTCCCTGCTTGACCACTGGCCAATGCCATCCTGGCCTGGATCAGCAAAGTGTGGCCAGCAGGACCAGGGATCATCCTCCTGTACTTTGCACCAGTGAGGTCACACCTCGAGTGCTGTGTCCAGTTCGGGGCCCCTCAATTGGGAAGGATTCTGAGCTGCTGGAATGTGTCCAGAGAAGGGCAGAAAGGCTGCTGAGGGGTCTAGAACACAAGCACTGTGAGGAGCAGCTGAGGGAGCTGGGGTTGTTTAGCCTGAGAGCGAGGAGATTGAGGGGAGACCTTATCAATCTCTACACCCACCTGAAAGGAGGTTGCATCCAGCTGGGAATTGGTCTCTTCTCCCAGGCTGGAAAAGAGGACACAGTTTTAAGCTGCACCAGGGGAGGTTTAGGTTGGACATGAGGAAGAATTTCTTCACAGAAAGGGTGGTTAGACATTAGAATGGGCTGTCTAGGGAGGTGGTGGAGTTACCATCCCTGGTGGTGTTCAAGAAAAGACTGGATGTTGTAGGCACACAGTTTGTGGTGTTTGGTGTGGGGCTGGGCCAAGCCTCATCCCCAGTTGGCTGCAGCTGTGAGCAGCAGGTGAGCAGCACTGACAGCAATGAGCCATGGAGTGCCCAGGGGCACTGAGCAACCACCAAAGGGAACAGAGGGCACACAGGTGCAGTGCATCAGCAGGAGGGGATAAAAGGCTGGGCTAAATAACGAGAGGAGCAGATGCTTGCAGTCTTCTGGAGTGGAATGATGTTACTCTGTGGGCAGGTACCTGAAGCCTTCTAATGAGGTGTGGTGTTACTCTGAGCAAATACTTAAAGCTTTCTGAAATTGGGTGGTGATACTCTCTGTATTGTGGCTGTCTTGACTGTGGCATATGTTGTGACGGGATGTGGCACTCAGTGCCACAGTCTGGTTCACAAGGTGGTATTCAGTCACAGGTTGGATTTGATGATCTCAGAGGTCTTTTCCAATCTGACTCTGTGATTCTTTGAGCTAAGCATCATCCCTTTGAGGCAGGTCTAATGAGGGGTGATGTCGAACATATATCTCTACTGCCTTGACCTGTGTTCATTTGTCTGGATTCTTCCATCCTTATTAACATACATCTGGCTTCCGTTCTGGAAATACTGAATGTGGTGCCAAGCCTTGTGGTGTTTTTGGACTGATTACCATGTGCCAGATCAGCTGGCTTGCACCAGTCACATTTTGGAAAGAACCTTCTCTTGAGAGGCAAAGGGGTGTGTGACCGTGCTCACCCACTGCTACACTGAGGTAGTATCAATCAGTTGAGAACATCTTCACATCATATAATGTGCCCAAGTCTAATGGCTCTGACTAGAGTGAATTTGAAGCTGCTTTTAAAGTAGGTGCTGTTGGTGGAAGATAAGAGTATATAATGGGAGTATGAAATTCTGCTTCTCCTTGGGTTCAGTGCATTTGCTATCACTGAGACAGCCCCAACAAACAGACCCATCGTGTCAAAAAAACCAAACTTGCTCCAGTAGGACATGTATTTCATCCTCTTTTCATCTGACTGTGCTGTTCTGTAGACTGCAATTGATTCAAAACCAGGTTTAAGAATAAAGAGCATCTCTGTTCTATTTTACTTGTAGTGGTCAAGTGCAGCGCCTAAGAAAAGTGGCTAGAGTGAACAGTTTTGAATTTATATATATTTCTTACCCTTTCTTAAGGTCAAAGGACAACTTGATGTAGAACTGTGGAAGGGGATTGTCTTCTCTAATTCTCTTTTGGGAAGAAGACTTCTCTCCCTTGAATCGACTGAGCTGCTTTATTTTCATGTTTGCTTCCTGGTGCACTTTCACAAGATCTGATATTTGAAATTTCTCCATAGTATTCTACTCATAACAAAGTTTTGCCAAAAGTGCTGATCCAGATTAGCAAGAACATGACACATCCGTGAAGTATCAGACATGATAAAAATTAGTTTTAACACATAGGATCAGAGACTTTAAGATTCTGAACTAATTAGAGACTGAATTAGCCTTGAATTACAACTGGTTTTCATATCTTTTTGAGATGGAAAGACAAAGTAATAACAAGCAAAGAGATAGAGCTTTTAAAAGATCATATTTCTCCTAGAAAGAGAATGGTTAGAATAAAATGAAGTTGCCTTTGTCTTGTTTCTCTTTGAAAATATGTCATGTAATTTTTGGTCTTGAAACATAGCTTTAGTTTTCCCTATGTGTTACAGGAATGAAAAATACTGTTAAATTATCATTGTTGATGAGCAGAAGATAACACTTATTGGTCTAAATTGTTTCACTGAGCTTGCTGACACTGCACAACAATGCTGTTGTCCTCAAGCTGCTGTGTGCCACTGTACACTATATTTACAAAAAAAAAAGTGTGTAGATACTGTATTTTTAGATGTCTTGAGGCATGCATTCAAGGTGTTTCAGTTACAGGCTTCAGAATTGGGCAAAAGTTTATTAGTTATACCTTTAATAAGATTGCTGTGATAGGAAATGAGTAAAGCTTATCCTAAAACTGCTTAGAATAATTTAGTTGTTTTATTGGATTTGTTTCTTCTGGAAGAAACTTCTCACAGATTGCAGTCTTTGTGCTGGGCAGGAAGAGTAAATTGAGTATTGTCTTAGAGCCATTTGCTTTGAGGTAAATCCTCAAAATCACATCATCAGGGGGAGTGTGTTCTCTTCCAAAGTATTTATGTGTTAAATCAGTAGGGGCAATTGGTGACTATGGATGGTAACCTCTAAAAAGAGAGGACAGAGTGTTTCATACTCTAAAAACTAAGTATGTAGAAAGAGCCAGAGTGTATTGATGTCTGTTTTGTGTGACTGTTAATTCAGCCAGTTTTGAGTTAAATTTTAAATCTGTTTGAGCTCAAGTTCAGTCAAGCACGTGTTAAGTTTGTCTTTACTCAGGGAAGTGCTTACATTGACGATATGCTTAAATATCATCACTGCTGAATTAAACTCTGAAAACCCTCAGGTGCTCTGCTGGCTTGCTTTTATTGTAGCCTCTGTGCCTCCTGGCAGGAGGTGGGTATAGGAATATCTTTGATGCCATAAGAATTTTAGGAGTAGAGCAGGAATTTGAAAATACATTGTGCTGTTTCATTTTGGGTTTGAGGAAACCAGTGAACTTGGTCTGTGGCTCTACATTCTTCATGTAGTGACATAACTGCTGGTGAAACTATCAGAGCACTGGACAATTTAATATTGAAGTTTTGAGAAGGCCTATAAAAATCTGTCCTTTCTTTCTAAAGGTATAGTTTTTCTTGCTATAGTTTTTCCCAAATATTTGCCCAGCTGTATTTTTGGAAGATCCAAAGGTGTACATTGCAATTGGAAGTTCTTTCTGAATTTGGTACATTTTTAAAAGGATCCAGTGCATTTTACACTGCAATTGCTTTGTTTTCCTCCGATCTGTGCAAGTTCTATATGTGACTAATAATTTATTATTCATATTTTTAACTTGACACAGTTTTACCTTGAAGCTTAAGAGAAAAGAAGCTAGAACATTAATTTTGTTAACTTAGCCAAATATAAGATTAAGGTAGAGATAGCTAAGTGCAAACAGCTGCTCTCTATTTCAAGGGGTACTTGGTGTGTGTTTTTGTATTGATATTAAAGTTAAAAAATATGTTGATGAATATCTTGACTAAGATTAATTTATATAACTTGTAACTTGGAAGAGGGCTTGAGATTTATGTCAAATAAATATTGACGGTTTGTAACTGAATTTGTTGTGCAGATAAATGGCATGTGACTATTATTGTCAAGCTTGTTTTAACCTTCAGAGTTACGGGGTTTTTTGAGAGAAACATACTGCAAAAGCTCTCTGGCAAAAAGTCAAGAATTGAAATCTGGTAGTCTATTTACAAATGGTACTTGCAGTGAAAAAGATGGACAGTATAGGGTGGGAGGTTTTTATTTGAGTTGGGGTTTTTTGTTTTTTATTTAATATACATAATTATTTAGCTGTTGTTCCACCCAGCAAAGCTTATCAGAACGAAATGAATGCTTTATTCTTCAGCTGTCCCTTAATTTGGGCGTATACCATTGTAACAAAACACTTTCTTGGGTTCTTTATCTAGAGTCCTCCTCATACACAGTCATTCTGTTTGAATAAGCTGACTTTGCTTTGGGACTCACAACCTGCTCACTGGCGCTTGGAATGCTGTACCATGAAATTCATAGATGTTTCTGTGAGAGCTTAAAAATCTTCTGAAAAGTATGCTTTAATATTTTACAATGCTCACATAAATTTAGGCCAGGGACACAGGCCTGCATTAAACAGAGTGCAGGGATCACACTCAGGCCTGTATTAAACAGAGTGCAGGGACAAACAAGGGAGTTTATTCTGAAGCACCCTCTTTGTCCTGCAAGATCTGCTGCTCCTGTTTCCTGCCCTCCTTTGCCCTGATGCAGTTGGAGCATTTTGAGGATCTGCTTTCAGGAAAATCTAAAAAGCAGTGGAGGTTACCTGTGCCATGGGTTAGTGCATCAAAATGCATGATTTACATCCAGGGGGCTCTTGCACTGTGTCTGGGAGGGTACACAAGGGGGCAGGGGTTCTGTGCTGTGTTGTGCCGGTAGCAGCACGAGCAAAGCTGTGAGCGGGACAAGGCGGCCTCTTGCAAGTTGCCATGCTTTAGTCTCTGCTCCTCTTCTGTGTCTCTCTTTCAAAAGGTTGAAATCTCTTCAAGAAAAGTGTAGTTGCTTGATAGGTTATGGAATACTGTGAATCAAGGCCTTTATAAAATGAACATGTAAACTGTTTTCATTCAGTGGTAACTCACCTTTTTCAGAAAGTGTTTTTAGCTTTGACCATTAGATTAACATTTAAGTGTCTGTGTAGTCAACTATGTCACCAGAGTTTCCTTATGTGGAAGAGAAAGCTCATTTGCACCACGAGGTACTAAACTGCTTTTAATAAAAACATTTCTCAAGAACCTGAAGGTTTTTGTCATTTGAATGCAAAATGCTTTAGACTAACAGTGAGGAGATACTAGGATTGGGGAAGCATGATAAAGGTTCCAAGTACTTATTTATTATTAGGTTTAGATTTTCAAAATTAGAAATTTTAAAATCAGCGTTTCAAGTTGCTAGTCCAGTTACCTTTTGACTTTGCTCATTTTTTTGGGTGTGTCCTGTGGAGAAGCTGAGCTTTGTCTTTTTAGCATTCTTGAAGTTAAGATGCTGATAGTGTTATGAGCTTGGCTTTTCTATGTGAGGATCTTAGATTAAAAGGAGTAAACAACTGATCTACATGTCAATTTTTTAATGTTTTCTTTTAGTGGAAGGGAAGGACTAGGAGTTGCAAGAAATAATCAATTTCCTTTATTCTAACTGACCTAATGTTTGCAGAACCTGGTTAGGAACTCTTGATTACTATAATTACATACAATAACAAAACTGAAGTCCTTTGGAGAAACCCAGGGCAATTTCCAGTGGTGTTTGTGGATGGATTAATTATTTTAATACCTTTGGAGTAATGCCTCATTGCTCCTTTTTTTTTTCCCCTCCTTCAGCATTACAGTAAACAGCAAACTTTCTTTGCAAAGGACTTAATTGGTAGTAATTTGTTGGCTAGATAGAAGCTGTCAGGAAATGGACAACACAGCTCTGTTGGATACACGTTCTATGTGGTTTTGATTTATTTAGGCATTCTGGGCTTTCTCCCAGGGTGTTGCTGAAGTTTCAACTTCTGAAAATTGGATCAAGGACCATCTTGTGTCCGACTTCAGAATAATATTAGTAATAAAAAGGGTGGAGCAAGACCACTGTTCCTAGGGGATTGAAAACAGTTTTAGCGATGTGATCCTTCAGAGAGCTCCTGTGCTTCCTCTCTGCACAGCTGGAGTTGCAGGGAGGAGAGGTAGTGTATGGGGCCTCAAAACTGATGTTAATGAACAGCTGTTAGCATCTGGGGGGCTGGGAGTTGGCATGAATTAAAAATGCTGTTGACTTTCTATTACTAGGTTATTACTTACAGGCATTTCTCCTGCAAGTTCCTCTTTTTCTTGTTTCTCCATTCCAGAACAAAAACTTAGAATGCTGATAACTAATTTACTGAAAACTGTGATTTTTACAGGCTGACGTTGGTGTTGTTAGAATAACTGAAAAGACCTCTTTCCTCCCCCCCCGCGCCGCCTTTTTATTTCAACCATTGCAGCCAACATACTGGAATATGCATACACCCAGGATCACTGTATTCATAAAATGATGACACCTGTTACCTCTTATTAAATCAATATATTTCAGTGCTTTTCACCACTGTTTGGGTTTTTGTTGTCCTATAGTCTTTGAACCTTGGCTTTTGTGCTTGAAGTCCTCAAGAAATGTCCAAAACCAAAGCTAAAATACAAAAAAATAACAGCTGTGTGATAATAAAAATGCACTGATGGCAATAGGAGGGAGGATGCCAGCTTGAAGCAGTGTGTCTTGTCAGCAATTTGAATACTCTCCTAAATAAGGTCATTTTAAGGTACAAGTAACATGTTCTGCTAGAACTGCAGGCTGAGGACCTGTGGGAGATTTAAAAGAAAAGTTAAAGCCTAGGTATCAGCAAAATTTGTCTTGTGTGTGTTAACATAGAAACAAAATTGTTGACTTTATTAACCGTAGTATTAGTGTATCGCCATAAAGCAGATTGGCAATGTCATGTCAGTCTTTGGAAGAAGAAGCTGTCTGAGTTTAGTAGTCTCCAGTTTAACCTCCCATCCATTTTAGTCATCTGCAAGTGTACTTGTTTGAACCCCCCCAAGCAAAACTATATCCACATTTGCCAGAATGTTCTTGTGCCATTCAGGCAAGTCCCTACAAGTCCCTGCAACTCTGTATTTTTAAAGAGTTTTGGTAGTAGTACAGGTAATTGCACAGTAAACTCAAAAAGAAACTTGAATGTGTGAACCCCTTTGTACCTTCAAAAAAAAAAAAAAAAAAAAAAGAAGCTGGTGTTACCCAAATTTGGCACAACTCCAGTTTAACCTGTGTGGAGCAGCTCCTTTCTTTCCTTCCCATGAGGTTAAACTTGTATCATCAGGGGAATGTGTTGGCATTGGCGATCAGAAAGCCTGTGTCTAGAGGACAGCCAGTTTAAATGTGGGTACCGGGATTGAAACTGCTTTGTTTGCATTCTTTTTCCATCATGCTGATCTAGAAGTTATTTGGTGATCTGGGAAGATAAAAGCTGATGGGGGAATGGGCTCTGTGCAGATGAGGGTCATGAAAACGCTGAGGACGTGCGAGGATGGCATTGACAAAAGGACCAAAGTGTAGACAAGTGCTGTTGTGAGACAGCAGCAGTTGCACTTGTGGAAGCAGACACAGTCTTCCCAGCACCGGTGAGTGGTGAATAAAGCTGAAGAGCTGGAGATTGGGGCTGCCTTCTGAGAAATGATTGGCAGGGCTGGAAGATAACTCATTACAGAATCAGCAGAAGACTGGGAAACATTCATTTATGCCAATTCAAATTGCTCTGTCTCTGGAGACTTGGCAGTGTGATTCACTACTATGAAATATTCAGGTTTTAATCATCATTGCCTAGTGCAAAAACTGTAACTTGGTCACTTCTAAAATGTTGAGCTTTTATTTTGCATAAACAAGTGTGAATTTATATAGCAAATGCATGTAAATAGGTACAAAGTATAGCCATATATTAAGCTTCTAAAAACATGAATGTATCTATAATGTATATACATTCAAATTTACTTGTCTGCAATCTTAAAAGGGCTGTGGAAGAAATTAGTTATCTACTGGGAACAATTTGTGTATGTTTTGGTGAATGAACAGTAGGGCACAGAACTGAGCATTGGGTGCTGGCAGATTAGCAGAGGCTCAGCACAGAGCATTTAACATCTGGTCATATTTTTTTCACAGTAACTTAAATACATGTCTGAGTTGTTCTTAAAGATTTACTTCAAGTACAAAAATCCAGGTTTTGCTGGTGGGTCAGACTCTGCTGAGTCTAAAGGTGAATTTCTGGGAAAGCTGGTATTTTTGTTTCAGATTTGCCCAGCTGTTCCTCAGTGCCAGGCTTATTGCTGCAAAGCAGTCCCTAGCTACAAGACTGTAGCTCCTTTTCTTCAGCTGTTTTCTAGGAATCCCAAACCCAACTACTTTGCCTTCTGATTCTGGCAGCTCTTGCAGCTTGAAGTCATCATGCTTCCTGTTATTATCCAAGCAAGCTGTCCCCTGATAAACCCAGACAAGTCATTCTGTTCTACCAGATCATTGCATTGTCCGATTTCTGCCCTAGTGTCCAAGTGTGTGGCACTCCTGGAAACAATGTGTTCCCAACTCCTCCCCTCCACCTATTCCCCAAGGCCTGCCTGCCAAGAGAGTAACTTACTCTCTTTGAATGTAGCTTTGGTCATTTTCTTACAGCTATGCCAAGGATTACTGAGTAATTGCAGTGGGATTTGGAGCGACCGTATAATGGAAGGGAAAACAGATTTGTGTACATTCTGCTTTTTAAAGACAGACGAGCAAGGGCTCACAGGTTTGTTTGTTAAAACACAGCTCAAATACTGGGCCTTAACAGCTGCCAAAGGCCCTCTGGTTTGCTTGATGATATTTAGGCTTCTGTTTTAATATGCTATCAATGGAAATAGAAGTGCATGAAACATGGGCTTTAACTGAACTGAAGGGGCATGTGAAAACCTAGCTGAAATCCCTTTTGTGAGGGTTTTTTTGTTTGTTTTGTTTTCCTAAGGATCCAAAGCTGCTGGGGTTTTGTTAAAGCTCTTATTAAAGTTTTGACACTAAGTTTTCCCCATGCATACTGTCATAGCTATGTAATTCATATCTCTTAATAATTCCTTCTGAAATATATGAATAATAGGAAAAAGCAAAATTTCTGATGTTCTTAATGGAGAAATTGTGCGTGTGAAAATGGCCTGTGTTTTGCTCTAAAATGTATTGCTTTCATTCCCTGGTCCCCTGTGCTCATTTTAATAAGTGTTTCCTGCACTGCCGAAGTGCAATGTAATAAATATACAATATTAGACCCTAGTTGTATGTATGTATTTTTCTTCTCAGAATTTCATTGAAAAGGTGAGCTTTTGTGCTTTGGCATTTGGAAGTAAGCATGGAGTGTATTTGGAACCCCAGGTAAAATTAATTTTTCAGAATTGCAGTGGCTGAGGTGTCTGTGTTGGACCATAAGGCTTTAGAGCCCTGTGTGCTGCAGCAGGAAGGATTCTGAGTTTTCTTACAAGGCTTTAGCTTGCTGATTAGTATTGATTGCTGAAGGAATTGGCTACTTGAACTAGATGCTGAATCAAATAATCCCCTCAGTTGTTGCTTTGCAAATCCATTGTCGTGGAACAAGTTGCTGAGAAGCTTTGCATATGTACCACAGTGTGATGGGAAATTCTCTCACAGTCCAAGTGGTAAAAATTGCACCTATTCTCTACTTCTTAACATTGTATTGACAAGTGATATTTGTGCATAAATTTTAGAATGATAGTTTGTAGTTATATCTAACAGAATAACAAGAAAAGGCCAGAAGTAGCTTTTCAATTCATCCAAGTGATCCACAGTGAAATTGAGCCTTGTAAATCAGTTAGGTAGTGTTGAAAAATTCCCCATCTCTTTCTATCTAAACATTCTCTTCTGACTCAGCTCTTGACACAGAGCATAAACAGAGGACCTGTAGCTAATGAAGCTTTTAAATGTTGTGTTCTGAACTGATGTTTGTTGGTAACAAACCCATCAGCTGTCCCTGTCCCACCTGCTCAAGGCGTTTGCAGTAGTGTGGGATGCTGCATGACCAGTACATGGGGCCACTGGCTGGGGAAGCAGGGAGCAGGTGGTACCATTGAAAATAGCCAGGGATTTGGTGTGCAAGTTTCAGGGCAGTGCAGTGGTTCTGGTCCGTTACCCGAAATTGTTGGAATATAAACTGCAGCTGATATTTCTAAGACACCACTGCTGACATGTGAAAGAGATCGAACAAATGTGAGCTGCAGGATCAGCCACGTACACCTTGGTTTTGCTAACTGGCTTGGACAAAGCCCAGGGAAGTCAAGTGGTTCCTACTGTGGTGCTCTTTGCAGACTTGGAAGCCTCTGGCTGAGAGACAGTTGGTTGCCTGTTGGTTGTTTTGGCTGCTCTGTCAGTTACCTCTTTCCCCAATCCTGAATATCCTCTCTAGTCTACTGCATTTTTGTATTGTTCACAGAAGACATTCAGCTGAAGCCTTCTTACAGGAATTCTAGTTCCACATTTCCCATTAGCTATAATTGCAATTATTATGAAAATTCTTGCTTTACTTGAAAACTTCAGATAACCAGCTAACTTCTTGCTCAACTTACTTCTATTCTGTTTGAAAGTATTTCAGATTATTTAATGAGAGGAGGAAATAATTCACATGAGAAGTATGAGCTATGGAAAAGCCTCTGATCTTGGAGCATGAGTAATATATAGTATTAAGTCATGAATTGTATCATATTGTATCAGGCATTCATATACTGCAGCTATAGTTTTGTTTTAGGAGCATCAGAATTGTCAGTAATAAGAGTTTCATTCAGGAGATTATCCATGTAAAGAGTCCCTTGGAGACAGTTGTTTTGCCCCTCTGCTTTGGTTGCTGATTAAATTCCTGAGGTTGAATTTCTTGTAATGAGAAATTAGCTCTTGGATGAATTTCCAGAGGAAAAGTATTGACTAAGGGCTATCTGAGTTTCAGGACAAGGAAATGTGCTAGAGGTGGAAAATACAGCCTGCTATATATGCACAGCCAGATCATGGTTCACTGATTTATTTTTTTTCCTCCTCTGGCAGACTAATACTAGATCTTGTCCATTGACCACTGATAGCAGAAGTCTGTGACAAAGGAGAGAAACATCAGAACTTGGGAACAGAATAAGGGAATTAATTTATTAAGAGGTAAAGAAAGTAGGAGAAGTAGTTTAAATGTAAGTTATTGTTACAAAATGATAGGATGTATTAATGTAATAAATACCTGAAAATGTGTGTAGTGTACATTATAATAATAATGATGTTCTTAGCATGGTCTTGAACAGGAAACATGGAAAAAGTTTCAACTAGCAGAGAAATGTCTTCCATATTTGAGATCTCTAAACTTTTGGGTTCATTATCTGAACCCTTGGGGTCATTAGCAAATCTCTTGAAAATTATTCACATTACTTTCCTGGCAAGGGTGGCAAGTTAGTACCCTCCACTAATGCTCTGTTACCTTCCTCATGCCCACCATGTGCTGGTTCAGGGAGGAGTGGATGACCAAGCACCTGAAGCAGAACTGGTTGTCTTGATGATTTTGCAAGCCTGGAGCTAATGCATTTGTTTTAAGGAGCTTTTCTGTCCTGCATGTGCAATGCATGGAAAGCATGGTGCCACTGCACAGGTCTTTACTAGCAGTGATATGGTTGCCAAATGATCTCTGCATATTGATAGTGAATTTTCTCTGTTATGTGTGTAACTTTCCCTGGGGTGGTGTGAAACTAGATCACCAAAATGATTCATGAAATGGAAACCTGTTTGAAGGCTCATATTAGTGGTAGTTTGACAGTTGTTTGGCTTTGTTATTTTAAATGGCTTTTATCATGGAATCAGTTTATTAAAACAAAGAGGGGCAGGTGGTGAGTATGCACAGAGACTGCTGTACCGAACCCAAGTGTCCAACAGAAAGGCCCTGCCTCTGAAACTATTGCAACTCAAGTAGTTCAGCCTGGAGTGTGAATCTGTGATGGTTCAGTTAAACATGCAGTTCTGTACTAAAGGTGCATCTCTCTCTGCTGATAACATATTCCTTACAAATAGTAAGGAGATTTTGAAAGGCTTTAACTACTGGTTCAGAGTTGCTCTTCATTAGACTTAGCTGCAGTTGTCATGAGACTTCTGTTTGGGGATTTGAGTTTGTTTTGTAGCCTTTGCTTATGCTGTCATATACAAGTCTCACATTTGTTAGGAAGGGGAAATGCTAGGGAATTAATTCTGTGCTTCCACCACTTCTCTTAGCTAGAGATCCAGATTGTGGCTTCAAAATAAAAATTCCAGATACTTCATTGGAAGACTAATGTGCTTTACAGGCCAGACAAAATTAAATAGCACTGGTAGCTGCTTGAGATGAACATTCTCAGTGGGGTGTAGGGAGGAGATAGGAACTTGAGTGACCTAAAAAATTATTTATTTAAAAAAAATAGAAAAGATTTGGCAAGAAGCATGCATTACAAGCAGTGAATACTTTTGCATGCACACAAACATCCACCTAAACCAGACCTTTTCCTTGCCTCACCTCAGAGGCCGTGGCAGTGGGCAGGGGCAGCAGCCCTGGCAAAGCTGGGTGCTCAGGCTGTGCTCCCTCAACTGCAGCAGCAGCTTCAGGCAGGCAGCTGTGGAGCTGCCCAGGCACCTCCTGCCAGTGATGTCCATTGTCCTTATCTTGGCAGGTAGCACAGTGCTCATGGCCTGAAGGATACGTGGGCATCTCTCTGAGTTTGGTACTGGTTCCTGGACCAGTGTGAAGGCTGCTTGTGGTTGTGTGCTGCATTAATAATACTAATGGGCTATTACTCTTACAGTTTTCTGTATAGATAAGGATTAATATTATATTGAAATCTATTGTGAATTACTTAGTTTGTTGATATATGATGAAATCAATTCAGTGGTGTAATAGCTTTCATAGTATTGCTTTAAATACTGTACTGCCTTTCCTGGGACACAGTGTAATGGGATGTGTGTCTTAATTGACTGGTTTTTTTTAACATGTTGTAGATTTGCACTAATGATGGTTGGAAGTGAATATTTTTGTATTTTATAACATAGTTGCCTGTAAACAATCAGGCTAGAAAATGTTTTCCAGTGACTGCAGCTTTTCCTGGCTGCTTTTGTATCAACATTTGGCATTATCTAGTTGCTCGACTCAGTGCATTCTTGAATCGTTTTCAGGAAAAAATACTAACCTCTGTAGGACTTAGATTTTGGTAACAGACAATGATTTTTTTTTTGTACTTTTTCCTAATCTCTAACATCCTTTTTTTTTTTCTCTATGGACAGAAATGGTTTTTTGAAGGGACTGAAGCCATTGTTGGGAGTGGAACACTTGGATTATGACAAGTTTGTCCTGCTAGTAGTTTCTAAGTGGGATCTGGGTGTGGGCTCGCATTTCTTGAGCAGTCCTCAGCATTGTGTTTAGCTTTTGGATGTGTCTGCACTTTGCTTCAGAGCTATTATTAAAGCTCATTTAAGCAGACACAAGGTAGTTTAAAACAAATTAATTTGGGTTGCAGTAGCAGGCCTGCTGCAGGGCTAAGGTTTCACTGTCTAAATATCCAGCCAGAGCTGGGGATTGTGTATTTTGCATTGATGTTTTTATGGCTATGGCTCACCTACAGTTGCTGCTGTAGAGGTACGTCAGGTGGGTCCTTGCATGCTGCAGTCATACCTGACTTGTTGGCTGTGGATTATGTTCTCTCTTTGTTACATTGTAAAGTAGTGAATTTCAATAAATTGCCAGGGATGAAAGGTAAGAGAGCAGCTCTTGTAAGACAGGTTTTCATTCCATGCATAAAATGGACAAAAAATGGGATGTTGATGAAGATGATCTCTTCACTGATAGTCAGCCTATTGCAGCCAGGCAAGGTGCCTCCAACTGGCATCTATCTCCAGATTCCCCATGTAGACATGAGTCATTCAGACCTGCTGAAAGCATTAGGTCTAGTTATAACTTGCCCCAGTAAAGGTTCATATTAGCTTCAAGAGACTATCCGAGTCTCTGCCATTTTTCTGAGCTCAGGCTGTCAGTGTGACAAGTTGGGATTTTCTGTACATCATCAGTCTTAGTGGCTCACGAGCTGGTGAGCAGCTTGGGGTGAAATCTTCATTGCGCTCAAGTTTCTGGATGCTTTGCTATTCACCTCAATGCTCCTTGTTTTCCCCATACACCCTTGAATTAACGTGTATTTCAAATAGGGATCAAATTTGTAAACACAGTCGGGCTGGCTGTAACTGCTGCCAGGTGTTGGAGGTGATTGATGACGTTGTTACTGGCCCTTACAGCAGAAGTGGATGGGCTTTGGTGCCTCAAATTGCTGCTCCCTGGTATTGCTACCTGTTTACTGCAAAAGACAGAAGCCTCCTTTCAACCATTCTGCTTCATGTTTTAGCCTCTCTCCTGCTGCCAAGAATATTTTTACTCTGCATCAAGAGAAAATGAATTCATGCCTTCAGGATTTGTACTCTTTGCTCTGTGCTATATGATAGCAACCCAGTGAGATGTGCAAGTGGAAACTGCATAAATGATTGATAAAAGCTGAGAGCTGTTTAAATTCTTTTCCTGTTTAATGACTATCAATAATTTAATGCATTTACTGTATGTTTTTAAGAAATAACACCCATATTACAGGCTTGGGTTTAACAGGCTAAATGATTGAAACTTCAAAAAATACCTATTTCCAGCATGAAGTGTAGCTTCTTTTTAATTAAGAATAAAATGGGAAAACACAAAATCAGGCTTGTAAGACAGAGGTAGTTGCTGCAAAATAATGTTTCTGCATGCCCCCTTCTTACCCCCCTTATCTTTGGGGCTGTTGCTAAGTCAGCACCAGCCCACTGACAGCAGCACACAGGTTACCACCTGGCAGCAGGGAGCGGCAGTGGGAGCCCCAGCAGGATGCTGCTTTCCAGATGTGCCCAAGCACCTGTCTCTTCTGTCCCTTACGTCCTGGCTCCTGGGCCCCACTCCACCAGTTAGTTTAGCTGGTTTGTCAGCATCCTGTCACCCAGGGGAAGGTTGAGGGGCAAGGCTTTTAGACAAAGATATTGCTTAAAAGGGAGAAATAAATGCTTGGCAAAATTATTCCCACACTGTTTCTTGGGAAGAGACTAAATTTTTCAAGTGACTAGTATCTCTCGTTATGCTTCAGTGCATTGAATTTGGTCCTCGAGACTTTGCATACAAAATGTGAGGTATAAATCTTACTTGTGCTTGGTAGGTACCTTTTCAGGTGATTAAGAGAAAATAAAATATTTTTTTTCCTTCTTGGTGGGGTCATTGCAGTTAGACTGGAAGGTAAATGTCATACAGAGGTTGGTATGCTTTAATAGGCATGTTACCTAAATGCATCCATGTGAATAGTGCTTCAGAAAGCACAGATTTTTTGCATGGACAAATGTCATTTTGGGAAGAGCTTTTCAGGATCCAAGGAAAGCAGGTGGGAAAATACAGATAGCTGTAACATTAAAGCCATAGGGAACCATTGTGTGAACACCTCTATTCAAAGATGTAGAAATGAAGTTAGGCATTTGAATTAAAGTTTGTTCAAATTAATAAAAATTTCACTGCTTGTTTAAGAAATATATTTCATGTAAGTAAAGTCTAATCTTTTACTTAGACATCTGGTGGTGTGGATCCCATGAGCTCACTAAGGCAGATGAAAAGACAATTTATTTAGGAGACCTGTGTTTTCATTGTCTCTTACCATGTTTTTGTGCTTTGTCTGTGCTTCTGCAACAATGTTTTGGTTACTTTTTCTTGGCTTTTTGTAATAGATGCAATGATAATAGATTGAGAAGAGCTTTGAGTAGAGCTTCCTGTCTTTGTGCAGATACAGTTCTGGGAAAATAGTATTTATGTTTGAAGAAGCTTCTTTTTTTCACAAATGTCTCCAGTACAGGTGTTTGTGGTGGAAGGCTTACCCTGGTGTATGTGTGAGACATGTGCACACACACGTATGCATGAATAATAGGGATATGCTTTTAATTCATACTAAAATAAATGAGAACTTGCTCATTTCCAGCTTGTTCTCATGTTGCTGTAGGTAAACATTATATTGTCTTTTCATGAAATGAAACATGTGAGTTCTATTTAATCTGATTCAGTGCCAGCTGTAGATAGTAGAAAATAGCTTGGAGAAAGAAGCTGATTGAGAAGCAGGAGAGGTTCCTGGCTTCATAACCCAAGGCTGAGAGGTTTTGTTCAGTTTCATCATGCTATTTTAGAGTAGGTATTTTAATGTTTTTTTCTTAGCTTGCATGTTTGTTTTTTTCAGTAAGAAATGGAGACTGCTACTTCCCTCAATAGATGTTAAGGAAATAGTTGTTGTATTACCTCTCCTGGATCAAAAGGTTGAAAATCAACAGAAAAAGAAAGAAAATAACTTTTTGCTGTGATACAAACTTGACGATATTAGTATGCTCTGAGTGTACTTAAAATTCACCTGAAGAATAGCTGTTAAATGTAGATTGGAGAACCTTGAGAACACTTCTTGATTTTCTCTGTAAATTTTAAGAGGTGTTGGTGATGCCCACTTAGATTTAAACCTTGAGTTGCCTCATGTTATGTACAAGGTTTGGGGAGGGTTCTGTTGCATACAGCAGTTCTCTGATCTAATTCCTCAGTGTAATGCAATTAGTAGCCATCATGGAGCTAGAAAATGCAATAAACCAGAAAATCATCCAGGTTGGTTGTGTACCATGGGAGCTTCTGTTGACACAGGAATTGCTCTAAGGGCTGATGGGGGCTCCTTGTAGGGGTCAGACAGGATAAGGTCAACAAGCTCTTCACCAGTCATGTTGTGCAGATTGGAAGTGAGGGGCATTACTTTCCCAAAATTTTATTTTCTGAATGTATAAATTGTCTGGATCACTTAAGATCTAGAACCTGCAAATGTCCTATAGGATTTTTGCGTTTTCCATAGGAAGTGGGCTACATTTGGGTAATGCCTGGAAAAAACACCACCTTTGTTGTGCAGCACTAAGAATAAATCTGGTATCATCATTTAGAAAAGATTAGTCAAAATTGCCTTGTGGTCTCCCTGCTCCAGCTCAGGTACTGTCCAGAATGGGCACGCATCATGTGAGATTTAATGAGAACCCAGACCTAGCTGGAATCATTGAGGATTATTTTTATTAAGCTTGATGTAGGAAAGCAGCTCTGCTCAATTCATTGCAGGAGTTGACTCACACACCATCTTGAGGGTGTTTGACTCAACATATGCCTAGTCATTTATCTAATGTTGATGTCAACGATTTGTTGGGTTTTGATACAGTGTTTCCCAGTTTTCTGTTTGTTTCCTTCCTGCAGTGGCTGTATATCCAAAACATTTTGACATTTTTTTCATACGAATTATCTCTGGCCCTGCCAGAAATTTAGTCAAGTCTTTTGGTTTTGTAAATCATTTTATGAGGTTTCTCCACTTAGGATTTGACTTTCGGCTAATGCATTATTTCACTTTACATTTTTTTCTTGCCTGAGGATTTGAGAACAGACCAATCTCACTTTCTTAGGAGCAAGTCAAACCTATGTCTTTAAATGGTACTTGAGACAGATTTCTTTCTGCCTGAGAATGTTGTTTAAAAACTTTGGTTTTTTGCACTAAGACTGCCTTTTTGCCACCTCTTGTTTTTAGGTTCAATTTGAAAATATGCTTTCTTCAAATCTTCTATGTGTACTCTAAATTATTCCTCTTACTGGTAATAGAATGCAAGTGCAAAATTTTTAAGCACTTTAAGTAAAACCAGTACTTGAATTCTTAACAGACTTTACTGGAGATCTGTGGGGGGGGGGGAGGTTCATTGCAAAAATACTGTCAAAAGCATTCTTTTGATTTGATAATGAAAAAGAAAAGCAAATGATTCATTTGATTTAGGGATACAAAAATAATGTATGTTTGAGGGGGTGATACAATTTCTTTTTTTTTCTTGCATTTTGCAACCTGATCTGTGCTGAGCTGCTCAGTAAGTATTGATTTGCACATAGCCTCGGGATGTACACGTGTCAGGAGCAATTCACTAAGGGTCATTTCTTCTCCCATCCCCACAGTTAGGGCTGTAGCACTGTTTCCTTTTAAAAAAAAAAAAAAAAAAAAAAAAAAAACAAAAAACCAAGCAACAACAAAAAAACTGATTTAACTGATTTGAGTTCTCCAGGTTTCGGCTTAAGTTGCTTTGCATCAATTAGTACAAGTTGGTGAAAGCTGACAGAAAGCAGAAATGCAACTGATGAGGGGTAAGACATTGAGAAAGTGAAATTAAACACTGTGGGAAGGTTTGCCTTTAGGCAGAGGGTTGAGGAGGCAGGTTTTTGAGTAGCTACATTTTTGTGTCAGGATCCATTCTTTCACATTGTCAAATTATTGCTGCGCCTATTTATGGGTGCCCATAACAAGGCAGAAGAGGTTTTGAGTCACTGAGCTTGTTCTTTCTCTCCTTAGTGCACATTTTCTGTGTGTTGTCTTCTGTGATCTTTATTTAGTTTTTCATTGTTTATTTACACTGCCACTTCATGAATTCTTTAAATCATTGCCTATGTAGAGGGGAATCTGGACAGAATTACTCTTGCAGCTTTAAGTCTTGCTGACAGGAGGAGAGAAAAAGAGAGCTTTTGTCCCCTAGAGAAATGCAGGAACTGTGGCCATTTAGAATTGGACAGACGTGGTGGCTTTGAGGGAGATACTGTGATAGAAGTGCTGCCTTTTATGTTGTATCCTATCTGTTGGGGCTCCTTAATTCAAATGTTTTCCATGAGACTAGGATCCGTATGCTGTTAGCAGATGGGTTAATTGTTTTTTTTTTTTTTGAGGGGTGGCAGAAACGTGTGTGGAAATGTAAGGTAGCATAGACTTTTTTCCTTATTTTGAGAACTTGTTCAGATTTTCCATAGGAGAGAAAAGGGTAGAGTTTTTCTGTAGTAATATAAGCCAACAAAGTGTGATGGAGAACAGACTGGATATGTTTCCCTTTGCTCATTCCCTGTGGAAAACCTTGATTGCCATTTCCTCAAAGATGTTAATGTCTTGCATTCATGCTTTAAAATAATTTTCCACTTGATTTTCCTGCCTTTCATCAGAGGCAGGTACTGGAGGTAGGGAGGGGCCCATTAAATCTCTGTGTCTCTAAGCTTCTTTAAAGTCATGTTAGGAGTAGGGCAGAGAGAGGGAGATGGTCTGAGGTGAGGAACTGTGGTTTTATGGGAGTGAAGCTCAATTTCGAAGTGGTACCTTTAGTCAAAAGGGTTTTTAGATCCTTTCCCCTTCATTCTGTTTTAGAAAAACCCCACACAAATGCTTACTCTTGCTGTTATTGAAAGATTTGATATAGTTGGAATAGATTGTCTTAAGAAAAAGAGAAGTTGTCTTAAAAAGAAACAGAACTTATGATTAATTGCAAATACCTCATAATTGTAGGTATGATCCTCTCAGAGCAGAGTACATAAGCACTTGAATGTTGGTATATACCTGTATGTTCAGTATGCATGTTGGAATTTGCCTTTTGCCAACTATTTTGATAGTAAATGTGGCTCATTTGAATTTTTAGAGAAGTGGGTGTGAGCTTGGCTGAAGCTTGTTTACTTAATAGAATAAGTGCTCCAGAACATTTTTGAATTGGACTTTAACCCATTCTAGTATGAGGCTTTTTCCCATTCTGACAGGAATCGCTCTGCTTTTCTTAGTCGTGGTTGACATTCATAGTCCCTGTTTTGCTAAGGTGACAATGGGGAAAATAGAGGACACCCTAAACTGGTATTTTGTAAGTGCAGAAGTAGTGGCACAGTAGCTCTGTCAAGCAAGAGTTGTAATCAGTAGCCTCTTTGAAAATCATGGAAGCTAATGCTTATTTCCTTTTTTCTACTTTTTTTCTTCTCCCCTCAGGAAATACTGTTGTGCTGAGGAAGAAAACAGCTCTCTCCTCCCCCCCTTTTTTTTTTCCCACCCTCCCCTCCTTTCTTCTTGCCTGATTCAGAAGCTCCAGGAATGTGCTAATTGGCGGCGGCCTCTTCAGAAAGGTAAGGGGTAATTGTTATCTGCTTTTCAAGGTGTCTTGCCTGCTCTGCTCCTTCTGGAAGGACAGGTGATGGCAGAAGAAGTTTGTCTTCATGGAGTTTAGCCAAGCTTCTGGTTCATGTGGGTTGCCCTTCTAGCGCTGGAATGCAAACAGGAGCTTTGTGCACTTCTTGCTCTACTACTAAGTGTAGGATACTGTCCCTTGAGAAAATCTAGAAGATGAGATATATTTTAAATACTTGTAGAGGAAAAAAAGTAAAACTGTTGTATTGCAGACTGATTAACTAAATCTTTGCCTGAATATCAGCTTGGATGGAAAGACAGAGTGTTAGGTCTGGAGAAGGCAAGTTGAAGAATCTTGAAGTGCTTCTTTTGTTATTATCACACATGTACTTCTGATTGGGCAAATACGGATTGGTTTAGTTGTTGTTCTGGTTAGTTTTTTAAACGTGATGTCTTCTCTGCTGTCTGTCATGGTTTTGTGGCTGGTTGTATCCCTGACAGATAAGACAGGAGCTATCTGGAAGCCCAACTCTAGTTCTGAATGGTGAAATGCATGGCCAGTCTTTAACTATCTGGACTTCTTTCAGTTTTGGACTGAAGTGCAAAATGTGGTGTGTGAGAGGAATTTAATTTTGTAGCTATGTGGTGATCGGAAAATCCATGTCCATCTTTTCACTGCAAGGCATTCAGTTTGTGTTGGGGATATATCAAGTCCAAAAAATTAATGCTGATTCATAGAGCATCGTGAGCTGCAGGAGTAGACTCAAGTTTGTTGCTAGACAAATTGCATATGTATTTTAATATTAAAGATTTGTATATGCTTAGGAGCTGTAGTGCTTTGAGATGTCATTTCCTCTTCCATCTTTGTGATAGATGTTAATGCTCTTTGTAGTGGAGGAAATATCTTCTGTCTAGACCTCAGCCACTCTGGTTGGAATTGACATCTTAACTTAATCCAGCACTGAGAAGGGATTTATGCTAACTTGCTAGGCTCTGAATTGGAGAGGCCAGTGCATGATGGAAGTTTTCCTGCTGGATTGCTTGATGGTGCTAACATTTGTGAAGGGTTTTGAAAGACAGTGCGATGCAATAGTGTCTTAAATTGCCCCAGCAAGATTTGTCAGAGTTCATTTGTCAGACCCTCACGCTGACTAAGTACACTAATGTATCAAGGATAAGCTCCAGACAGGTAATGTGCCTTGGGATGTTCTTTTTCTTATTCTCCATCTCATTCTTGCTGCTGCAGAGGCAAGCTAAGTCTTTATTGAACAGCCACTACCAGCTGTCTGGCTACTTTCTGCAATAAAGCTAATGATCTAATGGGCAAGTGTTTCTTGGGGACCTTCAGCTGAAGCAGAGACAAGGAGAAACATACAGACCAGCTAAAGGGTTCTCAAGGGGTTTGCAATTTCCCCAGGGCTCCTTCTATGTAATTACCTGTCTCTCTCTTTGTCTCCTATCTTTTAATGCAGCAGGAGTGTCAGACTCAAGGCCGCTAATCTTCGTTACTATGGAAAAGCTGGTTACACTCCTCTTCGTGCACTTCAGAAATGGCAATCGTTGGTCCCCAGCTGGTTCTCTGAATCTAACTTAGAAATGGATGATAGCTTTCCTCCTTGGTGCCAGACTAAAGAATGCAGCTGCCTGTTGCAGGCAGGCATTGCCTTTACCACTGATGCTGTGGCATGCTGAGAGGAACCTGCAGGAGCTGCCTTGTGGCTTCTGAACGTGTTTTCTCCCAAACAAGCAAAGGCTCTAAAATTCCTTTGAAACACAAAATTTTGGGGCACACTGAGATGTGGGAGGCTTGGCTGAGCTGCACATGTGGAGGAAGGATTCTATAAGGATTCATAGCTCCAGCTGAGTTTTTGTACTGTTTCTGAATGCCTTCAAACTCCCTGGGCTGGGGGCTGAGGGAAGCTTTAGATCTCTTTTGCAGGATTGTGAGCATCGCTTCTTGTTATCGTCTCCCTCCCAGCATATGCCACTGCTCAGTTCAGTAGGATCAGCTGAGGGGCTGTGCACAGCTATTTCTCTCTGGCTGGATACATCTGTTTGTCCCTCTTGCACAGCACTGGAAATTTGGAGGGGAATCCCTGCCTGCTGCTCCCCTCCTCCTTTTCCTGTATATGCTTCCTGAGTTGCAACATGTCAGACAGATCATTGCTCTGAAGCTGTGGCTTGGGAAGGGCTCCAGCACAAAGGCCTTGTCGCTGCGTGCTCCTTTTCATCCTAGTGAGGAGAGGGAAACAGTCCTGTGTTGGACAGGGTCCCTTTCCAGCTGCTGCAGGCTTGCACGCCCAGGAAGTGTGTGGTGCTGAGCCCCTTTATGGTACCTTTGTAAAACATGTTTAACTGTCTGCAAATGTACGGTATTTAAGCAGCGGAGTCTGTATTATCAAATGCAGTCATGCAGACTGTAGTCCTCGGGTGAAAAGCTCTGGGGGGAGAGGCTGGATGTGACAGTGAAATTTGAGAACCAAAGCAAGGGGAAATTCTTGCCCATGTGTTGGACTAGAGCAGGTTCAGTAGAGGTGGAGGATGGGGAACAAATTTCCTCAGTTTGGAAATGTTGAAGGAGGCAGTCAGAAAGGAGAGGGAGAGGCAGGGCAGGGAAAAGGCAACAAAAGATCAGGCTGTCCAGTGGGCCACAGTTTGCTGTGTTTTGTTTTTTGCCTTTAATGCCGTGCTTTTCTCTGCCTGTTCTTCTTAAATAAATTTGGGCAAAGATAATTTTCAAGTTTTTTGTTTGTTAAAAGAGCAATCCTACCTCCATTCAATTATTTTCAGAAGTTGTTTTGTATCACTGCATCTAGAATGACTATTTCACACTGATTTTTTTTTTTTGAGAACTTTTATTTCCCTCATCATTTCCCAATTTTCCATTTTCATTTGTATCAAGGATGACGGGTTCTTCCAGAGATCTCAATTTGCAAAGCCTTAACCATGTCCCACTGTAAATCAGGACTTTGCCACTGCTTAAAGTCTTTAAGTACTTCATTAACTTAACAATAAGCCTGCCCTCTCTTGCTTTTTATGACAACCTTTGATTTTTTTTGGAGTTTCATTTCATGAATGTCACAGGTATTAATTCTTTACTCTGATATGGAGAAGACTTAAATCTTAAACTTTAGTGAAGAAGGAAAAATAACTTCAATCATGAGTTGATATTTCAAAATCACGTTTTCCAGGGGTTTTTGTCTTTTCTCCTCTGTCTGGCATACACATGGTTTTATGTGGTGCTGCCTAGGGTATTGTGAGGGCTGGGTACTACTTGCAGCCCAGGCTGTGGTAGCAGAAATTGTTCATCCTGCTCATCCCTTTTTGGCTTAGCCCACGGGAAGACTCCTGTTCAGTTAGCCCAGTCATTACAGTAGAGAGCTGCACTAATATCTTGCCAGCTGCAGGACAGAACATATTTCGTCTTGGAAGCTTTGCCATGAATAAATTTTCCTAGAAAATTCTGTGCGGATTTGAACTGCCAGGCAAACTTATACTGCGAAGTGCTTTGTAAAATGTGTCCTAAAACATCTTTATCTGGTGCTGATGGCCTTAAAAGCCAGATGAAGTGCATCAGTGACTCATGGTCAGTTACTGCCCTGCTGTGTGATGTAAACCAGAGCTTGCTTTGGTGCCTTCTTGCATTCAGCCTTTCAGGCTGGATGGTGAATTTCAAGCTTGTGCTTGTAGTCTGCCGTTCATACCTAACCAAGCTCTTCTCTTGAAAGAGATCTCTTAAATTGCTTGTAACATAAATAGAAAGTTTCCAGTCACTTCCTTACTATTCTAGTTACTATTCTTGATTAAACAGATTAGATCTGAATGTTAGAATGACCCAGGAAGTTTTATTTCCCCTTCTCCTCACCTTCTTTCCTTCCATTCCTCTATCAAAATACAGATTTGTTGCAGTTTGAAGCCTTATGATTTTTCAGTCTTCTGGTGGGCATTGTTGTGCAAGAGTGGAAGCTTAACATTTTAAAGAAGGAAAAGGGAAGGTGTGTGGCTTTGGGTTTTCTTTATTTTTTAAAGTTTCCCAAATACATTTGGGTATTTCTAACAGTTATAATAAAATCAGTTGATTAGGCAAGTAAGTTAGGTATATGAAGCAAAGCACTGTTTTCCAGCAAAATGAGCAGCTAGGATGTATTTCAGTCTTCAGATGCTTGGCTAAATAATGGTGGCATACGTTTTTTGCTGCTAGAAGTTGAGATTTTGGCGGTCATATGCAACTGTGAAATCTGTAGGCATATACTGTAGCAGAAGCTGTCTTTATGCATATACAGCACATGGTATTTGGCTTGGGAGAAAGTTCTTCGCTCTCTAAGAAAGTCAGGTTTTTGATGGAACTGACTGCTTCATAGTTTGTGCTTCATAGTTAAAATTTTTATTCTGGAAGGACAAATAAGTTGTATGTACTAAAGATATTGTTGTTTTGCCCCTGTTCCCAGCAACACAATCTATTTCCCTGTCTCTTTCTTTTTTCCAAGTGTTTCTTTCCAAGCTTGTGATCATAATTACAGTGAGAAGTAGATGACATACATCTGTATATTCCAGCAGGAAAACTGAGCCTTGGAAGAATTTTGGACTGTGGGACATTTCCGTACTCTGTCTTAAAAGTGTTTTGGTATTCCCAAAGGGCTCTGGAAATGTCAATCTGATAAGACACTGGGTGTGGGGAGGATAGAGAGTAAAAGGAAAAGGATGGAAGAAGTATGTGAGTGGTGGTTCACCAGTGTCACATTAATAGAATCCTCGAATCAAGTGCTCATTCATTTTAACTAGAGGCTAATTAATCAGAGTGAGTAGATAAAATGATAAGCTGCTTTTAATGAAGTGAAGCAGCTTTATTAGCAGTAAGCAAAACGCAAAATATTTGGTCTCTGGCACATGTGGTTTTCATGGGGGCTGTGGTTTGCCACCAGCTCTGGATTGTGCTAGCCTTTTTCTTGCGGCACTCTGCTGGCTGTGCTGTCTGTGTGTTTCAGCATGTGGCCAATTCAGAATTCAGGAAATAGAGTCTAATCAGAAGCAGGTGTAACATTTTAAAACCAGAAGGAATGTTCCTCACAGATCTTTTTCTGTGCCAGATTAGCATTTGCCAATTTTCAAACTTCGGATGCTGTTATTTTTCTTTGGAGATAGCAGGCTTTATGCTTCCAAGCAGACAAACAAAAAGCTGTGTGGATTTACCAGAGTGCCGCTGTTTGAAAGGCAGCAATATGATCCTGCTTGCTAACTGCTAACATAGCCTGAAACCAATGAGTAATTATCCACCCATTTGCAACTTAAGAACAGAAATGTACCAGGCTGGTGCTGCTTGTGTGTATGGTTAAGTAGAGGGTCAAAGCCAGCGTGCCACTGTTAAACTGGAGCAGGCTTGCACGCTCCTGTTTCAGAGGGCTTTCTGCAGTGCATCTGTGCCATTGTGCTGTTCCCCGGTGTCTCTCTGGAAAAGCTGTAGAAGCCATTCGATGGACTATGATGTGCATGGCAGCGCAAGGCTATAATAGGAAATACATAAATGAGTCATAGATTAAGATAATGACGTAATTTACATTGGACTGAATTACATTAAGTGCCCACATTTAGGCTCGAAATGAACTTCACTTAAGGCTATGTATATCTTTGTTGAAATAAGCTAAAATTAACAAATTATTCATTAAAGTCACCTCGAAGTAAACTTAGAAACTACCAGTTGGTTAAGGTTCCGGTAGTTATGTGAACTGGAGAAGCTGAGCTGGTAGGTGAATGTGATTTGCGAATAGGATGCTGGCAAGGAAATTGTCTTCTCCCCACCAGCCTTTCCTTAAAAGACTGCCTCTCAGCGCCATTCAAGTGTAAATCCTTGTGCAACAAAGGGGAGGCTGGCAGCTCCACCGGTTCAGCAGTATAAGCGATCTCTCATGCTTCAGTTGAAAGGTTGAATCCCTGAAACGAGAATGCTGCTATAGAAGGAAGCTCTCAAAAGGCAGCTGAGAATGGCGGGGTGGGGGGGAGCACAGGGTTGGAAAGCTGTTGAGATCCTTGAAAGTGCAGTGACAGTTTTTGTCTTTACTGTAAAATGACCTGGAGGCAGCTGGACAAAAGAAAAGGCTGCTGTTCAGGTGAAGTTGCCATCACCACTCTAGGAGGTGGATTTTACTTGTTCTCTCCCTTAGGAACACAGCATGCTGCTCTATTTGCCAGCACTGTATGTGGTGCCAATATTTTGTCTACAGTGCGCATTGAGTCCCTCTTAGTTTTCCTGTTTGGATTATTCTTTCTAACGACTTTGTGTTGCAAGTCTCGAAGCTTTGGAATTGTGACTTCTTGCTTTGCAAAACAGAGTATGAAATCATGGACATTGGGTTTTACACTGAAAGGATGAGGTTAATCTTGCACCTTCTGAAACCCTTGTAAATATTTGACTGGCTACTCGGCAACACAGCTGAACGGCCTGAGTTAATGCTTAATGTGAGAGTGGTCCTGAAGTGCATGGCTTTGGTGATGGGCCAAGGGTCACAGAGTGAGCACTATTTCCCCATGAAGACATCTGTGCTCCCTGTTCCTTATCTTCCAGGATTCCTCCCTTTCCCCCTCCACTGCCCCAGATCTGCAGGCAGGAGGAGGTGAGATAGCTGAGTCCACTCCAGGCAGAGTCAGCTGGGTGTGTTCAGGTGGCAGTAAAATTGATTTGGGCTGTCCTGCTGACTTTCTCTGCCCTGGTGCTTTTGCTGGTCCAGCAGCAGTGTGGTAATCCTTGATGTCCAAGTGAGGGTGAGTCTATCAGGCTCTTCACAACTACATCTGGGTTTGGAAGAAAGTTTTTGTGCACATATAAATGGCACCAGTGGGCAGTTGGTAGTAACTGGTCACTGGGAAGAAGCAGCCTAGAGACCTGTGACAAATCTGATCCTGAGTATGTTAGAATTTAAATTGCAGGTTCTGATACCTGCCATGCCTTGATAATGTAAAAATACCCTCTTCTTGTGTTCTGAATGAAATGCTTTGTAATGTTGGAAAGTTAGTACCCAGACTATATGGGAAAATGTTTTCAGCTTTATGACCTGGATGAGTGCAAATACCCTTCTTGTTTTACAGGAACTAACCAGTGAAAGACAGCCTTTGCTTTTCTGATGTAAAGATTGATCATTCATAATGTTGTGCCATATCAGTCCTTCCAAGTGGCAAGAACCTTAAATGTCAGTGCAAATGGAAGAAGATTCTTCAATATCATAACAGAGCCATAGCACTGTTTAAAAATAAATGCATTTTTAAACTGATTGTTTAGGTGTGATGACTGTTGCTTGAGGATACCAGCTATCAGAGACCATCCCAGAGACATGTATAATGTATTCCAGTAACTGTATGAAGAAGTAGCACTGCCCTACCTACTGCACCATGAGATGGGAATAAGCAAAACTTTGAGTATTGAAAACGAACTTGTTATATGCTGTTCAAAAAAACTGTAGCACTTTCTACAGCTGTGTTTTTTTAATTATTACTGCTATAAAAAGAAATTTGTTAATTTCTGGCAATAGTTTATTGTTTTGATATTTGGGAGGGGTTGTTGTTTTGTTTGGTGTTTTTTTCTTTGTTTTGGGTTTTTTGTTGGTATTGTTGTTGTCTGGGTTTTAATATGCTGAGTAGTTTTTATGCCCACTTAGCATTTGGTAGTCTCTATTTTCTAGTCTGCATTTCTGTGGTGGAAACTTTGATTCCTGCAGATCAGTTTGGGAAATACCCTATCTGACAAAAATGTCTCAGGAGAAAATGAGCATCTAAGAAAGAAGGCAGTAGTGTTGGAAAAAGTCTGTTCATGGTGGTAAGGAATTTTGACCTCAGACCAGGGACTCACTTGGGAAATGTTCAATATATTTGACTCCAATGATTAGGAGCAAGCCACACAGAAGAAGCTAGAAAAGATAAGGTTTGGGAAAACCTTTTGCTATGTGGCTTGTGATCAGAACACCTCAATCATAGTTCCTACACCTTCTTTTAAGATCTACTAGTGGGCAGACACCTGTGTGGGCCCTGAGCATGGCCTCAGCTGGCAGGTGTTAGTTTAGGTGTTTTTATAGCAGAATACAGTGCTGAAAAAGAATATCATTCTTTACAACCCATTATCAGATGGGGAATTGAGATCTAGGCAGTGGTTCTTCTGAAGGACCGCAGCTTATCATGAGCTCAGCCTAGATTCAAGTGAAGTCCAGCATTAGCTTCCTGGAAGTGTTCAGCAGGTGCCTCTATAAAGTAAGAGTCTGTTGGGCCACTACAAATGCCAACCCTGCATTTCTAACTGAACACATGGATGCACAGAAAAGCAAAGTTATTTTCCTTCAGTTCCCTGGCAAGGGAACTACATAGCTTGGAATAGAATGGAGATTTCCTGATGTCCATTTCCCTCTTATAATTATAAAACAGCGCTGCTTTCTTTTTCATTGTAAACATGAATCGAGCCAAATGGCATGCACAATTAGCTTTTTTTTTCTGCAAAGCTGGGGGGGAAGGAGAGAAGGAGGAGGAGACTGGGGATATAAAGGGGGAGGGGAGAGTCATTCAGGGACACTGTACCTGCTGGGGCACAATGTAATAACCACTGGGGCAGCCTGGCTGCAGATGCATTGTTATCTGCAGTCCCCAATCTGGGAGAGCTGCAAAAGGTTTAATGCAAATCTGAGACCTCTGCCATTGTGTGAGACAGATTAGGGCTCATTTGCATTCCTTCTCCTATAATAATTACCTAGCAAGGAGTGCCTGTTACCATTAGCGTCATTCTGTTTGCCTGTGATAACGCCATCAGCAATCTCTTCTCCACGGATTGTGGACACTGTGAGGGACGGCAGTGGGCCAAAAAAATGATAATAAACGAAATCTGTTGGGAAAGTAGTAGAAAAATGTGAATGCTGAAAAATTAAAATGCAGATAATTTTAGTAATAGCCACTAAATACAGCTGGAGAAATACTGTGAGCTGAAGAGTAAAAGTCAATATTAATCCATAATATTGATGAGTGGTATGGTTTCAAATATAAGTTGAGAAAAGCTAGCACAGGATTTTAACTGAGCTTTATCAATGGTGCTTTCAATAGTTTTGTTCAGTTTTCAGCATTGACTTAGATGGTTCTAAAATCAGTGCAGCTAGAGATCAGTGTTACTGAGAGACAAATGTTAACTGTCTAAAACTGATGTGATGCATCAGAAAGTCAGGTAAAATTCTGCAAACTTAGTGCAGCTTTGGGTCCTGGAACTGAAGCAAAGAAGGATTCCTGACTTAGAAATTAGGGCAGATATTTGGGGTTCTTTTACTATGGGGTTTGTTTGTTTGTTTTTGAGATGGGAGGAGTGAACTAGCAGAAAAGGAATGCAACTAAACCTGGGAGAGTGAAGGTGCTAAAATCAGCTTGTTCTTTCTACACGTTTATTGCATATAGAAGGAACATGAAATACTTTTGAGCAACATTTGCTGTTCTTGCCACTCACTCTCCTTCCCTTGGTTTTTACCCTTTGCCACTCTGATGAAGAAGCTGCTGGAGTGAACCCACCAGAGGCAGAGAGCCCTGAAATTCCCTGTTCAGCTTTGGCTTCTGCCTTGAATCCTCAGCTGTGCATGCACACAGCAGGAGCAGAGAGCAGCTGCTGGGAGTGGAGCCCAGCACCCATCTCAGGGCCTGGTTCCGTGTCACCACAGAAGATCTTTGGATGCTCCTAGTGCAGGGTGTAGGGGGAACTCTGGAAGAAGGTAACATGCCAGATATTCTACATGCCAATCAACATCAGGGAGCGAGCGGGGCTGCCTCTGGTTTGCTACCGATTTCCCTGTTTTGGTGTGAGCTTTCACCTGCCAGTGTTTTCAGTGAAGTAATTCCATCTTTCACAGTGGAGGGGTGGTGAAGCAGGAAGACAAATCAAAGCAGCTCTGACTTTAATCTGCCAAACAGCCACCTTACATATATTTACATAGATGTAGGCTGATTTCTGATCTGCAGCACACTATCAAAATGATGAGTCTCATAGTTGGGTTGTTTTGCGTGCCTTTATTTTTTCAAGTGATATTCTGAGGGCGTGCTGCCGCATTCACCTTGTCATCAGTGTGGAAGCAGTAGAATGCCCAGGATACTGCCTGAAGAGTTGGCTGTGGTTCTGAGGGGAGACAGGAGTGGGGAGTTGCAAGGAGCTTTTCTGTAGATGACCTGTTGGGCAGGGAGTGAGCTGCCAGGGGGAAACCTCAGTTCCTGTGACTGGCATCATTTCTGGCTGTTAGGGATTTGGGTGGATACTCTATTCACATAGCTCTGAATTCAGAGTTTAGAGATCCTTGTGTGTGAACATCCTTAGTTTTCCAAAATTTCCCTCTTGCCATCAGTTGAATTTTCTTAAACTGTGGTAGCAAGGAAAGTGTTTTGACAACACTTAATATCAAGGTACATGGATAGGGCTAAGTGCTGCCTTCCATGATAGCACTAGATATTTAGCATTAACCACAAGTTATATTGATGTGTAAAGGATTAGAGGGAATGGCAGAGGACTGGAAATGTTCCTATTTCTTAAGTCTATTTTTTTTTCCTCTTCATGTATTTACTGCTATAATAATGTTAAAAATCACAAACTTGACAGTTACACAAACGTAAAAGGAAACTTTAAAAGAGAAGTTTAAAAAATAGTTTTAAAGCACATGTTTCTTAAACCAAATGAGTGTTTTTAATTCTAAATAAAAACTAAAGGCTACGACTGTATTTTATAGAAGAGCAGCAGCATAAATCTTTTGTTCCTCTTCAGACCTTTTTCTAGGAAGAAGTAGTAAAATTTGGTGCATAGCTTGTTTTATATATATATAAAATGTACAAGTTGTGCCATCATTATATTGGAATAAAACTGCAGTTGATATAATTGGAAAGGTCTAGTGTATGTAGTGTGTGGGGAAGGACAAGGAAGTTTTGAAGTGTATGGAGAATAATGATTATGTACATCTAAATGTAAGCTAAAACAGCAACATATGTTACTTTGTGAGTAATTGGAGATAATAAAAAAATCTGACTACTTAGATACTGCAGTATGATATGTGAAGCTGTATGTTTACATGTATATACAAACATAGTTTGAAACTTAAAAAATAATACAAAGATAACATAGCTTCTTACAAGGCTTGTATCATTTCTGCAAATTATTCTTCTATGGGCCTTCTTTAATAATTATATTAGTCCAGTCACCATATGTAATTTTAGATTTTTATTTTGATTCTGTTGCAGTGCGTTCCAAGTAATTTGTGTACTTAGCAATATATAGCTTTTCTTCTTTAACCCACCATGTGCATGGGTGTGTTACTCATCTAAAGGCCTCTGTGATCTGGAAGAGATGCATCAGAAATGAGTTTTTGAATCATTTTCCTTGTCTGAGAAGTTGAACTTGGTCTTTAAAGCCTGTTGTTAAAGACCTGTAAAGGCTTGTGAACAGCTGAGGTTTTGTTGGAGGAAGTGTCACCGTAAGTGCAGAGGTGTGAAAGCTCTGTCCCAGCGCAGTGGCACTGGGACTGCTGTTGTTCATCCTGCCTAAAGGGAGGCAGTGGCCTGTCACACCCAGGAGCAAGGAGGTGTTCGTTTGCTCAGGCTCAGGCACACAACCTAAGCTACACAAGCTGGTCTGAGTTGTTTTTCAGTACTGCTGCACTTGAAGGTAAATTTAAGCTGATTGTGTTGTTTTGTTGAAATGCATCTCTGTCCCTCAACAGAAATTCAAATACCTGTTTGGAGAAAGGCTAAAGTTGTAGGCAGATAACCCACTCTGGGAAACAGACATCCCAGCTTGGCATTTGAGAGCAATGCATTTCCAGAAGAGTCACTGAAAAGAGAAAAAAAGTAGGGGGGCTTGTTTGTGCAGTTCACTGCATTAGCAAGCGAAAGACCCACATGGTCAGTATGTTAAACTGACCATCGCACATAAATGAGTCAAAGGAACAGCTGGTTATTCTCTGGTATCTTTAGGCTGTCTGAGAACGATCATCAGGCAATCCTTTCTGTTGTAACAGAGTCCAGATATGGACTGCTTTACGGAAAATGAAAGGGAAGTTACTTTTCTAGCTCAGCAGTAGCACGGGCACACAGCTCCCTGCTCCACTTTCATGTCTCACCATGCCTCCTTCCTCTCTCTCCCTCTCCAGCCGGTTTAATAGCAATGAGGTTACTAGCTGAAGAACTGGCTTTGCTGACTTTTACCTAACGAAAAGGTTTCACAAGCTTTACACTATATGGCATACATATACTTTTCTTAAATACTTGAAGGAAACATGCCCACAGAGAGCATAGATATCCATGAAAACATACTTAAACATATGTTTTATGAAGTAATGTGGATAACTAAACTTTTATATAAGCATAACCATACACCCACACAACTTACAAGACTAGACTTATTTTCAGCTGCCTTATTATCAAAATTATAATTTATATAACATAAATTATGTGAGCCAAAGGAGTTTATGAAGCAGAATTCTGGAATTGGTTTAACTCTCTTGATTCTGCAGAATGTTTCCATCTTAGTAACTGCAATAATTTTTTTTTTAAATTTGGGGGAGTGGAAGGGGAACAGGAGAGCTGGAATTAAAATGTTTTATGAAAAGGGCTGAATATTTGAAGCTTTGCAGAAATCTATGTTTTAACATTTATTGGAAGGCTAATTGCAAATTATTTATTTTCGACCTACTACAGTACAATGTGAGTAGCGGTAGTCTACACACCAAGTCATGAAGAGAAAACAATGAATTTGCACACTGCTGTCCAGTGACACCCAAACTACTGCCCAGTGATAAAATCTGGGTACCCAAAGCAAAGCAGCAGTGTCCTAGGCACAGGGCTCAGCCCAAGGTAATCAGCTTTCCTGAGTTAAAAGAAGTTTAACTGTTTTCTGGGTGGAGCACCATGCAGATTTGTCCAAAGACTGCAAACATTAATCTCTTCATGTGGTTTTGTAAACTTAGGTTTATTTCTTAATTTGTGTACAACTCTGTTGGGTAAAAACATGGTGTTGCTGCAGAGAGCTAATGCACGTGGGTGTGTGTGCATGTTCTTGGCTCAGCCTCCTTGAGGAGGACTGACACACAGGAGCTGGGACTTGTGGGGTGCTTTTCTCAAACAGATCCTCATCCTCTTTGGACTAACTACAACAGAAGATTTTTCAAATTTTTTTTTTATTATTTCTCTTCCCTGCTAACATGACGAAGAAATTTGTTTTCAGTCCTTGTTACTGGAGTGTGACTTTGGTCACAGGTCATGATCTTAAATTTGGATGGGTTACAACTGCAACTAAATAAAGTATGCCATCTTCCCTTGTTCAGTGCGAAGTTAGCTGGGCATTTGAGTAGAAAGGAGTTCACCATTATAGAAGCAGGCAGTCTGAGGAGAATGAGGAAGCTGAGCCCAAGCCTGCAAGCACAGCTTGTGTACATATTTGTTGAAAGCTAATTGGCAACGCAGTTGCCTTTCAGAGTTGTTCTTTCACCTATCAGTAGAGCACAACTCTGGTACTTAATGTACTGTAGATTACGTAAACGCTACCCTGAAATATTTGTACAGGCAATTAACTCTTGTTTTTATACTACTCTTGAGTTACAAATGGAAGCCTGCTGTAGAGCTTGGAATATTTATGCTATGAGATATATTCCATAATTAGATTAAATAACACTTTCAGCAAACTGGCTAGCATTAAGATGAGAAAAAAGGATATTGGCTATCCTGTAAGGAGCTGATGGACTTTTAAAATTCAGTATCCAAGAAATTCAGATGCTGTGTTTGTATCACATTGTTTAGGAGCAGCAGTATTTACAAGGGTTTTGTATTGAGCAGATGTATGCTTTTTGTTATTATATTTGAAGACTGTAAATGGTTGTATCACTAACACTGGTCTGCATTTTTTGTGGCAAAACGTTATTATTAATGGAGTGACTTGAAGCATGTGTACTAGTGTGGTGTCACAGTTACCAGAACATCATCATCTTCTAATGTGTCTGGGTGGTTCTAAGAATACTTATGTAGATGCAAATTTATTTTTCTTCCTCTTGCTCTTTTCAAACTTATCTTACAAACATTTTGTCCCTGATGAAATTAAGTCACAGCTCTGCAATTTGAGCTGGATAATACATCTATTAAAATGAAACCAATTGGTAACAACGGTCTCAATGCCAGACCTCCGTCCTCTAGAGTTTATTCACAAGCACTTGACCTAATATGACCCTGAATATGAATAAAATGTTAAGGGATTTTATTGCAGTTCATAGTGTGACTTGCTGCTAGGATAATAAAACAACATTTAGAACCTCAATGGCTGCAGCATTCTCGTGCTCAACGTGTGCTTGTGCTAAAAGAAGTGTAGGTAATGTGTTCCCCAATGAAGTCAAGGGATTGCTTAAGTGAATTCTTTAGTATTTTATATGGAATCAAATAGGCTAAAAGGGTGGAAAATAAAACTGATGGAATCAAAATCCTTCATACATTTTTTGTACTAAGACATCACAATAAGATCAGGTTCTAGTTGATTTTAAAAACCAGCTTCTTTAGAAAGGAGAAAGTGTAATTTATTGTATATTAGTGCAAAAGTGTTATTACCAATAGTGACACACACACATTGGCTGTGTATTGAGGCTGGGTTTTTTGTGGATGAGAACAGCTAAACTTGACTGGCACTTCCATTATGAAGTCAGAAGCCCACTTACAGGTTTTGGATTTGTTATCTAAATGGTCCAAATCACCTGCTTCTGTGATCAGCTATTCATCTGTTTTCTCCTGCATTTCTTTTTCCTCTTCAAAACAACCTCTCCCAGTTAGAGCATTATTTATGCAGGAAATTTTAAGCAATTTAACTGAGACTTTTCTCAGTCATTTGTGAATTATTATAATAGGTTTTACTTGCCCAGTTTAATAGCAAAACATTCTTGCTTAAGAGTTCCTCCAGCTTTTTCCATCTCTCTCACATGTATGGAGATGAGCTGTTTGCAGGGAAGAGCTAAGTGTATGAAATGATTCTTGAAATGTCTGATGTCATCCAGAACCGCTCTTTCCTATGTGACAGAAGATGTGAATGGTCAATATGGCTGAAACCAGAAGGCTGCTGCAATTATTGAGGATTTTCAGTAGCGTCTACAAGTTTCTCTTGGATTCCTTTAAAGTCCCCTGTGGCTATAGGAAATTAAAGATATTTGAAGCATTACCTACTTGCCAGATGAAAAGAGATGGGAACTGTTGTAATGCCTCTATCCAGTTGCTGTCATCTTTCGGGGACTGTAGTTGTTCATTAAAGAAATCGTAGCAAAAATGAGAAATAAATCACCTTAAGAAACAATTTTGGTTTGATGTTTCTCTGCTTTAGAAATTTAAAACTAGTACTTAGTGTGAAAATGAAGAGACAGAGGGATTTCTGTTTAATTGTCAGGACAAGATTTGTAGGTAGAGGGGTTTTAATTAGGTCAGACAGTGCAGTTGGAAAAATAATTATTTGTGGATGTGAACATTTCTTCAGAGTTACATTTAATGTTTTGATGGAGCAATTAAGTGTCATTCATTTCAGGCTGACAATCTAACCTGCCTCAGATTTCTTAATCCAAGGTCAGGAGTCATTGGTTCTTAATGAGTGTTGCAATGTGTGAAAAGACCAGGTAGTTTGTAATCTGAACTTCATGACTAACTAGAAATGGGGTGTAACTTTGAAAGAAGTCGAAACCTCTTGAAAAAAACTATTTTTTATTAAACAAATGCAGTTGGACTGTAGTGGGAAATATGGCATGTTTTTATGTGTGTCTTAATTTGATGTATTATTTAATCATGGCTGCTTCTGAAGCTGATGGCTACTGCTGCAGCTCTGGTTATTCCTTTCTATAATATGCCTGTCCTTTACTGGAGAGTTGACACTGCCTACCCTGGTTTCAGGGTTTTTCCTAGTCTCTACTAGTCTGTGTTAGAGACTTGGTGAGCTACATTATTTGGACTCATAAGATAAATTATATAAATTGATGTGAATCTGCTGGAACTGTGGTAGTTTACAGTGAATCTGATCTGTGTTTTGATTTGTACTTTCCTTCAGTAGATTATACTGACTCAGAGTCTAGAGGCAGCTTTTGCTGGTTTTCATAATGACTGTCGGTAGGATTGAGTAAAATTTGGTGTGGTATTAATTCATGCACCAAGGCAAATTACGGCAGCAAACAATCTTGCAAATTTCTCACTGCCTGGCTTGCTCTGTTACCGGTGTCAGTGATTCTCATTCTCTCATTTCCTGTGCTTGTCACAAGCCATTGGAGCAGGCAGTGAAACCTGAGGAATACTGGCTGGGGAGGGAAAAAAAAGGGCAAATAATTCTCGGTGATGGGTTTGGACCCACACTTCTAACAACGTGGTTGCAATAGTCTAAAGAGTGTCCATAGCAAGACCTGCGTGTTTTATGCCCATGTATTGCGCTATCACTGTGCTAAGGGACTTTATTGTAATAATTAGCAGACTTTAGGTCAGAGGCGATCTGTTAATTATTCTTCTAGCTCTTCACAGTCTATAACTTCCACTAAGCCATAGGAGTTGGCTGAATTAATGTTTTTGGACCTGTGCATGCATGGTTGTTGTGCTGGCTTTCTTACTAATAATTTTGTTATACATACCTAGAAGTGAATTGTTAAAAGTTGTACCTGAAAATAAAAGTTTTTATTCATTTTTTCTATGAGTATAAAATATCTAAGGCTTGGAAGTCTGTGTGTCTGACTTCAGGTATGGTGGATTTCAAAATCAGGTATGCTGTTGGGCTCTGTCACCCTTCCCTTTTCTCCACCCCCACATCCAGAGAAAGAAGTAACCTAGTATCTGAAGAATGCAAGTTATGCAGATGTTTAAAAGGCCAAATAAAACAAATAGATGGGCTGCAGCTGCTAGAGCAGCATAAAGCACAGAACACTCACTGCTGTGATGAGAATGCTGCATTTCAGCAGGCTTCTAGCTTTTGCTGTTTGAGGAAAACAGCATGTTATATTAATTTAACCAGTTTTTAATCTTATTTTGATTGTAAATTGTGATTGCTGTCATAATTGTTGAGATTTCAAACCTCCATACTGTCATAATTGTTGAGATTTCATGTTAATGAGGGAACAGAAAAATAAGTGGTAATGTCCTTTCATAGAAGGGAAAAAGGGAGTCCCGCAGTATTACAAGATTTGTTGTTAATCTTTTAGTGCGAAATGACAGACTTTCTTGAAAGTAGATTGGTCCCCCTGTACAATGTCCAAATATGTCTTCCAATATTCTGAGATTACAGTCCGGGAGACCTGACACTCTTCTGTACATTAAAAGTCAACTTTCCATCAGAAATTTTCATGTTGAGGGAGCTGAGGTGCCCTAACCATTATACTCTTCCCACCTGAATGTCATCTGCAGATGTAAAAAAAGGGTCAAAACGTGATAGTAGACTTGTATGGGACCAAGACACTGAGTAAATCATTGACATGCAGATCAACAAAACTGTTCAGCAATTGATTGCTATTTTAGGGCATTCCTAAGCAACACAATGGCATGCCATAGAGAGATGCCCAAGCAAATACTACCCTCCTCTGGTACGTTCACATAGCACAACCTTTTGCTGAAATATTTGTGTTTTTCTGGGAATAGCATGGGCATGTCAGAGCAGTGTAACCATACACCTGAGGTCTACAGAAGGAGATCTTGGCTCTTGCCAGCATTTGGTATTACTACTTCAGCTCTTACAGCATGGATAAGCACACTTCCTTAAGGGGTACCATGTATGGCTTACTCTTTGTTCATATGTTTTAAGAATGGTATGTTAAACAGCAAGTAAAATGTGGTGTCTTTGTGCTCAGCCTTTCTAATCTGGTCCTACTGAACTGTTGGTTTTGACGGTGAAGTCACAAAGGTTCTAGTCTAGAGGTCCTGCTCAGGGTTTTCCATTTCCTTTATGCTGCAAAATCCAGTCTGACAATAGTTTGACTTCTGAAATAAAGACAAGGTCATGATTTCAAGCATTTGAGGTAATATTTTGGGTTTGTTATATGCCCGTGTGGCTAGTGCCTCATCCAAAAGAATTCCAGCCACTTGGCATTTGGTCCTAGGACCAATCTAGATTGCTAGGTATTATCTTGTTGGTAGGGAACCAAGAGGACACTGAATTACTTGGAGCTCAGAGCTGGATGTGCCTAGACCTTTTCCAATGGTGAACTACTCTAAAAAAAACATAAAAGATTTTAATTTCTGAAAGCAAGAATTTTATTAAAATAAGTACTGGAATAGTTGCTTTTTTAAATAGAAAAAATACAAAGCATGCTGAATTAAAAAAGTGAAAATAAGAGTTTATGAGCAACTTGCTCTTTTCTGCTCTGTTTCTGAGGTGGGTCTTAACCTGAGAGCAGATTTTATCCAACTCAGTGGATTTCTGAGTTGCCTAAAACTGTTTGTAGTCTTTTCTGTCCCTGAGAAACTCCTTCCATTTTCTCTGAGGCTCAGTTTTGTTTGCACTCTGTTCCTCATTACAATCTGTTCTTAAACTGAGGGCACCAAGCTGCTTGCTATAGCTTCTACCTGCTCCACACACAGTATTTAAACCTTCCTAAGTATGTTTAAAAGTTCTCCATGGGAATGAATTAGGGGTCCACTAATCCAGTCACTTCTGAAAGAAATATAATGTGTAACACAGAAATTAAATACTATATTGCATGTCTGTAGCTTCTATTGTTCCTGAATATTGTGACCAAAAATTCTTATGATACATTTTGTGTGTTTATAAATACGTTTATATATTATATGCTTTTACCAATGAATGTGTATTCAGAGAACAGAAATTCCTCCATTGTTATGAAGAAATGTACCACAGCATGATTGTTTCAACAGGCCACTGATACCTGCTTGCAAATACATAATTCCTCTCACTAGAGTATAATTAATGTTTAAGAAGAAATTAGCAATGGGATGTAACAGAACACTTCTGCCCACTTAAAATGGTGTTGAGTCATACCATTAAGGCTTTTAACTTGCTTATTTGCATTGCAAACTTGTTATGAAGTCTATCATTTTCTCTCGTGGAAGTGTCTCTTGGGGAAATTGAAGTCTCTCCTTCACTTGATGACATTTGCACAATATGTTCCTGATGTTTGAGGAGTGGTGGGCACGATCTTTGAGCTCCACTAGCGTGGTAATAGGAGGAAAAGAATTATGGTGAAGACATTTGTGCCATGGGATATCTACTCTTCCGGTTGTATTTTGTGCTTCTTCTCTAGGAATAAGTACAAATTGACCCAGAATGGAGGGCAGCTAAGCAGATTGAAAGCAAAGCAAACCATTATGGTGGGCTTGGTCACTTTGTTCCTGAAATGTGTTCCAAACCTCCTAATTAATGGTAGTGGAGACAAACCTTGTCTGATAAAGCCCTTCAATCTAATGAAACTGGATGGGGTTTGTATGTTTTGGTCTTTTAAAAATATTTTATTGAGTAACTGATAATTGTCATTTAATTGCTGTACAGTACCTTATTATGTACTAAAGTTTCTACCAATTTGGGTTAGGATTTGCAGCAATTTAGTAATACAGCCTGTGGAAGAGTAAAATGGATATGTGATTCTTGTGTGATGTTGTGAGGGTTTTTGTACCTGTAATCACATGTGTCTGGACTTGTACTTGGTTGTTCTGTGAGTCAGGTAGATGCCATTCAGATGCACACTGTATCTGTTCATCAGGTGCAGCACTGTGATGTGTGTGCTGTCCTGCTCCCAAATGCTGCAATGTGTGTGTGGTCTTACTTGGTGTCTGCTGTTTGATGTCACTGCAGATACTGAACATGGAGTTCTGGTGCATATGTGCCACTTCCCCCAGAGAGCTGAGCACTTTCTGTAGGAAGAACAGGCTGTAGCTCCAAGTGCTTTAAAATGATGAGACCCTCTTGTAGTTCTTTCATTACCATTTGTATTACAGCAGGGACTAATCTTCAGTGGCGGGTGACCCCCATCTTGGTCATTCAAAGCAACAGGCAGTCTGTGCCCCAAAACTTCATCATTTGAGTCTGCAGTTATGAGTCCCTGTTTTTCCTTCCACAAGAGACATAGTTTGTCACAAATCATGTTGAAAAGTGAAGAGTTAAAGACAGAAAACAGCTCTCAATTCCTGCTTCAGTGCTTCGTCTATTGTGTGGTGCACCTGCTGAACTGACCAAGGTGCTTGACTCAGAGTGGACTTATTTTGGTGCAAGATACTTAACTATTAGTTGTGGGTTAAAATGTCAGCCAGCTTTTTTGTTTCTCATTATGGCTTTCTCTTTTCCATATTCATGTTAGACTTTCCATATTTAGTGTTTGAGATTTTATGGAAATACAGATAGTCAAGTGCTACACTTGTGAGGAGGTGAAATGAGGACAAAACACAGGGGACAAATCAGAATCTTTAATCTTTGCTGCTGCATGTAATTTAGAAAATGTATGAGTCTGGTTTCATTCATTTACAGAACTACTTCTCACTCCCCATCTCTGCTGTTTTTCTTTCATTTAAACTGTTTCAAAGCTAATTTTCTTTAATAAGGAAGACTCAGCTTAGAAAGGTGCTTTAGTCCTCACACCTTGTTGTCTTAGTTCTTGAGTGTCTGCTCCCTAAAGTTGTGGGGGAGTTTAAGTAGTGGTGTTAGAGTTACACAAATCAATATCATCGCAGAGCTTTCTCTGTCATAATGATCAGTTGGCAGCACAAATCTCATTGATTTTTCACAGCCTTGTGGAAAAAAACGTACCCCAGAGTTGAGTACAGCTGGGAGAGACTGCAGAGACACAAATTTTGTGCTTGGTGGGAGTAGCTGTGGTTGTTCCCACCTTCCTTTCTGGGTTCTGTAAACCTTTTCCTTAAGCCTGGCCTAGGAGAAGCCTGGGGATTTGGTGTGGTAGCCTGTGAGAGATGGTGACCTCCTGAGAGGACAGAGAAAGAGCAGCACTCGCATCCCCGAGTGATGGAGGGAATAATTTTGCTGGGGTCAGTGGTGCCCCATCAGCCAGGGCTGTCTGCTCTCCTGCTCACAGCCTCATCCCACCACTCACTTTCTCTACACACACTCAGAATAATTGGTGCATGACATTGCCTTCTCTTTTTTTCCTTTTTCCTAATTTTTTTTCTTTTAATTTTTAAATCTCCTTTCTTCCCAGCTACAGATTTTTATAACTCTTTTCAGGGGCAGAAGGGTGGAAATGAACTAAAGATTTTTCAAAAAGACAAAAATGGTGACATGGTGCTGAAAAAGTAAGAATTCTTTCCATAGTGGTGTGTAAATTGTACTTCATGTTCAAGCTGTCTGCTTTATTTTTATAAACTGAGTCTTGCAGAGTATTGTCCTAGTACTGACCCCTTTTCATCTGCTATTATGCAAGGTATATTTAAATAGCAGGGCTGTAAATCTCGTTCTGGAAAACTTCCCACCTCGCCTGCCATTCCCCTTGCTACTACTATTCCTGTTCAGCCAATGCGGAGAGCGGCAGCAGCAGTCGTGGGGCAGCCCTGTGCCTTCTGGCAGCAGCCTGGGCTGCTTTTGGCCATTGCTTTGTCTACTATCAATTATCCATGTACTTCAGACTTTTATCTGCTCGTGGGATTTTTATGCACTAGATTTTCTGAGCTTGACTGTATCTTCGAAGCCTGGTGTACCCTTACTGGAAAGGTACAGGCAATCTGTCTCTTGCAACAACGCATGTAATATTGTCTGTTGTACAAGGAGAAGCTGTAATTGTGGTAGCATAGGGGGATTAACAGTAAACTGTTGAAATTGTTCTCAAATAATTGTTGAAATACCACAGAATTTTTTAAATCATTGGATTGCCTGTTAGAATGCCACTTTTTATTATTCCAAATACTGGATTTTGAAATAATTGTTTTTCTACTGAGATTAAATGCGAAGAATTAGAAGAACAAGAGGGAAAATATTTTTCTGATTTTGTTCATCAGAAAGTTCAAATGCAAGAACATAAAAGCATAGTGAAGTTTACAGAAAATGTGATTTTTTTTTTCTGATTTTTGGTAATCTTTTTCTCCTGCCCTTGCTGTCCACATGATGTTCCAATGAGTAGGAGCTCTAGTGTACCCAGAGAAATCAGAATCTTGTACGACTTAACATGAAGATGTTGTAGGATACTTTTTTTCAGTCCCTCTTTTCAGTCTGTGTACTTAAGACTGTGTGGTAATCTGTAAGACATGTAAAAAGCAAGTTTCTGGGCAGTTTGGTTAGGTTGTTATTTGGGTAAAGAAAGCATCAAAGAAGATAAAAGCTGGGATGTCAGCCATTTCAGCTGAGGAAATGGGCAGAACATGACAGAGTTTAAGAACTCCAGGTCAAGAAATACTAGGTACAAAAAGGCTTTGGCTGTTCTAAGTGTATTGGTCTACAAGAGAGAGTTGAGAGGTTAACATAACTGTAGAATAATATATTAATGCTGGGAAAAGTGCTGTCTGCTTTACTGTCAGTCTTGTGTTTGTGACTAAAGATAGGGTACTACTGTGCAAGGAAATATATAAACACATTAGCTGATGTTCTAATAAAGGTCTGCACTTTGAGGAGAGCTGTAGGATGATAAAGGAGCAAATTTATGTAATTGTAATGCTTATTTATATTTTTGGTAGTGCAAGTATCTCAGGTCAGGTTAAAGGAAAGAGTTGTGGGATGATCGTGATCTAGCATATTCAGTGAAGCTCTGCAAGATAACTGAAGCCACCAACTAAGGGGAAGATGGCTCTCCTGCCCCTGTGTTTGCACTGCATCCTCTTGAGTAGGTCAGCCCTCCAGTTGTGCAAATATGTAGCTGCCCACCATTAAGTCTTCCTGATTTAGCTGAATCAGCTCACTAAACTGCCCAAAGACATCCACCCTTCCGAGTCTTTGCTGAGCTGAAGTGAATAGGTTTCTGTAGTCTGTCAAATGGCAGCAGCTGGCTGGCACAAGGCTGGCAGCAGAAGAGTGTGGCCAGGAGTGGAACCAGCTTTTAGGACAGCAGTGAGCCATTCGATTGTCTCATTAGCAAAAACCTCACTCTTTCAGCTTCATTTTACATGCAGTGTTAAGAACAGGAGCTGCTCAGTATGTGTTCTCCGTATTTCCCCATATGTGTGTTATGGTCTTCAGAGGCATGGTTGGCCATAGCACAAAGTGAAGACTTCATGAGAGTGAAACACAGATGAGGACATGGAGGAACTTACTTTGCACAGTACTCTTCCTTTTGCATATCACCTTCCCCACAGCCTGCATGAGGCAGGAGTCCTTTAAAAGCTGCCAGATTTGTTCCACAGGCAAGCAAGTTATTGTAAGCTGCTAGTGGAGTTTGGGTAATTTGCCAGACTTTGCATGTCTGGCTCAGTACTTGCATTTTTTTGTTCCCACAGAAGAGTAGGGGTGAGTGCTGATCCCTGGGTGATGCCTTGTATTAACTGGGGCAGCAGCATGTCCAAGTAGCTGAGGATGGCAGCGTGAGCCCCAGGGGAGTCGTGCACAGGGTTATTGGCACACACAGTCAAGGCAGCGTCCACTCAGGGATGTTAGATGTCTGCTGAGTGTCTGAAGAGTTCTGGCTTGATTCTTTTGCACCTGCAGACTGGAAACTGGTTTTGCCATCTGCCTGGGGCATGGTGAGACCTCCAGGAGCAGGATTACCCAGTCCGAGCATTTTGGAAGGCTCTTTCAGTTTCGCCCTGGCGCAGTTCAAGGGAGAAGCCAAGTCACGCACAGTCCGATGTAACACCTCCTCACCCTGTGAAGGAAACCTCCCTGCCTGTTCACAGCTGCCACAGAGCTCCCCAGCAATGTGCTGGGGCTGTCTGTAAGAAAAGATAGATGCAGGGATCTGGGGGGGGTGGTATTCCTGCCTTGTGTGGCTTTGTGTTGGCAGCTTGGAAGGAGCACTGAGTGGCCGCATGCTGAGGCCAGCGGGCAGAATGAAAAGCCGCCCCATGCAGGGACCTTTTCTGTCCATCTGCTGCAGGTCTGTGCTCTTCACTGCTGTATTTGGGGATGAGCCCCCATCGCTGGAAGAGTTTATGTGCCGCCAGGTCCTAGACCAGCAGCTACCCTTCCCTTTCTCTGGCACAGGAGTGGAGCTAGCCAGTGGTAAAAGACTACCGGTGTGTGCCCTTCATGTGCATGCACGTCAGGATATATTTAGAAGTGAACTCGATTTAGAAATGAAGGGCTCAGAGTACAGTGTCTGGTTTGGCAAGGAGAATGTGAAAATGTGGTATAGATGTCTTAGATTCTTGTAGGCTGGAACTAATTGCTGTACAAAACCCTCGCAGGGACTCAGTGCCTTTAAAGAAAGAGCAAACATGTTAATCCTTGTTATTCTCGCATCTCTTTGGTTGCTTTCTCCTGCTAAATGTAAAGGATTTGAAATATACCACGAGGTACGGCTTTTGGAGACCTAAAAAATGTAAGCATTTGTGATGACTCTCTTTCGTAATTCAAGCATGCATTTCAAAGGATTATAAAAATCTCAGTCGATAATGCATTTCAGCAATTTTGCCTTGTCAAAACCCCTTCCAGTTCCTTGGTAACTATTAATTGTTGGATTTCAGATGGCAGGGATGTTTGAGCACCATATGTGATTGCATGTGTTAAGCTCTATTGCTGCTGGGGTGGGAGGATGTCAACCACTTCTGAAAAGAAATTCATACTTGGGAATGACTTTGCCACTTGAAAAGTTAAGAGAGGAGATTATGAATGTTCAGAATCAAATTTCTGGTCCCATTAAGTTGCTGTAGGAATTTTGCCACTGGCTTCAGTCCATCAGTGATTTCACTAGCAAATGTAACATCCAAAAGAAGATCCAGGCAGTGCCTCTGAGGAGTTGACAGGAGAGGTGCAAAAGATTGCTTAGTAAATGAGAAGAAGCAGGTATTCCAGTTGTGTATGTATTTCACTTTGCTATAGCAAAGAGAAGAACACTTTATCTAAATTCAGTCTGTGATTTCTTTCTTTCACAGTTTTCAGATTTTACATGCCTTTTGGGGAACCCTATAGTTTTAACATCGTAATGGTAATAAAATGAAAATATTAAGAAATATGCTATGACATGAAATGCTGTTGCAAAAATTCTTGAATTTTAAATTGTTCTTTCCAGTCTATTATAATCTGGCAACATTGTTGTACAATTTGTAATTGTACAATGGTATTAAATAGAAATTACTTCCATTGAGGAATATTATAATAAAATGTTAATGAATTTTATTTCTTCTGATCACCTGTGTGTATATTCAGATATCACACATAATTCTAAAATAGAATTCTAATATCATAACTAAGCGTGTATTTTTTTGCTGACAGATTTGGATTTTTTTTAAGTGGCCATTAATACAACATTTGTGATAAAGAGGAACAGCAAAAATGTAGCAATTTGTAATAAAATTTGTATTATTCTGTTTCAGGTCATTAACACCATGATTAATACTGTGATTTGAAATTCAGGTCTGAATTTGTGTTTAGTTTATAGATTAACTATATTACATTAAGTAAAATATATTTACTTTATATATTTACTTTTTTCCAAATTGCTTCCAGTTAGAAACACACATTTTAGTCAGTACCTCTGGCATTTTTGATGTTAATAATCCTAGGTTTGCCACTGTGGTTTATATTCCAGCAGCTAACAGCTATAGTAGTATAGGAACAGGCTGCTTTTGCCTGGAGTATTTACCATCAAAATAAGTTGGGAAGAAGAATATCCAAGAATATCCTTTATTGTGGATAAATGCTGCAGGTGCAGAAGTGGACTATAATTTGTGTAATAATATATGGCAGAGCTAGAGCCTGACATCCCCATTTCCTGCATCCAGACCGTTCATTGACTTAGCTTTAAAATTTAGAAAAACATCATTGAACCCTGAACATTTCAGTTGCATTGATCCTCATACCAAAACTGTTCTTCCTCTGCTTCAGCCCAGCACTTGTACACAGCTCTGCAATCCACAAATCAGCATGAGCCACTTGAGAAAAAATGTATATATCTTACTTAGCACATATATCAGTACCTTTAGAATGCAGTGCATGGCTGTAGTGTATAAAGTTGTGTCAGTTATTGTTTTATGTCCCTAGATTAGTTTCAAAAATGCACTGGATTTTTGTACAAGAAATTGTGTGGAGAAAATCTAATTTGAAATCTATAAGCAATCTGCTTTTACTTGATGAGAATTGAATCATTATTTCTTCAGGCATAAATTTACCAAGAATGTTACTATATCCTCTAGTTGATACCTAAGGTATTATGTTACTCAAGTTTTAAAGTAAGACTATAATCTGTCCTTAGTTGGGCTAGACAGTCAGCTCCATGTATTGCATTTTGTAAATACGTATTGTCTGAAGTGTTTGTGGCATGTCTTTTCTGTAAATATTGATGAAAACCCATACTTACTATGTCAGTGTTTTGTCTTTCTGATCACATTCACTCAGTGATCAGAAATAAATGGTAGATGCCAATCATTTCAGTTAATATTGCATATTTAAATTTGCATCTAAGTGCTTTGTGTGTCAAGTGGAGGCAAAGAAGTTGGTTTTTATGAATAGCATGCTGCTTTTTTCCATTTTTTAATCAAGTTCAGAATTAGTGCTTTTCAGCACTCTCAGTATTCACATATAAAAGGGTGTCAGTTGATTTTAGTCCCTATCAGTGTGAAACTGTTTCCAGGAACTGTATTAACTATGGAGCAGTTAATTGCTGCTTTAAATAGTGTTCTCTCCATAGTCCACTAGGATGCATTCATGCTTACACTCAGCTTTATGCACTGTTTGGCAGATCCTCCTCAGAGAGTTACGCTGAGTTGCACCTTTTCTGGCGCATCAAGTTAGAGTTGTGTAATGCGTGCTGTTCTTCATGGGATTCTCTCTTCATAATAAATAATTTTTCCACTCCTCAAATAACACCATCCCCTCACCTTGGTTATTCACTTAGGAAGAAGTCTGCCAAGGTAACTGATTTGTTTTGTCTCTGTTATGTGTTGAAGTGCATAATTTAGTGTATCATAATGAAAATTTTGATTGGGACAGAAGGTTATGCCTTCAAAAGTAGTACAGGATTGCATGTTGTGAGTCAGTACTGGTCAGGGCAAACAGCAGGGTTACTGTTTGACCATAGTCTGGTTTGGTCCTCTGTCCTTGCAGCAAGTGCAAACGGTGATAACCATGTTTTGGGAACAGTATGCATGTGCTGGGTCCAGGATGCACTCTCCTGGTCACTTGCTGGGAACAGGCTGTATATGCCTTCCCTGGGATGGGAATTGCTTTCAGCAATGGCAAGAGAAGCACCTCAGGAAATAGCCAATTCTCTCTTTTGTCCAGTTTATGAAAAAAGCAGATGACCATGTAGCTCTGTAGCTGAAATAAATTCTCCTTTTTACCTCCTCTCCTATTGGAGAATGCTACAAACTTTGGTCAAAAAATGAATATTTAGAAGTCATTCCTCACCTGTTACCAAAAGTGAATATATGACTATGCTGGCTTTTCCTCTTTTGCTTTTGAGATATGTAGCTACAAAAATCCAAGGTGCCATAATAGTCTTAAATGCCTGTTCCTGCCTGTGGAAGTAATTTGCCTATCCTGCGGTCACCTGCAGGGAGTGGAGGGTTTGGGAGTGGTAATGTCTCTAATTAATACTCTAATAGGAAATTTATGGAGAGCTGAACAGCACTTGCCTACCAGATTAATGTTGGTGCTGTTACCCTTGCTCATTCTTGCTTTAACAGCTGCTTGTACTGTATGTACCCCTGGAACCAGGACAAAGTTGGCAACAGCTATGCATGGAAATTGGTGAAAATTCATGAAAATTGCACAGGCTAAAGGTGCATTTCTCAAGTTATTTGATTTCCCAATTAAACATAATTGGGTTATGAGGAAAACAAAAAGCTGCTCCTTGTAGGGCTGTTCTGCATCACCTCTTGAACGCTGCAGTTCACCCTGGAGGTCTCAGTAGCTGGCAGGGATGCGGTTTTGTCGGGCTCTGCTCTCAGCAGGGCACGTGCACCTGGAGGGATCAGGTGGTACCTGAGGCTGTTCTTCCTCTGCTTCCAAGTGCTGGCCAGGCAGATCTCTAAATGCTGACAGCTGTTCTTTGAAAGTGAAAGATTTTGGTGTTAGCAGGGGTCTAAGCAGAGGGGATGCTGCTGCAGTCTGCATTATACTGAGCTTCAGGCAGGAGGGTGAGGGCAGAGGGAAGGCACTGAAGTTAATTTCCAACTTGCTGCTGAGGGTCTTGCAAGGCTGCATAACCACACTGAACTTTTGTGCTGTGTAGTGCCCCTGACAGATTTTTTATGGCCACCAGGTCTCTGGTCTCCCACTGGGTCATTTAGTCCCTGTCTGAGCACTCCCAGAAGCTAAGGGAGTTTGTAAAGGACTGAGGACCTGTCCTTTGCAGCCAGCAGGATCAGCAGAGCCTGTGTGCACAGCCTGTGCCAAGGCTGCCACCCTTGCTGCCCATCTCAGACAAGTGTGAGGGACAGCAGGTAAGGGTTGACAGACTTTGCTTGGTCTTTGCTGGTGGCTCTGGGTGCTGGTCTTTACAGAGTGACAGCTATAAAATTAGATAATCAGTTAATCACTGGTAAATTAGGCTTGTGTCTTTGTGGAGAACAAATACAGTATTTATGTAAAAGTTGTTAGGAGTTTTTTTAATTAGCAGAATTAGATGCAAAATGAATGATGATTAGGCAGCTGATGAATTCAGTAGTACAATTATGCCTAAAGCTATGCCCCAGTACTTAATGATGGATGCTCTGAGCAATCAAAGAGGCCTATTTATATAATTTATTTATTAAAAAAGTTAGATATTAAGCAAGATGTCTGTGTATATTACAAGTAAATGAATTTCAGCATCTGAAAAAACCTTTCTAAAATTTGCTAATATAAGTATTTTTAAAGTTCTTTCTGTAATTATTTATTATAAATTAACTGTTACTGTAGTTGCTAGTAATTTTTGGGTTTATATGAAAGGCTGTTCTTTAATCAATAGCTAGTGAAATCCTAAGCATTCCCTGGAAATGAGAACCACACAGGAATTGTACAGATGAATGTATTTTTCTTTGTCCTTTTGGGTAGTCTGAGACCGAGGAGTGGAGGAAATAACAGAGTCCTGGGTGTCTGCTCTGTGAAGCTTTAAGAAAATGCAAGTCATGATGAGCAGCTGCCTCGTATGCAGCCAGTTGGGAAGGCTAAAGTGATTAGTCTGTAAACACTAGGAGATGGCAAGTGTTGGTGTCAAAGGGACTGTGACAGTCATCAGATTGTGGTTTATCTCAGGCTGTCATTTGAATGATGGCTCTCCCCCACAGAAGCAGTTTTATGGCTTTGCAGAGGTATAATCTGAGCCCAGCCTGATGGATCCAGAGCTGCTCAAAGCAGCCTCCCAGTTCTCTGTTTTGTACCACCAACCCTGGGCTTTTCACGGGCAAGACTGTTATTTTCTTTTCACCAACCAGGAATTACAAACATAAAATTTACTAGGCCTGACAGAGTGGAAATTGGCACTTGCCCGTTTGCAGAAGGGTATTAGACAGCAGCAGAGAGTTCCCTGAGGACAGAGCAAGGGGGCTACTCACAGGAGCAGCAAGCAGGTGCTTCCTCTCCTGTGTCTGCCAGGGGCACTAGCAAGGTTGCATTTTGCACTTTGTGCTCAGAGATGGTCACAGGAAAAGGCATCTCTGTAAATAGATGGACTTCTAACCTGCTGCAGAGCTGGGCAAGAGCATGAGGTGATCCTTTCTGCTCTAGCTGGGTGATGCCCTCGGGAGGGGTGGACGATGGGCAGTGAGCATGGCAGTGCTTGGTGGGTACAGTCACCTCTGTGCTGGGCTTGTGGCAGATGTTCTTCAGTGAGGCAGCTGAGGATACACAGCTGTGCATGCAGGAACTGGAGCTCATTTCTGATACAGGTCCAGTAGCTGCACTACCTACAGAAGTTGTATATAAAACCCAGTCTTTGTTTGTTTCTTCAGTGACATAGACAGGAAAGAAGCTCCGATTTGCACTACTTGTGGACTTCTTGGCTATTTTAAGTTTTAGGGTTATTTAGCACCCGGTCATAGGAACTTCTGCTAAAATATAGTCCATGTCAATGGGAAGAAAAAAGGATTTACTTGCTCACATAGAGCAGAGAACCTCCTGCAGTCTCGCATGTCCCAGTAAAGGCTGGTGTTTTTCAAAGAAGGTATCCTCTATTCTGGGTGATGAGCAAGCCCTTCTTCCTAAAGATTTTCTGGAAGACCCTGAGGCACCATCACCTGGACAATGAATTTCTATTTCAATAAGGGTCAGAGGGCGCAGTCAGAAGCTCTGAAAGCCAGCCACAGTGGAGCTCCTCCATACAACCCCCACAGCTGCAGATGTGTTGGGAGGGGGTCAGAAGAGCTGTTTCACAGATGCTGCCTGCTGGGAGATACATAATAGGAGGATAAACAGTAAATGGAGATAAGTAAGAGAAGGTGAAAAGACAGCTATTATCCCCTTTACAGTAGAGAAAAGTTTTAAACCAAGCAAAGGCAAAATTAAGAAGAATATGGAGGCTAGGGGCATATATATATATATGTTACCTTAAAACATTATTCCTGCTTTGGGAGGTTCTGTAGGAAAGAAGAAAAGGATTACAAGGAAAAACAAGCAACAATCCAGAAGAAGAAATTCTAGGAAACTTGCCCTGAACTTTGGAGCAAAGGTTGGAGACTGGAATCTGGTTACTCAGCAGAGGGCTGATAGAGGAAGAAAGGAATTTGTGGAGATAGCAATGAGATATGTGGAGTATCATGAATCTTTTTTTTAATGTTTAAATTCCATGTATTGCATTTAATTATGTCTCTTCTGCTTTTCTTTTTTTCTCATGAGAGTTAAAAGTTTGTTGTATTTAAATCTGTTAAGAAAATGTGCAGCACCTTTCACATTTGATCCTTTCTATATTACTTACATTTAGAATAGTAATTTTTACTACTGTCCCATGAATTGTGTAAGAGCATCTTCCCCATCCTGCTAATTCTCTTGGGAGTAAACCATCCCCAGCACATCCTGATGTGGCAATTCAAAATGCTGATATTCCTGGTAGGAACTGTTTCTTTAATGGGGGCCTGTAATGGTACCTCTGTACTTGCACAACGGAAAAGCGTAGTTTAAGACACAGGCTTTGATTTAAAAGCTGTTGGCAGCTGCCTTGCAGTAGGTGTATTTCTCTGCTTTCCTAGCTGAAGATTTGTATGAAGTGTGGCAATTAAGAAAGCAAGTTTCCTGCTCTGGATGCAGTGGACAATGCTAGTTGATCTGCAAGCTGGAAAGATGGTGACATTGGTTACTGGTTCGCAAGGATAAGAGACTATTGATTTCTGGCAAATAGATTATGGTAGGGCAAACATTCATAAAAGCCATGCAGAGAGCATAATAATGTTCAGCAGTGGAAATAAGAAATGCAATTGATTTAGCATGCTGCCATAAAGCAGCACTCCTCCTCTCCCTACCCCAGTTACAGGCTCTTCCCTGCTGCTGTGCCTCTGCCTGGGCACCCACCAGGGAGCCGAGGGCGCCGCTGGCTCTAATTGCCTGGAATTTGGCAGCTGGAGGGGATGCCACTCGCCTTGGCCTGCCTCAGCATTTAGAAATTGCAGCTTCACTGTCCAGACCTGGCTCAGTGTGGTAAACCCATCTGGCTAAGGAGAGCCAAGTTCTTGCCCATTCCCGAGTGCCCCCTGCCATCCCACCGTCCCACACCCGCTCAGCCCCAGCCCCACGCACATGTTCTGTGCCCTCCATTGCACACATGCATCTTCTGCTGGGGCTGGTGCTTCCTTCTGTCTAGCTGTTGTGCACCTGGGAAATGTGAAATCAGGATTATTGGTTTTAGTTATTATTGTCCTGCATGAAAATTAAACCACTGGTAGCAGCTGTTTGGTGTATCATGGTTTTCTTAAAATTCAGTTCCATGACAGCTTTGAAAGGCAGAGGTGTGGCAGCATTGTGCCAGTGGGATGCTGTTTCAGGTTGCTGTTTGTATACCGGACTTTCTCTTCCACTTCCAGAATGTTAGGATCAATGTTGCCTAGTTTTGTAGATTTTGAATGCATTTTTCAATATTTTATTTTAAATATTTAAGTGCTAGGCCCAGTAGCAGGAAAGTGATGGGGTTTTTTTCAGCCTGTCAATAAAAACTCTGAAATGAATGGATCTGGGTGTGATTTTGTGAGCTCAGAGGGTCAAAGCTTGAAATGCTTGCACAGGAGAATCAGAAGCAATAGGTTTTTCCCATTTGTGCTTTAAAGTAAAGCATCTCGCAGTATTCCACTACCTTTTAGGAGTGCAGGCTTTTTTTGAGTATAAGCAATGATGCCAACATATTCTTCCCCTTTTCATAGGCTAGCCAGCCTTTCTGGGTCTACTCTGTAGTAGTCCCCCAACCTGCTTCATCTCATGTGGCATTTTTGTCAGTTCTGGTTTGTCAGCCTGGCCTGCAGATTAGAGGTGGGGAACATTATGGGATAAATATCCCCTTCTTCTGTCACAGCCATACTGAAACTTGAGGACATCTGACTACATCATGGCAGTGCACTGTTGAGGTACAACTGTTTAGTAATGCCTCTTAAGGAGTCTTTGGCTCAGCCTTGGTTTTTATGCAAACTGCCTGTGGTGGTGTTGCTCTAGGCTGGCTGTGTCACTGCTTTTCAACCTCAGGTACAGTTATTACTTCCTCTTCTCTCATAACTGGAAATTATTCAGCTTTTCAACTAAATTGCCTTTATTTTTACTTACAGTACTAAAAGAAATTATTAGGTTTAGAATTCAGGTTTGGGTTTTGTTTTTTTTTTTTGTTTTTTAATAATATGGTCCAAAAATGGCTGAAGTGTGTGTGCGCTAGCTGAAATACTGAATAGCTTCCAATACACCCTGCTAAAATCTGTGCAGTGTTCCTGTTTGCAGGTAATTAATGTTGTGGTATTATTTCTTATGTTCAGTAAATTATTGCTGAAGTTTTAATCTGTTGAAATACAAAACTGTAGAGAATTTAATGCTGACCTTTGTATATGAAATTAAGTATAATTATTAGATTTGTAGAAGGCCTTTTGAATTAGCTAACATGTACTAACTCATACTTTCACTTGCCATGGACTGCTGAATTGATGTTATTTCCAGTAAGCTTGCTGAAAGTGGGAAGAGAGCATTTACCAGAGGTTTCTATCTTGCCATTAACACATATTTTTATTTTATTTTAAAGTGTTGTGTAAGATCACACAATATGTATGCACTTATGTGCATAGATGCACAAAGAATATTGGTTAAGAAAGATTTCACAGCTAATTCATGGTAAGTAAAGAACCTAATGGCAGGTCAGAGTGTACTTTTGGAGGTGGCTATAGGCACGAGATGATTGCAAGGCTGAGCCATGGAGCAAGACGGCAAAAGCATTTTGTACAGTCAGCTGAAAATACTGTTCTTTCTCTTTCCTGCAACATCCAGCAGCTTCAAAGATGGCAGATTACTTTTTGATTTTCTTATATAAAATCTAGCAAGTGAGTTTTCCCATAGTTAGTAAAAATTTCTTACATGTACAACACATCAAATGAGGATACAGATTGTCTTTGCATAAGGATTGTGTTGTGTTAGGTTTTGTTTACTTCTTCTAACCCATAATTCAGGTTATTTTAATAAAAAAATTTTACACAAATTTGCTATACTAGATCAGTTTGCCCTCAGCTTGCTTGTTTTGCCAACAGTGTCCAGCAAGTGATTCTAAACCAACAACTAGTGTATTTCTAAGTGCTGTGTCCCTGAAAGCTAAAGCCTTCTTCCTTCTCTTATGAAAAAATTGCAGATTCCCTTGGTTTGCACCTCATGCATGTTCTGGTTTTTCACCTAAATTGTCTCAGTGGCTGCCATGGCTGCTGTCTTGAAGCAGCATTGCTGAGCTCTTGGATTAGAAGGCAGAAGGAAGCATTTGCTCCGTTCCAGGATGCCATGCTGAGCTGCACCATGTCCCAGGGCAGTCCCTCTGTCCCACAATGTAGTTCAGGAGCTCCTTAGTCTGGACATCTGACACTTTTGGAAGGCCTGCCTTTGCCTTGCCACTTTGCACATGCAGAGTTAGTCGCAGGTTGCTGTCTGCAGAGACCTTGGACTGCATGAAGAGCTGCCTGCAGGGATGAGAAGAGTGGTGTGAGTCGTGGGCAAGGTAAAGCAGGGGCAGATGGGCACTGACACTGCTCAGGCTGGGCTCAGCAGACACCTGAGCAGTTCTGATGTCCTGTGGAAATGGATGCTGAGAGGACTTTGCACGTGGCTGGAGATGCTCACTGTTTTGAGCTGAACTGAGTAAGAGAACAGCAGCAATGTTCAGACTCAGGAAGAGCAAATTACTTGGCTTCTGAGTTCTTCCCAGTTTGCTGGATGAGCTGGTTGTTCATATTGCTTCCTCTCTATTCTGCTATTTTCTCTAAGGGTTTGCTGTAGTGGCTATTGCTGTATGAAGCAGGTCGAGCTACACTGGGGCCTCCTACAGAAGTTGTGCTGCTATCCCTGTCCCCATTTCAGATAGGACAGATTAAAAAAAACCAAAAAAAGCATATGCTAAGTCTTCTCAGAAGAAATAAATTTCCCAGTGTGCCCAGGTTTCTTCTGCCACATGGCCTCCTCATGTATAATGTGGGTTGCAGATAGTTCCAGGTTGTCAAATGAGCAAGGAGATGTTAGTGGCAGAAGGGAGGTGGCAGTTGTAGGACCTAGCCCATCTTGTCCTTTGTTCATTTGCTTCAGCAAGCAATTTCATAATTATTACCACTTCTTAATCAATTCCACTTGGTGAGGATTTAGGTACCAAGTGCTTGGTGTTGGTTGGTCAAATCTGGAAACAAAGATTTTAAAATAGGGCTCTCTTGAACATTTGATGTGTGGGAAGACAGTGCTTCGGATTTTCTGTGTCTTTGCAGATACAGCTGAGCTGGTTTGGTGTGAACAATTTGAGCTTTAGAAATAAAATGTACCATGATACAGACACAGCTGTCTTGGTGCTCTCCGAGCTCGAGCCAGCAGGCAGTGTTGCTGTACACCACAGCATCCTGTTCTCAGGCCTGAGCAATGGCTGTACTGCAGTTACCTGCTGGCCAGCACAGCACACCCTGGGAAGAGGGAGCAGAGAATGGAATTTCTTTGTGGACAGGGAGGTGGTACAGCTGTTAGAGGCTTTGGGAAGTTTGCTTGCCTTGTCAGTTACTTATAATCAGTAATCAACATATTGGAATATCCTGTTTCCTGCTCATCACGGGCTCTGTTTTTCCCAATATCCCTTTTCCCAACATATGTACATAGAGTTACAGCTTTTTCCAGTTTCTAAAAGCAAATAAAAATAATTGATTAGATAGTTTTCTTCTAAATAAAAATATAAAGCTTGCAACAGCTTTACAAAAACCCATTTCTTGGTATATTTCTGGGCATTTGTATTTTTGTAAGTGGCCTTAAAAATACTATGGATTGTCTCTCTTTATTCATTGAATTACAAGCCTTTTGAAATACCTTTTTGTGTTCATGGCTTCGCACAGTGCATAACACAATGGACTTGCAGTCTTGGCTGGACCTGTGGTTTTTACTGCAACATTTTTTTAATATTTTTTATTCCCACTGCAAGCTTTAGTTAAGTCATTCTGCCCCGAAATCCAGCATCCCCTTTAGACTGCATATTGTCCTCAGGGTACACAATAAGGCTAGCATAGAAAAAGCTTTTAGAAGCATGTGCCTTCTCTCTATGTCCTCTGTGGTGAAAGTGCAGTCTCCCCAACCTGGGTCGATACTGCATGTGAGCTGCATTCTCTTGTGTATAAATACACTGTGTTAAAAAAGGAAAAGCTGAGTGCAGCCTGCTTTCTAGTGTGTCCATGCTCTTCTCGGAACTGATGGGGCAATTCCTTTCTCCTGAGCTCACTGCTCCTGGGTGAGCCCGGGGACAATGTGTCTCCTCCTGCCCTTCTCTGCCAGTTGGACAAATCCAGCCTTGGCACAACAAGTTGGGAGGATCTGCTCCACCAGGAAGGAGATTCTGGTGAGATTTGTCATGTTGCTGTGTATCTTTGCTGACTTGCCATCTACTTAGATTTGTAAGCTGGCTATCTCCTTTCTTCTCCAAGAAAACCCATTTGTGGAGATGACACTGGTATTCATATGCTTAGGCGAGGTCTGGTTTATTTTGCTTTTTGGTTTTTTTTTTGTTTTTTTTTTTTTTTTTAACAAATATGCATGTTTTAGAGAAATAATTCTGAAATTTTGGGGAGAGGAGCTGGACAGGAAAAGTGAAACTGGCATGGTGCACAAGTTTAACAAATATTATCAATGAAACTTTAAACAAATGTGAGGAAATTAATCTCTATGTATATATTTTTTAATGCAGTTCAGCAGCCAAAACAGGATGAAGCACCATTTGCTTGTTTTATTTTTTACTGACAAAAACCCCAAAATAAACTCAATTTGCTAAGAAAACATGTCTCAAACACTTACATTGTTTATGATTTGTCTGTTTAATGGCATAAAAATTAAAATATTGTTTCCCAAAACAAACCTAGGAGTGTGAGTGTAGACAGTCTCTCAGTGAGCACAGTAGTCCAGCAGAAATCAGAAAACTTGCAATCCATTCCCATGTCTCAGAAGAGCTCCTTATTCTTCAGGCTTCTGGTTAGTTTGCAGAGCATCTCCCTTGAGTTTTGCTCTTAGGGCTTGTGTTTGGGCATATTGGGAAATCAAACTTGGCTTACAGCCATTTCACTTAAGTCCTTTTGTTTAGATGAGAAACACATCCAACAAAGGAATCAAGTCTTGTTCTGAATATTCTGGAGTGCATTTGAAGGTAGCATCCATTTCAGCATTATAGTTTCATAGGATCCAGTGCCCCTGTTCACCTGCAGCTCTCTGATGTTTGTTGGGCCAAGAGACAGAACAAATCTTGCTTTTGTAGGTTTTACTTTGTTTTACTAGATTCTACTTTATAGTGTCAGAACACACAACATTTATTTATGGGAAAGGCACAAAAATAGTTGAGACAGGTCAAAAAGTGCCAGGAGAAGCTGTTATGTTTCGTTCTTGTTAACAGAGATTTTGATTAATTTTTTTCTCTCGGTTGATTATTTTTGCTCCAGAGTTACTCTTGCCTGTGTTGGATTTCCCTGAAGTGTTTTCAGTAGAGAAAGGCAGCAAGCTGCCTCTGAGTGTCAAAATCCCAACTCTAGTCAGAAGCTGTCAGGAGTATCTATACCTGTACCTGAAGGCAGCTAAATAATTTTTTTGAAATTTTAGACTTTGCCGCTAGATTTAAAAAGTAAAAATCTGGAAACAGTATTGATGTGAACTACCCCATTAGTTTTGTGGGTCTAAGATTGTGGTTGGGTGACCTGAGGAGACAGCTGGATTAAAAAAAGGTGACGGAGCAGAGTTGTTGCCACAAGCCTGTTAAACTTTCAGCAGAATTTGTGAAGAATCTGTGGCTTGAAAAATACCAAAACACGTTTGACTGATACAAGGAAGAACTGAGAAATTGTTTAGGGAATTAGATCATTCTGGCTTCCTTCTGAAGTCTGGGATGAACTGTATTTCTGTTTTCCATCATGGATTGTAGGAAGTTTCCATCTTGGGATTTTAGTAGTTCATTTCTTCTGTCTGTGTTTTGTCATTAGCATTTGGAGTGAATGATATACCTCTAGGTAGTTTCTATTTAATGTGCTTAGTACTATTTTCATTATTACTATTTTACCAGTAATTTAGTATTATGTGACTTAGTTAATGATTGCAATGTGCTTCTTCATCACTATCACAAATAGTTTGTGTCTCTGAAGGAATGGGAATGAAATGTCATAGCAACAGATGTGTAGTTCTGAAAATGTAACATATTTTTAAGAAGGAAAACGTAAAGAAAAGCAGAGATCCTGGTTCTGCTAAAATTGGGCTGTGCCTTCACCAAGGTCAGGAGGCCCAGTATGAATGGGTAGCCCAGGGCTGTGTACCAGTGTTTTAAGGCAGTTAATTTATAACAAGAAGCTGTAAAGCACCAACCTGTGCTGGGGTCTCAGGACTACAATCCGCACATGGTGTTGCCTAAGATTGTTTGTTTATGTGCAGAGATCTCCATGATAGCAGTGTCTCCTGGCAGCCATTGGAACCTGCTGTTATTAAAAACCCTACATTTCTCATTAGAACAACTCTATTGTACATATTGTTTAAATATAGATTACTAATGAAATGCCTTTTTATTGCTTTCCCAGTGAATACTTTCAGCATAAAGTTAATTTGTAGTGTTATGTAAATTCTCTTTAACTTCAATCAAGTTTTTAATTATGTTTTTACCACAGTAATTCCCATTTGATTTGTCATCTCCTGTTAGGTATTTAACATTGCACAGGGTGGTTTTTTCTTACTTTCCTTTTTATTTTCCCCTCCTGTTTTAGTCTTTGATGTCACCTGGAATAGCGCCTCACTCTAAAGCTGTGTAAGTTTGATTTCCTTTCACACAGGTATGATTTAATGAAGAATTACTACAGAAAACCAATATTGGAAATACTTTATTGTTTTGGTACTGATTAGCAAAAATAAGATTAGATGGAGGTACCACTGAGAAGACATCCAGCTGTTTCATTTGCTCCCTTCCCTTTACCTTTCTTTGCTTTACCTTTCTTCCAGTTGCTGGGTTCAGTGAACCTTTGATGCTGGCAGCCCTTGGATTCCATTTAAAATGTCAGTTGCTACTTAACACCTGATGACCACTCAGTCTGGGGCTGCCTTGCATAGATACCAATTGTTCTCACAAATGTTTGCTTGCCCACTGAGCAGATAAATGGACCCTCTTTTGGCAAACTGGCAGCACATTAATCACGTCTGAGATAGGGCTTGTCAGGCAGCATCTCAGGTCTAGATAGTTATTTTCAGTTGTAGATATGTTTTTTTTACTATTTTTTTCTGATGAAATTAAGTGGAAATAGTTGAAGGTAATCTGTCTTCAGAGGTCATGGCAGAAAAACTTCAAGAAAGAGGTATGATATTTCATGTATTTATATAGAAATTTTCTCATATACATGTGAAAAGATGTGGATTAGTTTTGTACAACAGTAGGGGGTCTTTTAATTAAAATATGCAGCCCTTTTTTTTCTGAAATCAGGGCTTCCTTCAACTCAGTAGTGATTTTTGCTCAAAAATTGTTCATGCTGAAGAAAAAACTGTGTAAAGGACTTATGATACATTCTGAATTTTGGTACACTTGAAGTAGCTCAGTTGGATACTCAAAATTAGCAGCAGAATGTGAAATATTTGCTGTGGGAACATAGTATTAAATATAAATTAATTGCTATCTTAAATTACTTTAAGGACATTTGCATACTTGCAGGTTTATTTCTAGAAGATTGGGATTACAAAGACCTTAACAATATGCTAACTGTTCTGCTTGAAAAACGAGTGCCTGTAATGCCTAACCACAGCCTTTATTTAAAAGTACACTTCTGAGTTATTTGCAGAATACTCTTCATTGTGTGCTTGTACACTTCACATCCTCAGTGTGTTCTGGTATTCCAGCATTGACTGATAATACCATCAATTCACAGATCTCCTACAGAAATGGAAGATGGAGAAATAATCTACTCTCCCTCTTGAAAAATCACATTTCATATGTCACTATTACAATGTATTTGATTGAGATGGGAATTGTGTTACTTTCTCATGGGAGTTGTTTGAATTTCCACTGTTTAAAAATCAATTCAGCTTGATGAGTGGTGGATTCAAGCAGTGGAACCCATTAGGATGATTTCATATCACCAGTTACACCCTATTTAATCTTTCTGTTGGGAGATAATTAAGTTGAACTCATTAATTTGCACAGATGTTGAATGTTTCCATCAAACTTGGCTTTCCCCACCCTCACCTGTCCTTCCTGCCCAGGTGCCAGCAGTGCCAGCAGTGGGCAATGCCCCATGGCACTGAGTGGGGCTATGCACAGGTAACTGTGCTCTCCTGGCATGGGATATAAACTTTTCCTGCAGCTGGGGCTGAGTAGCAATCTTGGGCTCTGAGTTTTGTATTAGGCTAGCAGGCATCAAGATTGCTTTACTTTTTTCTCCAACTGCCTGAGACAGGATGGCTCAATCTTTAATGGTATATTTATATATGCAGGTCCCTTTTAAGCCACATCTATATATGCAGCCCCTTTAAGCTACAAGGTAATTTGGTTTGTATTGTTGGGGTTTTTTTTAAACACAAATGTATAAATCTTCAGCCTGCTGCATTTCTATGGGCTCTGAATGCATTTGGTGCTTTGTCAATATGCTGGCAAAGAAATACTTGTTTTTGGGAAGTGATTTTCTGCATTGCTTTTGACATCTAGGTTTAATTTCCTTTGGAGCAATGGTATTTTCTTAAGAGAATTTAGAGCTGGTAAAAAGCCCTCATATACAAGAGCTAATCATCTCTATTTTCTTTCATGTCTACCAAAGCTGATTGGAGTAATGCCTCCCTGCACCCAAAATGATACTGGTTGGGAGCAGATGCTTTCTGTTGGCCATGCAGACATTTCAGGAGAAGGCACAGCAGTGCCTGGTTTGCTCTTTGGTGCCTGATTGCCCTGTCTGATCACTGGTGCCTGTGGTGGGAGCTCTTCTGTTTATTGTGCACTGCAGAGTCCATCTGGCAGGTGACAGACCCAGAAAAGCCCTGTATTCCACTAGAAATGTTTTATGCTAGGAAGGTAGATTGATTTCTGGTTTAGCATCTTGCTCGTTGGCTACTAAAAAAGCTGTGTGTATTTTACTATATTAAGCTGGTTTCTAATACTCTGGTGCCACAATCCAATTGCAAATAAGCTTCTGGGTTTTGTCTTGATCTGTGTAAAATTTCTCTCCAGTTTAGAGTCTGAAATAGAAGTCTAGAGCCAAGTACCTGTGATGGCATCTAGAATTTACCAAACATGTATGCCCCCAAAACATCCTGAAATTATTTGACCTGGATTTTTCTGGCATGGAGTAATGTCTTTTGTAGGGACACATAACCACTTAGAGAAGAAAGGTGTTTTGACTGACATTTTTAGCTCTTGATATCTTATTTCATAGGTAGTATGAAGAAGAAACTGAAGTTGTAGTAGTGCTGCATTCAACATTATTCTGGGATTACAATGCAATTAAAGTTGAAATTAATGTAAGATTTTAAAATTAAGAGACTTGACAGCACCATGGGCATACATGTGTTGGACTGATAATTTACTTGGGATATTTCTAACTCGTGTTCTTGTGCTTGAAATTGTTCTAAGACATTTCAGATGTACAAGTGCACAGAATGCACACAGTACTTCACCGCAAAGTAGTTTATCTGATAAAATATGTTCCGAAGGAGATGACAGGTAAACAGAAAGTCCTCTTTTTATATTTTAACAATATTTCATTGGTTGTTAATGTATAGAAGATGTGAATTCTTTTATTTCCTACTACTTTTCCTTTGAAAAGGACCTCCATAAAGATGAATAAAAACCAAAAAATTGCCACCATTTCTTTAATGCACCCTAAATAAGAGATACTTATGTAAGTTTTTGCCATGTGCTCCAAGCTTTTTTTTTTCCACTCGTTTCCAAAGGAGTGATATTTTAATCAGTTGTGTGGCTATTTTTCCTATTTGCTGAAAGAAGTGGTTCAGTCTTGGTGGAGCTGGAAGGGCCTAAATTTTTAAGCTGTTGTGTAAAGTGGAGAGAGGAGGCCGAGCAGAAGGGAATGCCATTAGCAGGCAGTGACAGTGGCAGCAGAGCTGTTCAGACAGCTGCACGTGTCACCTCATGTACTCGGGTCCCAGTCATGCTGCTATTTCTGTCTCGTTAGCACAAATCACAGCATCTACTTCTGCCAGTCCCTCTTGCACCTTGGCTTATCTAGGGGCACTTCCTAATGTGAGTGAGTTTAAAAGGGATGATGAAAACTCACAGTCTGGTAACAAGCTGTTCATTTCCCTGCAGAGCACGAGGCAGTGCCACCAGGCCTGTGTCTGGCCAGGAATTGGGCACCTGGCCCCTCTGTAGGCATTTGGGAATGGTACCCCAGTGCTCCTCTAGACTCAGAGACAGCATTTCCTACCAGACAATATCACCAGCTAAGGTGCTTGTACAGAGCAAGTCAAGCTAATTCAAGGAAGGTATCTAGAGGAAAATCCTCTGCCTGCTGCTTGTTGCTGCTTCAGTGGCCACATATTCTAGATACTGTCTTCTCAGATAAGCACCAAACTCCTGCAGATGGAAGCATTGCTTACAGTGGAGCTTATGGTGAAGTCATATATTCGGTATTCTAACTCAAAGCAACTATAAACCAGTATTATCAATTAAGATATGAATTTAAAAAAAGTTAAAAACGGACTACTGGTGGTTGATATGGTATTTCTTTTTGTTACATTTTGGTGGTATTTTTGTAATATTTGCCCATGCCAAGACTCTTGTTTCTTGTACTTTTTTTATTCTCACTGACCTAGATTGGATTTTTCATTGTTTGCTGAAAAGTTCCTGTTTTCAGTACAGTAGGTGTGTGTTGTATTTCAGACAATCATTATGTAAAAGCATTAATACAATTTAGCTGTTGTTAACTTGCATTTTTAGAAGGCTTATAATCTTCTTAGCTGTCAATGTTGCGTTCTTTGTATGACACATTAATTTCAAGAATTCCTAAATTCTCACCATTGTTGCTGAGGCCACAATTCATGTTAGATGCTCAGAAATATATCAACAGGGTTTTTTTTGCTATTTACGAATGCAGTATATGTCTCAGTTTATGAGTTTGCAACATGTTTACTGTTTGAAGAATATGTCCATATTTACTTGCTTCAATAATAACACTTAATATCAACTTGCAAGTTTAACAAAGTATGAGGCTCATAAACAGGCATAAGCCAAACATAGTATATTGATTTAATACTTCTCCTCATATGGATTTTCTCAAAATCTTTCACCATGTTCAAAATGAGGGAAATTAGAGTTAAGTTTGTCTGTCTTTAACTGTCTGTCTTGTGTTCTGCAGGGACATATGTCCGGGCTTTTTGTGGTTTAATTGTTTTAGCAATAAGGATGAGAAACAGTTAGTTTTTGTTTTTTTTTTTTTTTACTTTTTGAGTGAGACAAGATAGAGCATGCCAGTGAGTGCTAGGAGAAGCCTTCCCAGGACAGCAGTCGATGTGCTATTGCAGGTCTCTGAGCTTCAGCTGTCTGTAACACTGTGTGTGAGCAGTTGGCATAAGAGTGGCTCCTCTAAGTGCTGCCATACTTTCAGGCTACCTGGTTAACTGGTGCTGGAGACAGCTATCAGGCTGTAAATGCAAACAGTCCTGTGCTGGTCACAGGTGGATGAGAGGGCGTGGAGCAGCAGTGTGGGAAGAAGCCTCTGAAAAGGAGGCACAGGAGTTCAGTTGTAGTGCATCTTGTACACGGTTGTGTAAGTGTATGTGTGTCCTGGCTAGTGAGTCACTGGCAGCTTCAGCAGAAAGGGCAGTGGCCAGACTATTGCTCTGCTTATTGCACTACTTGTTTAATGGGACTAAACAGGAATCCAGTTGCTGTCCTCCTACTCCTTCATCTGCAAATAACTGGCAACGGTATCCATGCCTCATCCACGGGAAGGGTAAGGGAAGGGAAAAGCCTCCTCCAAGCCTCCTGTGTAAGGGATGGAATAGACTAAACCCTCTTGGTTTAAATAATCTGTGGAAGAGCCCTTTCTTTGGGAATGGTTGTTTTCACATTTTTGTCTTGGAAACTGCTGAAGCATCCCACAGGGTTTGGGTTTCTGTCTTGGTGCTTGCTGTGCACGCAGGCAGTGAGAGCAGGCTTAGCACTAATCAGCTGTGACTCATTGTGCCTTTACCCCGCAACATCTAATACTGAATAGATTTGAAACCTTTGATACATCTTCCTTTGTTGGTTTGTTTCCACAGTTCACTTACATTAATTTCCAGGGCCTTAGGGATCTTTGTTTTTGCGTTGCTGATGCTGGCCATGAGCAAACAGGCAGCTGGTTCTGCCTCTGCCTGCCAGGCTTCGGGAGCCAATTCCTTCTGCACAAGCGCGCAGCTCGCTCAGCCCTCTCCCCGCTCCCGTCTGGATTATGGTTTCATTAAGGTCTCATACATATGTGATATTTTAACTCAAATGGGATATAATAAATTTCATCTGAATAAGCAGTGCCTTTTATGTGTCATAAATTTTGCCTTTTCCTGTCCGCACTAATACGTTTCCCCCCTTAACATTCCAGTTTTATACTGATAAACTCCTCGACATTTAAGTAGTGCTGTGGCAGGCTGGAGGTGCAGAAGTGGGTCACGCAGAGCTATCGGGAGAGCCGTGACTTTTACAACTGCCTGAATAGGAAGCTCCCGGCTACTCACATTTCTGCCAGCTTGACTGCCACTGCTGAAAGGAGACAAATCAAGTGAGCTTTCGTTCTAAAAGCTCTTTGCACACATGATTCACCCTTTTCAGGGCTCTGGTGTGAGGTGGGTAAATGTTGTTGCTTCAGGTGGAGAAACTGAGGCAGGAGGCTTGTGTGTGCCATTCTGAACAGCTGGGGTTGGGTGCTGACTGGCAGGCTGTGCTTGGGCTCACATCACAGCCACGCCCTTGCCTAATAAGGCCCTTTTCTGCCATGCTGCCAGGTCTGGCATCTTAGTAGAATGAAACTTTCAGTGTTGTTACAAGGGTGGTTGGTTTGGCTTTTTAGCTGTTCTTCCTTTTCCCCCTCTTCCCTTCTCAGTTTCTCGTCCAAAATATTTCCACTTTTCTGCTTGAAAAAACAAACAAGCAAAGGAAAACCAAACAAATGATTGATGAATTTCATTTACAGTCCTACAATCAGAAGTCAGAATTCTTTTTGCTATTAAAAGCAAAAACTTTTATGTTGTTAAAAAGAGCAAAAGTACTGTATTTTCTGACTTCATCTTAGTAGACTTCTAATGGCCTGTAGTATACATATATTTGAATCTGTAACAAACTTTTCAAATGTCTTTATGTGCTGTATAATCCAGGAATGATCCAAGTGCACTGTGGCTCAGAGATCCCTGCAGTACTGAATAATTATTAGTGGGAGTGGATAGATCAGTTTAGGAGATTGCTGTTATAATTTCTGGGGGCCCTAAAATGTGTGGAAATATTTTATGTTTATGTACTTTGACTCTAGATTTTTTGGAGTGTCTTCTGATCTGTCTGTTGAGTGTCTTAGTGGTTTGTGCAAACTCAGCTTTATTTCTTTAAAAAGAATACATTCCCTCTGAAATAATGTTACTTAAAAAGCACATATGATTATTGCACGACTTTGTTGCTTAATTTTGCGTGCTAAAGGAAAGCTATAAAGGTCATTTGGTGAGCAATTTTATCTGGGATTTTCTCCTAGTAGTTAAAACCACATGACGTTAATAACTATTTACATAATCCCTAAAAACTGGTAGGCAAATTGTGCATGTGGAAACATGAAAGGTAATGTAAACAGGCGAGGTGCTTTATCCCGAGATGTGTGTTTCGACTGTAAAGCTGTGTAACTGAAGACTGAAAAAAGGTACAATTCTGATCCATTTCTTTTGTCTTAAGGACGTGGTGAATTGTGAGTTCTATTCTAGGAAATGGATTTTTGATTTTCTGAGTGAATCTATAAAAACCCCTTGAAATCACTGTCTTTTGGCAGTTAGCCAGGTAGTTTGGTAAACAAGTTGGATTGATTATCTGAAAGTTACTTTATATTTATGTTAATGTTGGATTTCAGATACATAGTGTCACCTTCATGTCTTCTGAGTTCAGCTGTGTGAGATATATTCAATCCTGTATCTACTTCCAAAGCCAAATAATTTGGTTTTTAAATATAAGCAAAGAAATCTTACTTTACAGTAATGAATCCTGTTGGCATCCACAAACAGAAAATAAATCTCAGTGCCTTCCATGAAACCTAAGCTTCCTTCAGCACAGGTCCTGAAAATAAGCAACCAACAAGCAAGTATCATGCTTTTTTTGTTGTGTTTTGTACAGGTGCCTGAGATGAACAGGTATTGAACTGTTTGGTCAGTGCTGAAAAGGGAAATGTGCTGTTCTAGCTTGTACTTTACCAGAGGAAAGCCTGGTTGGAGCAGCTGCCTCCTCAGCTTAGTTCTTGAGGTAAATCCTCTCCTTTCACCTCCTACCCAAGTTGAAGGTGTTTGGAGAGGATTCCTTTAAGGGTGATGAAAAATCACCTTTCTGGGTTTTGTTCAAGGAGAGAATTTTAAAACAGAACATTAGCAAAGGATGGAAAAATTCTCAGCAGCATAAAGACAGAGTGGGGGGAACGTTATTCAAGTTAGCCACTGTGTTGATGTTTCTGTCTGTGCATCTGGCTAAAACTATCAATCTGTGTCTTAAAATGGCTTTGTGAATGTTTCCTGCTAATGAGAAGCAACTTCAGGGCAGGGTTGTAAGCTGTATACCTCCTAATTTGATGGGTGATGTACATTGAAAAGGGACTGAGCAATAGCAGTGGATCTGAAAATAATGTGTCAATTCCCCAACCTCGCTCTTGGCCTTGTGTTGGTAACTGTATTTAAAACCTTGCTTTTTGGAGTCAGATGATTGTTTAAACCAAGCTGATAGGATCATTTTCCAGTCCCAAAATTCCTAGCAATGCTAAATCCATAAGAGATGGAAACTGTAAATCGAGTGCTGCAAAAGAGTTTAAGGAACAACTAATGTTATTTCATGATTGTCATGGAAGTTTGGATGGTTGGTTGGTTATTATTGATCATGATTGGCTTTAAACACAGAAATAGCCATTTACACTTGTCCAATTTTAATTTTGATACCTTAAAAATAATAAAAAAGGGCTATTGAAACTTTCTCCATCTACCAGGGCATTTGTGGCCTCATAACAAGAAAAAAGATACCATGCTGCTTTCTCATTTTATTATTTCCTGTATGTACATCATGTCATTTGTATATAGCTGCCCTCTTTTTTTTTACACATTTCATTTATAAGTCACTTTCTCTCTTCTGGCAGTAGCTACCATTTTATTTTCTGGATGCTGCAGAAACTAAGTTATAATTGTACTTATTTTGGGTTGATAAAACTATGGATAGTTGCTCTTCTACTTGAGAAACTGTAGCCAAGTTTTTAGTTTATTTTTAATTAGAATACCTTATGGATTGGTTTACTAACAAACAAACCCCAAAAGGATGACAAATAACCTTTCAGCCCCCAAACTCCAGGAAAAAAAAAAAATCAAATCTACCTGCCAAAGGTATTTACTGTGTCTGGTTTTTACAGTGGCCTGAGAACAAAGCACACTTCAGCGCTGTAAGTTTTTGTCCTGTATCTCCCAATAACACCCTGTGGCTTTTGACAAATGGTTTGATCTCTGCTGGCCAAGTTGGCCACTGGTGAGCACAAGGCTGAATCCTCCCAGGCCTGTGAAGTGCATCAGGTTATTCCACACATTAACTGACTCCTGTAGGTAATATGTATTTTTATCCATTTGCAAAATGGAGATGGTGATACTTTCTGCCTGTGTCTCAGTGGGATCTGGGAGGATTAGTTCTGTCTCTACAGCAGTGTGTAAGTGGTAAGGATGATTACAAAGAACAAGATGTGCAATTACACTGGAGGGGCAGCAAGCTGTGAGTGTCTCGTTACACTTCCATAGCAGAGCAGCTGGCTGATGAGCTGCCCTGACCTCCGCAGTCAAACCAGATTTCAGCACAGTTGGCTCATTTGTGGGCTACTCTGATTCCTCACGTCAGGACCTCTGTTTTCTAAAGGTGCCATCAGACAGGGAAATACAGATGACAACTACCCACTGGAGCTGTGCATTTGTGTTTGGCTTGCCAGAGCAATTCCAGGCTGTGGATGTGAGCACCTGTAGGTGACCATCTTTGACAGAAGGCTGTTCTTTCAGTAATGTGAGTCTTGATGCTCTGGCAACCTGCTTCTCCCATGCCAGTCTTCACTGCTTTGCTGGCATCACCTTCTGCACATGGGACATGCTTCCTTACAGGATTTTCCTTTCCCTGCTTGCTTGGCTCAAATTCCACATAACTCCTCGATACTTCTGCAGTGTCAGCAAGAAGTTGGTCAATAATAATATTAATATTTATTTTCTTTATGTCCTTTTAGGTACACCCTGTTTATCTGATTTTGCCTAGAATGTGAGCTCTTGGGTAGACACCTTCCTGGGAATTTTCTCATGTGGGCTGCTGCTGTGCTGTCAGTGTTGTACAGGGTTAACCCCTGTTGGTACTGTGACAGCTCTATCTTGGGACACTTGGGAATTCATTTTTTGAGTTTCCCTAAGCTCATTCAGTGAATTAAATAAAAGGTATATCTGAAAGGCAAGTTCTTTCATTTGAGGTCTGTGTGCTTTAAAACCCTTTGAGCGGTTAAGTTATAGTGACTGCCGAAAGTAATGAGAATGAGTGATAAGAAAAAGGATTTACTTGTATTTTCATTAGGATCTGTTAAGACTAATGTAATCAAATGGGATCAAAATGCTGTCACCTTCTGAGGGTCATTGTCAGTAATTGTAACAATTAAGTGATTATTCTAGTGTCTTGCCTAAGGGAAAATTAAAGTGACTGAAATAAAAAAACAGGAGGTGTGATGCAATGCATTTAGGTGTGGAACACTCACTTATTTGAACTGGATGCCAAATAGTTTTAATGCACATCAAACAGCTGCATTTGGTTTTCACTTTGATACATTGACAAGAAACTATGGTGCAAGTAAAGGGCTAATATTTTAGATAGCATTTATCAGAGCAAGAGAAAATAATAACATTTTCTATTGAACATACAAAAAATTAGGAACCTTCAGTTTTGGATTTGGGTGCTGATTTTTGAGTTTGCCAGTTTGTAGCTCTTAAAAAGCTTGACTTTCAAACAAGGTGCTGCAGACTTTCTGAAAGACAGACATGGATGGCATTTGAGGTATATAATCAGTACAGGCAGCATACTCTTTGGTGTAAATGGCCTCGTGGGATGTTTGTGGAATCCACCCTGCACATGCAAGCAGAGTGAAATGAATGGGAATCTAAACAGGTTAGTATCATGGCACAGTCAAAAGCAGTGGAATGAAGCATTCATTAAAATTACCTGCTTCAATAAAGGATCTCGGGTATGTTTTGTCCTTATTGTTGCTCTGTTTTGCCAGTGTCTCTCATAAGCAAAGCTATCAGTTAGTGCTGGCAGGATAAACCCCTAAGGCTATTAGAACAACATGCTTTTTATCTCAGCTGTGTCCTGTTTGATGGGAGCTACAGTCTGTGGCTAAAGTATTCTGCAACATTTTGACTTGATTCATGTTCCTCAAGTTTTGTGCTTAGCATCAGGTGCCTAAATATTCCTCAGACTGAACTGGGAATATACCCCATAGTTATGGAAAAATAGCATATTGGAAATTAAGGTGATAGATATTTATTTCCACTAATAAAGAGTAGACTTTTATTTCATCCATTTCAAATCTGCGAATTATGATGTATGTCTGTTAAGGGAGGGTTAAACTATTTGTCCTGCTTTTTTTGTGTGTGTGTGTACTTTAAATTGTCTTTTTCTTTGTTTTAAGCAATCTCCCATGTTTCAAGGAGTACTTTTTAGAGTGCAGATGTGCAAACATATCATTTCCCTTTCAGAACTATAGGAGATGTTTTGGAATACTCATTCCTACAGAACTTAAACACCTAAGTATTTTAAATGTGTAACTGACCCAATAAAATCAATGCAAGTTCTTAAATTAATGAACTACTTGGGAATTAGTGATAGAAGCCTGTGATCTCTGTGGCTTTCTTGCTTTAAGTATACAATTATGAAAAAGGACTTGAGCATGATGGACACAGGAGGAAGAAACTATTCTGTAAAACTTTGAAAATATGGTAAGGTAAATGGTTCATGATCCAGTGCTTCTCTAGAGGAGGCACAGGTTGTGTGGGACTCTACAGTGTGTGGTGGGATTGTCTCTCATTCTGCAGAGTCCTTTCTGAGCCATCAGGAGCGTTGTGCTGGTGTCTGTGCAGAGCAGCCGGGCAGATGAAAGGTCGCACCTCGCTATTTTGGGATCAGCAGAGGCAGAGCTGACACACAAATAAGCTGAAAGGCACAGGGGAATTGTGTGGTGTGACCAGAGTACAACCATTGCTGGCTAAAGCCAATGGGAGTCTTTTCTGCAACCTTAATGGCTGTTAAATCAGACTCTGTTTTAGCTCAGACCTTTTCATTCCTTGATCTGCAGCCATTTGAGAATGTGCTGTTATATGTGTAATCTTTAAATAATGCTTCAGTCTGAAGACTCTCACTTGCCCACGAGTAGTTTTGGAAGCTCTGTGCTGCCACATCATTTCTCTGCTAGATTTTTTCCAACTGTTGCTTGTGTGGTTTTAGATTTACCTGATAATTTGGATACACAGATTAGGGATATTTATTGTTCTTTATATGTTGAAAGGAAAAATTATATTTGAACTCTGACAATCCCAAATCATGATCAAGATACAGTCTATAACATTTTGTGCTCTGATTCTCGTAAGGGTTTCTTGGAACATGCAGTGATGGTGCTCCTGAGTTTGTCAAGCAAGTTTCTCTGTACATAAAATGGAAACTATTTTTAATGTTTTCCTAAAAACATTATGGTATGATTAAAATACATGTTGCTCAGGACAGGACTAGTCTTTGTTTCTGTAAAGAATAGTGCCAGACGTCTCTGGTGTATCAGAGAAGGAGCGAGCAGTAGCTGCAGCCATTTTCATTAGGGTCCTTCCTTGTGTGCTGGCTTCACTGCTGCCTTCTGGCAACACGAGTTCTGGGCTGGCAGATCTGCAAGATCTTTCAGATCTCTCAGGAACCTAATCTAAAACATGTAAGTCGGTGTCTGATCCTTCCCATTTGCAAAGGGGTGTTCCTGAGTTCTGACTTTTTTTTTTTTTAAATTTAAATGTACTTTGTTTCATAGGAGAGAATCAGGGTAGTTCCCAGTCCAGTTTTGAGACACAGGAAAGAGCATTTGCATCTTTATCTTGATTGTGCTAAGCATGTGACCCCTGGAAAAATGGGCTGATTATGGAAAAGTCTTCTGTTTGTTCCTGATTTCATTTGGCCCTTGCTGTTCTTCTATTGATAGCTCAGGATACAGCTGTCTCAGCCTCACTACATGGAGACTGCTACAGGTGTCACAGAAACTGGTTAGTTATTATAAAACACTTTGTAAATAATAACCTGTAGTAAAAAAATAATTATACTATTGTTGAAGTACAATTAATTATTCCAGTAAAACTACAAAGAATTAATTCACAAATTAAGAACTTGAAACTGGGGTTTTCTGTCTCTAAGAATCAAAAGACATTTTTGTGGTCTCAGTTCATTTTCAGTTTATGAAATAACTTATTTTCATGGTGCAAAATTACCTAGTATGCAAACTCTAGACTGAGTACTTGAAAACAAACAGGGCTTTGTAGTAACTTGTTATTTTCCCTGAAGAATATGTGTGCCCTTTCTTGCACTCAGCATTGTACTGCTTCATGTGGTTTTGTCTTTGGTATTACAACCCACTGTGCTCCAGCTCCACACTTGATTAAATGGCATTATGAACTCTCTAATTATAATACCTTCACTTTATTACGCTCGAAAGGATTGGCTCTGGTGGATGGTGGTGCAGACAATGTGCAACGTGAATGCACTAGCTGGAGTTTCCTGATTTGGGTTGTTATATGCATTGTGAGCTTGCCTTGTGGTTGCCATCATGGAGGTAAATATGATTGTGGGACTATACATAACAAAGAGGTGATGTCTTTCATAAGTGCTCTACTATCCAACTAATAGTTTATGCTTTTATTACAGTAGCAAATATTGAATATCTCTCGCATCAATGCAATCTTCAAAACAGAAAGAGGTTTTCGTGGGGTGCTTTTGGGTTTTTGAGGTTTTATTGAATGGATGTAAAGCAAGTGTTAAGGCACAACTTTTCAAGGAAGGTTTTTCTAGGAAAGAAAAAGAGATAATGAGGTGTTGTTTGTGGTTTTTGTAGCTAATATGAAGTCTGAAACTATAATGACAAGGAAGTTTGGTATGATGTTGGAAGCCTGGTTTTCTTTCTCTACAACCTAATTAACCTCGTGAACAGTTCCAGAGTTGCTGCATGTCATTTGTATTTGTGGATTTGTGACTATATATAGTCTTTCTTCTACAAGAAATTGCTGAGGTCCTCAATGACATTTCATTGATGCTAATGTTAAAGTCTATAAAGTTGTTTATATGGTCTTATCTTCAGACAAGAACCATGTCATTTTAATAGTAAAATAGAAATAAGGGGAGTTAATGTCATTATTGACTAAAACTCAGTATGAAAAGTCCAGAGGATTTGATGGAAGAAGAGAGAGAACAGGAATCTGCAGGAGTAGTCTGGATGTAAGGGTTTAGTTTGCATCTTAACAGTGACAGAGGAAAAATAAGAGAAATAAAGTCCTCATTGTTGTGAAGACCTTACTGAAAAGGAATTAGAGTAATACTATAGATGCAATAGGATGTAGGGAAAAAAGAAAGAAAGCATTAGTGGAAATATGGGCATATTCTCAGAGGAGTCAGTGGACCAAAGAGAAAGCAACCACCAATCAAGGGTGCAGGAGAAGCTTGGCCTTGTCCCCACTTGGTGGTGAGGGTCGTCTTCCCCTTCACTTCAGACTCAGCCCTTGCCTCCCTTGAACTCTGTCTGTGAGCAGCCCCATGCCAGGTTGTATAATCCCCCCTAACACTGCTTTTAGCTTGTGGCCATGCAGCTCAGCTCTGCCAACCCCATTGCCCTCCCTCCTTCCCAGAGGTGGCAGTCAACTGAAATGGGATGTGCATCCCAGGTGTGCTGAGGCTGAAGCAGAGTTCTGGAACAGCCAGTGGGAGGTCACTACCTGCATCCACATATAATGGCATGAAGGAAATGCTTTGGATTATCCTGAAATTGACACAGCATCACTGAGGCACTGTAAAAGAGGCATCAGTAACTATTTCTGAGTGTTGCAGGTTTTGTTTTACTTATGAATGTTGGGGAGTGGAGGGGTTTGCAAACAAAGCCTGGTACCCTTTAAAAAAAAAAATTAAACCCCCTCCCCCCATAAACAGAATCACAAAACAAAATTACAAAACCCAAGCCATTGAATTTATTTAGGGCCTTTTTAGCATGGTCCTGGGGACGTTATCTCTAAGGATATTTTGTGTTCTGCAAATCAGAACCGTAGGCTGCTGCTTTGTGTGTTTGCAGCAGTGATTTTGCAGAAGGCTGACAGAGTCTCTGGGCTGAGCCCAAGTGCTGTGGGCTGGCAGATGCGGCGGGCAGCGTCTGCGCGGTTGGGAATAAAGAGCCCTTGTGCCTGCTGAAAATGCAGGGGATTATAAACGTGAAACTGCTGAGACTGTCCCTTGCATTTGAGTTCAAAGAAATTCAATTTGTTTTAAAAATAGGTTCAATACGTAGGTTTCCTGCTTTAACGCAGCTTCATGTATTTAGGATCTTGTAGAAGATGCGGAGGGGGGAGTTTTGGAGTGAAGCAAATCACTGGCAGATTTAGCATCATGTACGTGTTTGCCAAGTTATTCTTAGCATGAGTGGAGCCCAGTCAAAAGACTTCTGGTTTGTGTGCTATTCTGTTGTATTTTAAACTGATGTTGTGTATAATTGGCATTCATTAAGGGGAAAATGTAGTGCTGTTTGCTTACATCATGCAAAGTAAAATTAGCGACCAAATTAATAAGAACTCATTTTTCAGGCATGGACTAGGAGCTGGTTGCATGGCAGTACTGTATGGGGAAGAATCAGCCAGCTCAGTTTTTATATTGTGCTTGTTAATACTTTCCTCCTCCTTCTATCCTTTATGTTGACATTAATGTTAATTACTTATTTGCAGCAACCAAAAAGTATTGATGAAAGCCCATGAACCCAATGTGCTTTTGTAAAATTAGTTTCCTGCTTAAGCAGATATTTCTGTAGTAATTGACACAAACCAGCCTCAGACAGAGAGGCAAAGGCAAGCTGGTGTATGATTGATTCACCATATTCTGTGGTTATTTCATGTTTATTGTAAAGAGAAGACTATAAGTATAGGGCCAGATGCTCCACCTGGGTCCTTATCTGAAGATGTGGCCTGAATAATTTATTAAGGTGCTTTCCTTTACATTCTCTTCAGCTAGAAATCTTGCCATAAAAAACTCCAGAATTTTAAAACCTTTCTCTTGTTTTGCTTTGCCTTTGTTAAAACAGTGGGACACTATAGTCAATCCCAGCAATCCCAATACTGGTGCAGATTAAGAAGCTGTATGTGCAAATGCTACTGTGTGTATACTGCAATATGGGAAAATTAACTGCCCTTTTGTAACTGAATTCTCTCAATGCCTAGTAATTGTAGGTGTTAAAAGAAACTAGTTTAATGTTTTAAGGACATATTAAAGGGGTTGATTGGTTTGGGTTTTTTTTCCTTAAAAATTAATAAATAACTTATTTTGTTGGCCCACATTACCAGGAGATAAGGAAATTGCATTGTATAAGATGTGATCCCCAATAACATTTTCTCTTTGAAGGGATGAGTAGTTCCTTGGTGCCAACCTTGTGGCTTTAATGTGATCTCCCGAATAGCATAAAGCTTGTTAATTTAAATACTGACTTTCAAACAAGCAATATTCTCTTCTGTCTTGCAGGACAGCTAATTGTGCTGATTTCCCCTTGTTTTGTTCTCTGATTTTCCTTTTCAAGTAGAAAACTGTAAATATTATAAAAGGTCAGGTGGTTTCTGTCCAAGTAATGGATTGCTTCAGGCTTTAAAAATGATGCCTGTTTATGGTCCTGCCATCTGCAGGAGCAGCAGCCTATCATAAAGTTACTGTATTGATCTGTCACTAGTACTGTCTTGTCTGCCAAATGAAAAATGGCTTAAACTCATAACCTAGGCCAGCAGTTTTCTTATTGTAAGCCAGACAAAAAATGCTATTGATCTTCTTTGCTGAAGTGTTCTTTTCACAGCTTGCCAGCATCAACATACTGTTGTCCTTAGTCAGGGCTAATTAGCTAATAATTTAATGCAACTGAGACAGCAATCTCAGTTTGGTTTAGTAGCAAGGGAATATGCTGTAACTTCACCAGTATGGCACCTTTTTAAAGCATGGTCATGACTGCAGTGCTTGTCTCAACTTTTACACTCTCACTTCAAGTTTGATTTGTTCCACACTAAAGAATAACAGTCCACTTAGGTTGAAGTGTGCTGTCACTTCAGGATTTATAGGAATCAAAGCCCAGATGCAGTGTTGGTGTCTGTGTTCTTGTACGGTGCTCTTGGTTATGCACTTGCACTTCAGCTTTATGATCACTTCTTGAGTGAAACTAAATAGTTCATTGAATTAATCATGGGATCCCTGTGGTTTGGGAACTACAGACCAGATGGATTCAGTCACCTCTGAGAAACAGCCAAATATACCTTTTTTGATTGACTCATTTGGTTTGTTGGGGTTTTTTGGTGAAACATCAACCAAATGAAAAATGCACTGCTAAATTGTTTTAAATCAGAGTTTGTAAGATGGATCTTTCTTCTAAGAAATAAGTTTCCTTAATCCTCTTACTGCTGTGGGGGCCAGGAAGTTGCAAGGAAACTCAGATTGGAAGCATGGGTAAGATCTCATCTGCTCACACATGCTGATTACTCTTTTTAGTTCAAGTATTCAATTATGTGTATGGATGGAGTTTGCTTGCTTCCATTCCTTAGCTGTGTATAGGCAGCAATTGGTATAACTTCAGCTGGAGGATGGCTCAGTGTCTATCTGCCCATGTTTAATTTTGTGGGTGGTTCTCCTGGCTTGTCACATACTCTTGTAGTGGTGAAAGGTACAGCCTGTACAACGTTCCTTTTAGAATAAACAGTAATAAAACCTTCTGAAATATAATTATATGCATTTTTCCAAAAAAAGAAACAGGCATCATCTCCCGGTTTTTATCTGTTAGAAAATTTGTAAAAGTTCTTGACCCAAAGCAGCTTCTTCTGTAGTTTTTGCCCAGACAGTGTAGGCCATGTCTTAGTTTATATTTCAGAATCATGCATGATTCAAGTTGTATTTTTGTTTTCTGTTCCATATTGCTGAGCACAGTGTGAGGCAATGCACAGGAGGCGGAAGAAAACAGATGATCCCTGAGGGAAGTTATTCTTTACATTTCATGCATTAGTTTCTCTGGAGTGTGGGTACATATGTTAATTTTGTACATGAAAAAGGAGTTTAATCTATAAGGACACTTAAAATTTGCTTGAAGTAAGGCAACTTTTAATCTCTGAAAGCATCCCCAAAGTGCAATTAACTATTCTGATGTCCTGATGACTCAACAGATGCTTCTGAAAACTAGAACACATCTGTCAGATTATAGAACTGATAGATTGCTATATGTGATTTAAAATGACTGCCCATAAATGGTTGTATTGGGATAAATATCAAATAGATGGCAGGGGTGTCCAGCTTTGCAGTAGTCCTTTAAAAAACATTTGACAATGCACTGTTCATTGTCACTCTCTGAAGCTAGCTACAGTCACATGAAATGCCTGACTCTTCCTTCCTATCTTTAAAACTTGTTTGGGATTTTCTGCATATTGCCAGCTCCTTTCTAATGCATGCAGGCTATTGAGTGATATTTTTAATAAAACAGTAGAACTAAAGATTTTTTATAAGCCTTTCTGAAGATTACCAGTAGCCAATTCAACTGATTCTAGACTGTATTCCATCTGTCTAGCAAAGAAAGAAAATACATTAGCAGTCTACACATGAATAGCTTATTAGTTCATTTGCTGTGTGCTCTACAGTGATTCAAGACTGATCTAAAATATTCATCCACAATTACTGGTGCAGCACAGTTCAAAGTGCTTCAAATCTGTGGGTTTGACTGTGAAATTTAAGGAAAATAGCTGCAAATTGATTCTATATGTAATTAATGAAACATTTCATTCTTATGTAAATATTAAATGCTTGGCTATTTTTTCCTCTTATTTTTCTCTTTCCTCTTGCTGAGCTCCCCGTCCCTGACCTCCATTATGTATTTGTTTGTTTTATAGGAGGGTGGGTGGGCTGGTATGGGGGCATATTCTCTTGAGAGGAAGAATTAATAGCTGGGTCCTGTGACTCATTCACTGAACAAACAGCTGTTCTCCCTCTAATTCACCCTTGCTCGGATGTCCATCCCACCCCCGGAGAGGAGCTGCCAGAAGGCCCTGTTTGCCTCAGTTGTTGAAGCTCAGTCCCCTTTCTTGTACAAAATGCTTTTCCTTGGCCGGCACCCTGTGCCAGTGCGAAGCAGAGGTGCAGAGTGAGCACCCCCCCTCTGCTGCAGGGACACACAGAATGGCCCCGCTGGCTGGGCAGGGTTTCCCAGGGCTCCCCTCTTACAGAGTAGTGGCTTTGGCACAGCAGAGCCTGTTTGGACTGGGCTGGATGACAGTGGTTTCAGTACGGGTTAAAAGCTTTTGGTGTGTTGCAGAGAAAGGGCTTTCAAGGACAGCACGGAAACGAGTGGATATTTGTGCAGATAAAAGGAGTGAAGTCAGTGAGGCAGGACTGGGGTTTTGTTTGGGGTCTCTCCCTCCCTCTTTCAATGTCACAGAAAATTAATTCTAGTTTTACAAATGCTATCAGTGGAAGATTTTAAGAACAGCCTGCAGTAAAACTTGGGAGATCTTGAGGCAAACTGCATCTTGCTTTGAAATTACTGTCTTTCCAGCTCAGATGTCCATGCAGAGCATGAGTTGTGTAATGCTGCCTCTCTGATGTTGTGGATGACCTCGAGTTTTAACATGGGCAGCCTGGCAGGGCTTGGCATCAGGGAAGGCTCCTGCAGCCCTCCAGGGGACCAGAAAACCAGGATCCAGGGCTACCAGTTTGAGAGTACTTGTGTAATAGCTTGTGTGATAGACAGCAAGGGGCACTATCTGTTGAAACCAAATGACCTGAAGAGAAGATGCGGGGAAACTGCTTCTAGCTATTAAATCCCAAGATACAACTCTTCCTCTGAGACATCTGTGCAATTATTCCTTTTGGAGCTTTTATTGCTATGACATTAATTTGCATTAAAGGCTTGGATGTCTAAAATTGTGTTTGCCTGCATCTTATTTGGGTCATAGTGCTGCAGCTTTCCTGCCCTTTACTTCCCTGCCATGACAGCACCACTCAAGCAGGCAATTGCATCCTGTGCAGACATGGGGTTGGATATACACTGTGTTCAGTGTTACAGAAGAAGGTGGTTAGGGTATTCAGTGAGCTGATGTGAAGGCACTCAAGAAAATCGACTTGGCAGAGGATAGATTTAAACTTCTGTGAAATGCCTACCTTTGCATTTAGAGAAATGGAATTTCACCCATAAGTCTTGGCACACCTGCTAGGGGCAGTGGCTAAACCAAACAAAACAGATGTTCATAAATGAGTTGCCTGGCAGCAATATAGGATGTTAAATAACTTTTTTTCTCCTTCCACATACATGAGCTTTTTTCCCTTAATATGGGTCTTCGCATTGCTTGAACTGCTTTCTGTTCAAATTGCTGTTCACTGGTGAGTTCCTTTATGATTTAACTAAAATCAGGGAAATAGCCTTCTCATCTCCACTCCCATGAGTGGAAGGTAAGGGCAGGAAAGGAAATGTGTATGTTGATCAATTTTAAGAGGTTATTAGGCAGAGATGGTAAAAAAACCTGCTCCTGATTTTACATTGTTGATCTTTTAACTTTCACATTGGAGAACGTGGGAGAATGAAATGGTTTATATATGTTTTCTTTAGATATTTTTAGTAAGAGGTCTCAGATAGTGTTCTTTGGTTAAAAATGCACTTAATTTTTAACCTCCTCTGTTTTAAGAAGGTTAAACTGGAGGGGTTTTCACTTTGATCTGTTAAGGTCAGAGCTGTCTTATCACTGTTGTTTGAGGTAAGTGGGCAAAGGAAAATTTGGGGGATTTCAGCTGAGTTCTATAAAAGGATTTCCGTAAATGGGGGATCCATCTCAAAAATGCAGAAGTTGGGGTGTAACTTCTACAGGAAAACACCTGTTTAAGAAGTAATTTTTAGCTAAGAAAAAAATGAAGATTTTTTGCTTGTAAAACCTAGGCACAAAGCTCTAGAAGTGGTCTAAGGCTACAAAGAGGTTTCTGTTTGTTAGTTTTTAAAGTTTTCTAAAAACCAGCTTTCCTCAATTTGGTCTCTGTTTTTGCACATATGTGTTGCTGTGTACACAACTCTCTTCCATATTGCATAGGGAAGAACATTTTGAGACCAAAACAGACCAAAACTTGTTTATTAACAGAAGATTAGTAAAAGAAGATGTAGTGAAACAAAGTGAAAAAAATAAACCATTATATTTTTATTGGTGGTGTAAGTTTCCTTCACTCCAGTATTTTTTTGCTTCCTGCAGCTTTTGGGTTCCGCCCCTCCCCAGCAAAAAGAATGCATACATGTTGTGTGTAATTCTAAGCCCTTTGCTCTGCTACTGTCCTTAAGTAGTAATGCTGTAAAGATTTAGAAATTATTCTACTGCCAAATATAAGACATTTGTTACTCTCAGAGATGATGGCTTAATTTTTAGTATTCCTTGGTGGTTTATATCTTGACATTTCTTATGACCTACAGTTAAAATGACTTTAGCGAAGTCTCAACTTATATCCAGATTTCTGAGTGTGGCTGAGTGTCTCCAGGGAGAGCCTTGAACTGCTCACTAAATCAATTTGTTCTTTTCTCAAAACAGATTAAGTATGTTATACCACTTTATATTAAAAAATAAATAACCCCAGATGACATAACTGCTACATGTAAAATTAAAAAATGTGCTCTGCACATTTTGAAGGGTAGTAATTTTGATGCCAATGCTGTGCTGATAGTAATACACCAGAGAGAGCAAAGAATGGTTAAAAACAAGCATGTCTAATCCTGTCTCACTGCTCTGCTAGTCTCGTTTGAGAATTAAGTTGATGGCACTCTACTTGGGTGGGTACTAACTGCTAGATGTGGCAATAATCTTCTTTAACAGAGCCTGAGACACTTTGCTTCCACAGCCTTGTCTCCCTGGAGTTAGATTTTTTTTTTTTTAATTTGTCTTACTCATGCCTACTGCTTTCTTTTAAGGTCAGTCTTCTCCCTATTCCTTTAGCAAGATAGGCTGCAGAACTTGCTTGTGACTCACCTGCAGCCTTAGCTGATGCTGCAAGTATAATTTGAGCAGACTTCTCATGTTTACTGTTTGTTTTGTATCCAACACACAGGAGGAGCAGAGGGAAATCGGTAGCTGCTGGTGCCCTGCAAATCTGCGGAGGCTGTACAGGCAGCTGTATGCAGGGAGAGTCAGATGCACTGGCTATGCCAGAAGCAGCTTTTGTTCCTTCAAGCCACTTCCATGGTTGTGCTTGAGTGGATTATTGTTTAAGGCTCCGTAAGTACAATAGGACTTAAGGAAAAGGGAAGGGGGAATTTTTTTCTAAAACAGAACAAAGCACACTAAAAAAGTTTCTACGGAAATAGATGGCAAATGGTCTCTAATAATGGGATTTTACAAGAGATGTCCAATCTCCAGAACAATGGTTCCGTTTAAGCCAAGATTAATAGTGCTTGTTATCCTGTGCCTGTGAGTTGGCAGCTCAGTGCTCTGCCACAAACAGATGCAGTCTAATGTGCTGCTGCCCGCTGTGGCCAGGGAGGAGCTGTGACTGCCACGGCCACTTGTGAAATGACAGTGAATTGCAAACCTTGGTTGGTTTGGGCCCTCCAGCCCCAGGCTGACTGACTGTAGCTGGTTGGGTGCTGTTGACCTGGAGCAAGCCCTGGAGAAGGAGCTGCCTGGACTGCCTTGCAGAGGGCAGCCACACCAAATTTTCTTATTTCAGCTTGGGCCAAAGCCACCTCCATCAGATTGACTTCACAAAGATGTGCTGAAATGCCTGTCCTGCTAGTCCTATTTCCCTGTTCCTGCTTAAACCCCTGATCTATTCTACTGACTCATGTGCAGCCCCTTAAATCTGGGGTATGAGGCTGGGAGGGGAGGTAGGGTGCAGCACAGCCCAAGGGACTTCAGGGTACCAGGGCTGTGACTAGAGAGCAGAGACAGATTTACAGCAATCTTGGCCTACTCAGGCCCTGTTTATAGGTGCACTGGACCCATCTTAGATGCAGCCTTAAGAACAGAGCAGGATTGGAAAAGTGGTTCTTTCAGTAATTAGATTTTTGGAGAACAACTTGGGGGAAGAAAAGGATTTTGTTGTTATTGGTGTTCTAAACTGGAGATCATGATAGTGCAAACAGCTGCTGTTAAGCCTAAAATGCATAGTTTATGACAACAACCTGGACCTTTCGTTTCCGTCTCAAAATAAGGAAATTGCAAATTCTTGGCTTTCTGCGACTGAGAAAATGTATATTTCAGTTATGTTTTATTTTTTTGAAATAATGTGAAATACAATTTTGAGAAGGCTTTCTTTCTGTTTATGCAGAGAAAAAACTAAAGGTAGTTGTTTGGTTTTTTAAACTGGGCAAACTAATTGAGAAAATTATGACTAAATAAACAAAACTTTTGCTTCTATACACTGGTGAGAAAGAAGATGAGAAAAAATACAAGCAAAATTTACATACTTATTTCTGTGATTCTTTCATACTTTGCTTTGCTGTGCCCTTGTAGCATTCTGCCTAACAGGGTGAGCTTGAGAAATCTCCCAGGAGGACTGGTTGCAGTAATGATGTGATACAGGAGCCACCAGTTTGACTGAGTGTCTGAGTGGCTGCACTGCTCAATGCAGCAGCCCCCTGTGAGAACCTGCTTCTTCTATTTTGGGAACAAAAGGTGTCAGGAGGAAATGGGGTAGCACAGGAGTGCTGGCCCAGGCTTCTCCTGGGGCTCTGCAGGGCATGAGGAGCCCTGCTGGGGTGAAGGCAGGAGGCTGGCTCCAGGGCTCCCCAGGCAGGGAGGGGATGCGTTGGGTGGGGCCAGGTGAGGCACACGGCAGGTTCCAGTGCAGCCTGGCCTCTTCTGTGACTTTCTGCTACTTGTGTTTGGAAGGAGTGTGCATCCTGTCTGTTCGTCAGATAAATGGCTGTATTTTACAGCCATGTGGCTGCTGCATTTTGGTGTGATGTATTTGAGTGGTTTTTGGTTCTTGTTTTAATAAGGATTACTGAGGACCAAGTGTAAGTGTAGGCAAAGTTGAAAGTTGTCTGAAGCTGCAGTCCTGCTTCCCTCCACACTGATCTTCCAGCTTTCCCTTCCTCCCTTGTTCTGTCTCTGCCGAGGAAGGAACACACCAACCTGCACGGATGTTAGTCTGTCTCTCATCCTTCCTCTTCATAACCTTCACCTATTTTGCATTACTTAGTTTAGCAACAGTTTTTGCTTTTCTCTTATTGAACTAGCAGACTGTTTCTTGGTCAGTGTGGATGGCATCTGATGCTTTTCAGACATACACTCACTGTTGATTTTGAGTTACTTTAGAATTTCAAGAAAGCCCAAGTTTCTAAAATGTCCTGATAGAGAGCTATGATACCTAATAAGGACTGCATATAATGGTTAAACTCTCTGTAAAGTTTGTTAATGTTTTCACATAGCAGAAGTACTCTTGCTGACCAGTAAGCTTATTTTGGAAGAGCAGCACTTCGTGTTCTTCACTTATGACCCAGTTACAGCTGTGGATAAATGAGAAGTTGGGACTGCTGACATGCTGTGGTTTTATAGGAATTTTGAGTTTGAACATGTTCTACAGTTCAAGGTGAATAATGCTGGAACTTGAAAATAATTTGTGAAAGTAGGAAAATACTCTAAAATGCACCTGCCTTATGCATTTCTATAGGAAGGTTGTGCAACATTCTTTAACTGTCCATCCTAGTAGTATTTTTGTTTTTCAATATTTTTTGTTTGGGTGTTTTCTATTTGCTATCTCTTCATTTTTGTCTGGGTATGTGGAGTCCATATGATATTTTGTGTATGGAAACTGAAGGGTTTACTCTTGGCTACTTTTAGAGATTGATTTAGTTACAGTTATTTAAGTCCAGCAAAGGTAAGTGCTGAGGTATAGACAGTGAGATACCCTGGGCTTGCTCTCGCTTTCTGCAAGATCTGGTGGCCACCAGCTGGGACCAGGATATGATGAGAAAGCAGGGAAAGTCCATTGCAGTGATACAGCTGAGATTAGGAGATTTAAAGATGAATTCCTTGATACTTCCCTATTGGACTTCCTCCAGTTCACTCTTACAGTATTTTTATATGCTTTAATTTTAAGACTTGTAATGCACATGTTGCTCTGGGTGTTTCCCTTCAATATATATAGACCACTTCCATTAGTTTTAACAAAATTGCTGGGAAACAGAGCACCATCTTATAAGAAAAGATGTTGAAACTATGTAGTATATTGGGCCTAAATTGATGGATTTAGTAGCTGGGGCTGCAGGGATGGGGACATTGTCTGGGCTGCCCTTCAGGAGGGTCCCTGAGGGATCATGCCTACCCCAGAGTGCAGTGAGGGTCACCCAAAGCAAGGACATCCCTGGAGAAGACAGGGGAGATGGAACGAAGGGGCAAGGAGTAGCCCAAGGAGAAGTGAGAAGGAGGAGGAGCAGGCAGAGAAGGTGCTGCAGACACACTCCACGGCTGTCTGTGCTAGAGGCAGGCGCAGGGCTGAGGGTCAGGCATGGCACAAACCAGGGGATTTGGGCGAGGAAAGGTCTTCGGGTGATGCTCACCCTTGGGAAGCAGGAACAGAGTTCCCCTCAGTGGTTGCTGAACGTAGTCTCCTTTTTTGCCTCCTCAATTTCTGAAACAGTAACTAACAGTTTGTTGTTAACTGTAAATTAAGGAAAATTATGTGGAATTCCCGTAGTTGAGATTCTTTTGACCATGACGTACAGACAACAGATTTGAGGGATTCTTTTATCGCTTTTGCTGTTGTTTAAATCTTTGGGGTTTGTTTTTACAGCTTTGGTTTTGAACTTTGGAAGCCTAGAGATAAATATATCCCTTAAAAAAAACAAAGACTTGAAAGCTGAAATTTTTATGTGGTGATGAGACTTTGGAGAGCTGGCTTTAGGAAAAACTCCTAGTGCTGCAGGGGACAGGATAAAATTGCTGGCGTTGGCAGCCCTGCTGTGCAGGCTCTCCTTCCTGCCCCCGGCTCCTGCAGCTTTCCCGGCCTGTCTGTGGCTCCTTCAGAGTTGATTTTTGCGGTGTGATCTGCCCGGAGCAGGAGTTCTGCCCGTGGTGCACTTGTCATGCACCACATACACATTACTGTAGGAGTAGCCTAACGCTGAGTGTCCAGCTTTGCGATACAGCGGTTCGTAGCCAAAAAATCTTTTATGGCCAAAAAAGCCGTGCGTTTTTGTGCTCCCCCTGCTGGATGCGGAGGAGCAGGAAGCGCTCCCGGCTGGAGCGCTGCTGGTTCCCCTCGTGGCCCGGCTGCCTGGCCGGGCGCGGGCGGCTGCTTGCGGGTGGGGCTCGGTGCTTCCCGAGCCCGCTCCTGCAGCGGCGGAACCGGCCGTGCCCCAGCTGTGGATGTGGGAAAGGCTGGAATTGTGCAGCACCGAGTTATTGTGCCACAGTAGGGCTTAGCACACACCTGGACAGGGTGGCCGAGGCAAGCCAGGTGTAAGGGCTTTCCAGCTGGCACTTCTTCTCTACCATCTAGTCTCATTCTCAGGTGTAGCCCGCTAAACCCTGGACCTTGCCAGTTAGACTGTTTTGGGATCTTTCTAGAAACAGGATGAGAGAAGGGGCCAGGCTTTAAGAAGCTAATTTTATTTTTAGAAGCTGATTGCTGTTCCCAGCAGGACCCTGTGAAGTGTGTTGGCAGAGCTGGGGCTGGCATGGGGGCACAGAACAGGCTGGAGTGGAGGGGGGGACATTGTACAACCCCTGAGCAGGCTGTGCAGGGAAGCCAGGGAGCAGATGCTGGTGGGGACAGTGCCAGTGTCCTTAGAACCAGCTTGGACCTGGTTTATGAAAGGGGTGGGTGGTCAGTACTGTGAATTCACAGAAATGTTAATGGCTAGCCCTTTCATTTTAAGAGGTGCTTTATAAAACAAAGTAGGAATTGTGGTGCTGGTTTTACAGATGGGCAGAATAAAGCAGAAAGGAGGGGAGCAAAGCTTTGGGTTTGTGTTGTGCAGCAGTGCAGCTCAAGCTGCCTTAAACAGCCTCTGTTTCTACCCTCTGCCATGATGGCTGATCACTCCTGTCTTGGCCCTGCTCCCTGTGTTGTGTTGGCAGAGCTGTTTGAGACAACATGCTGAAGGAAATTAGTTGCCCCATTCCAGCTAACCATGCAGCTGCACAAATGCAGTGTTGAAAGTAAGAGTCCAGGAGAGAGGAGTGAGAGGCAAAATTCAAGTGTCCAGGTAAATGCTGTAGCCTGATCTGACAAAAGTCCAATCCAGTTACACCTGGAATAGTACCCAGATCTTAGGGGAGGCAGAAAAAAAAGCTTTTCCTTTGGAGAAACAAACTAAAATAACTAATTGCAACTTCATTAAAGGGCGGTCTGCATTGGCTGAGAAAGTCATGTTAACAAATACTAAATTTGAATCAATTAAAGTGTTGTTCCTACCTTGCATCAGCAGAAGAAAAGCACTGGAGAAAACTTCTGGAAGAGCATAAACATGTTCTGGGCAAAAACATTCACAGTTCAGTGAGGCCTTAAAGCCAAACATTCACCCATGGTGCTTGACAATAATTTCTCTAAAACTGCCCTTTGTGAGACAAGAAAACCAGCAGTGTCCCTGTAGGAAGCAGACAGTCCCTTGGTGGCACTGGGTGTGTTGGGGTGGGATGACTGTTTCTAAGAAGGTTTTCAGTCATGTTTTTATTCTTGGTGAATTACCAGTGAAAAGGATAAATATGACTGCAGAACAAACATTGAATGCAACTAACAAGTGATTTGTAATAACTTGAGACTTTTCTTAAAGTCACCTGTGACTTTTGCATAATTTGAGTTTTTATGAAAGTGTCTGCTCTCACAGCTGGTGGTTGGGGAGGAACCTGGAGTGGTTGCAAATTGTGTGGGGTTTGCTGTGTTGTTTTTTGCTTGGTTTTTTTGTTGTTGTTTTCCAATAGTATGTGCTTTTTCATGTTTAATGGGATTTTTTTTTGCACAGAAGTTATTTGGAAGTCAGTCAAAAGAGAGGCAAAATGTAGTCACTGTGTTCCTTTTCTCAATATTTGCTGAGTTTTGGAGCTTGGTAGTATAATGCTGTAAGGACACCTTGTCTGCCTGCTGAAACAGCATGTAACAAAATACAGACTACCCGTAAACATTCCCCCGTCTCCCTTTGCAATCTTTCTTTATAATTAAAAAAACATTTCCTAGAAGTTGCAGTGCTGTGCCAGTGTAATCCATAAACTTGTTTTGTTTTGCTGCAGAGAGGATGGTGGTTCTGAGGTATTTTGGTGTATTTTTTTAAGTAGTGTTTGGGGGGTTGGTTTATCTTTTTTAATGGCACTTAGCTCACAGTAGTCAGTGAGTGCCCTTTATAAAGAGAATAAAAGAGACTTCAGCATGACCTTTAACTGAAAAAAAATTACCATTTGGCTCTGGAAATTTTGATATAAACCTCAACAGAATTCTCATTATCTTTTCCTTATTTCATTGTTACAGGCATGAAAAGCTGTAATACTTAAACTGCTGAGTGAGTCTCAGAAGCTTGGGGGTGGCAAGGACCCCAACCCAGCCTCAGGTCTGGTCCTCCTGGCTTGGTTGTTGGACTCCTAAATGCTCTTAATTCATTTCAGGTCTTTTCACTGAGCTGATGCAAATGCTGCTGTGTTCTGCAGGAGAATGGAAGCATGATGTGTCTGTATTTTTATTGCAGGAAAATGGATCTTGTTATGTGAGGGTGTTGAGGAAACAGTCCCCAGCTACTGAGAGGAAGAAAGGCCGGTGGGAAATACTCAGGTAGGAAAGCTGTGTATGTCATCCAGCAGTAAAAACACTTGTGGGCCTTCATTCCTTTTCCAGACACTGTGTCGTGTTTGATGCTTGAATGGCTGATCTGGTCACTATCATAGTTTATTTGTTGTTTTAAGAAGCAGCCCTGTTTGGTCAATTGATTGCAACAACAAAACACTGCAAGCAAAGCCCTCAGCATAAACATTCCTCAGGCTATCTGTGGTACAGTATTGATCCTGATACGGAATACGAACAAATTACTCTGTGTGTGCACCATTCCAGCTATAAAACAGAGCAATAATATGTTCTACTTGCTGCCAATAAATGTGCATTTATAATAAACTAAGCAGAAATCCCTGAGTAGAAGTGAGCAGTAGTTTCAATAATATGTTCAATATCTTATGTCTAGCTGCTGTACAGAATTTTTTAAAAAGCACAGAGTGGGCACTTCAGGGTATCTGTTTCCTTCTTCACTTAAGAAAAATAATCTTTGCAGACTTATTCTGTTGCTGCTTTTCCTTTGCTTGTGGGGGTTTTTTAAAGATATTTTTAAATAGTTTATAAAGCCATAGGTAAGCTCATCTCTGCATTATTTTCAGTGTAGTTCAGTGCTTCTCTAGAATTTGGCCTGCATCATCATTTTCTTGTGGACCAGCTGCCTCTCCTTACACTGCTGTGTGAGTCTTCTCCATTTTTGATCCTTGTCATATCCCAGTGGGATTTCCATATGTTGGGAAATAGCACTAAAGTCACTTCCGTGCATCTGTAGTTGTTTTGAATGCACCTGAAATTAGGGGGGAAGTCAGTGCCCTGTGACCATCACCACTGGGGGTACATAACTGAACCCACTTCCAAACAGAAAAAATGTTACTGATCATCAGAACATAGTTTTGTTGGTTTTTTTTAAATCTGCTTTACCATGCTCATATAATCCACCATCCATATTTTCAGTGCTGCACTTTGATGAGTTTCAGACAGTTGACCTCAAGGCATTTCTTGATGAACATTTCTATCTGCTCTCAGCCTTGAAAAACTCAACCTTCTCAAGAGCTGTATGGGAGAAAAATGTGTAAGACTAATATTTATAGGCTGAAAAAGAAGGGAGAGGAAAGACTAAAGTGTAAAACTTGCTTCCAGCAGAGATGCCATCCCTCTTTTACCTCTGATAATTAGAAGCATTTCTGACATGGTTACAAAGCGAGTTAGCGGTGAGTGCCTGCCATTTGCTGTGCATTTCGACTGCAGGACTGTTTGCCTTCCCCATGCTTTCTTCTATGTTGTTTTCAGACAACCACAAAATTCTGATACTCACCTATTACATTATGATTCATCAATACTCCTACATTTCAGTTATTTCCAAGTATGTACATGTGATTGTTTGTAAAAATGCAAGGTTGTGATTCAGGTTCAGATTTTGAGTATTTTTTAAATCATGTTTAGCAAAGCTTATTTGCATAAATCCTTTCGTTAGTAGTGCTAGCTGAAATAATCCTGAAAGACAAGAAGGGGGAGAGGTTTTAAGTGCCATAATTTTTGCCAGGAAAAGATCATGGCTGTGTTAATAAATACAGCAGTACTGATTTTAACTCTAATAGAAGATTTAGAGAACAAGTAGTTACAAGTAATTTTTACTTAAAAGATTACAAGTAGTTTTTAGAGGTGACTTAAATGGTATACTGTATTTAATGGTCCCTGAATATGGTCTAATGGTATAAGATGCTCATCTTGGATAATACCAGTAATATGTGCAGGCAAAGAAGTGCAGCAAATAAATGACAAAACACAACACCAAACCCCACCACATTAAGAAACACTCTGTTTTTAAAACTGTAGTTTCGAAAATTTCCTGGAGATTTCCCTAGACTTGGGCCCTTGTTTTCAAAAATAAAATAAAGATCACTTCTCTTTACCGTAAGGAAACTTGGGAGAGAAGTTCCCTGCTGTGCCTTTGGATCATGTGACCTCGCTGCTGTAGAGCTGGAATGTTTGCCATGGTATTTCCGGAGGCTTCATAAACACACAGAAAAAACACTGGGGGTTAGGAGGATTTTCAAAAAATTGCTCTATTTCCCCCCACCTCCCCCAACCCTTTTTTTTTTTTCTGACAGCCTAAATTCTTTGCGCTTGAAATGCGGGGTTCTTTTAGGAATTCGGGAATTTATTTGTTTAGTCCTGTGAATTTTAAGAACTAAGTTAAAATATTTGATAATTTTTTAATTGCTGAACTTGTCTAGAATGATTTCTTACCAGATGTAATACCTGGCAACCTACATATTAAGCCTGGCTCTTATTTAGATGGTCTTAATGGTTTACTTTTGGCATGTGTCACTGTGAGTGGCATTCAGTAATCTGACTTGATAGCTGTCATCTTGCAAGGCAGAGTAATGCAAACAAAAGATGAGCGCTCAGACAAGGTTACAGTGAAGAGCCATTTCCTAAGTCCTGCTGTGGTGGCATAGAATCCCCAAGTCAAATCAGAAAAGCACAGAATTAGTTCTGGCTCCTGGGATGTGAGGGACAAGATTATGCAAACCTCTTCCATCTAACTGTAGGAATAGTACATGCTCCTTCTCAGGCTTGGCAAACACCAGCTTAAACTGGGATTATGAGGACCTTTGTGTGTCTGTAATGCCATGGATATGTGATGTCTTAGTGGCAAGGTGGGCTGAAGGGGCTCTCCAGTCCCTCTTGCAGCCTGGACTGGCAGAGCTGCAGCATCTCCTCCTCCCTTCCCCTTCTTGCCAAGCTGCCTGTTGAACAAGAGCAGAGAATGTATCTCTTTTAAAAATAACCTGGCAAAAATGGGGAGGGAGAGGGAGGATGAATGGACTATTTTTAACTTCACCAAGTCCCTCTGTGCAGCACCATGTAGCTGTCCCAGGAGGGGTGGGGTGAAGGCAGTGCAACAGGAGCTGGTAACAAGTGGCCAGAGATAGGAACTGCTTGTTCCAGATTGCCTTTGTGAAAAATCCCCCAGCAATGAGCCTGTGTATTCCATGAGGCTGCTCAGACTGTGGTCAGTGGGAGGTGTATAACCCTATCAAGAGAGGCTTGTTGCTGAATCAGACTATTGCATCAGAAGTTACAGAAAGGCAGCATAGTTTGTCTTTTGAGCTTCCCTTTAAAGTATGAAGCAGTAGAGTTGTTTTTTTTCCCAACTTCAGGCCCCAAACTGGCACTCTGAGGAGGGGCAGAGGTGGATCTGGAATTGAGCAAGGGCTTGAATTCTACACTTTGAAAGGGCTTCTTCACTCCTTTGTCCTGTCCCCTACTGAACTTTCTGAATTCTCTAAGTGTGACTAATTCTTGAATTATATTCTTAGTGTTGAAATGTCTAAAATCATTTACATTAATAAAGTACATCTTACATTTTGTTTCCCAAAGTTTTGTGATGTCTGATTGCTACAGATTGTCACACTGTCTGACTTCTGCTCTACTGGTCTCTAGCTAGAGCAGTTGAATGAGAAGGGAATAGGATGAAGCTAAGAAGTTGTTCAGAAACTCTTGTACTGTGATTTGTAGGGAAAAACATAGTTTAAAATATTGGCTTAAATATAAATGCTCTTGTATATATAAGTCATCTTTTTTAAAAGTAAGCCATGACTCCAAAGGCAAGCTGTGTTTTAATTTGAGTTTATCTGCTTGTATGTGTGTTGTTTTTTGTTTTTCCCAGGTGGACACATAAAAATATGTATAGCTGAGTGACATGTTGGTAACTTCTTCCTTAAGTTGTCTTCAGTATTGTACTTTTTAATAAAATGCTGTAGCACCCCAAGTTTCAGGTGAAAAGTTCCAAAGTTCTGTCTTGTTCCTTAGGTTATTTCACTGGTTTGTCACTTTGCCTGTATGAGACAGTGCAAAGATTTTTTGTAATTTTGTAATGATACTATGTATATCCAAATAATATTTTTCATGCCCTTTGGCTTTGCCCCTTCCCATCAAAGGATTCCCAAGCCTTCCTAAGGAAACTTTTGTTAGGGAGGCCAGTGGGTGTCATGGTTGAAACTTGTTCTCAAAAGCTCTGTGTTCCTAATGGCCTTTGACAGCGTTTGGGAAAGATGTCACTTCAACACAGTGGAAAGCAACCAAAGTAAATTATATTTTTAATGAAGGATTTTCTATCTGGATGAATTGATACTGGCAGGACAGTATTGGTTAAAAATAGAAGAACCTTCTGCAGACACATTGCATTCTCTCCTGGTTTTACTTTGTCTAAACAAAAAGCAATGTACACATAGTGAGTGTAGACAGATTTGAGTCTGAGGTACTTCCTTTGCAGATGGCTTCTGATTCTTTTCCTATTTTATTTTTTTAATAAGTATTGCTTTAAAGGGAGACCAAATCAGCATTTAAGGATTCTGTTTATCATGTCACTGTGTGGGAGATTGCTGTATTCTGTACTACACCTACTTTATGGTGGTATGAACCAGATTCTTATGGCCTTATAAAGGATGCTAACTTGCATTCCTCTCTGCAAAGAAGTACTTCCAAAAGAAATAACAAGCAGATTGAGTATTTATTTTTGTTCAATACAAAAGTATTCAGAGCTAACTGGCAAATGTTTTACTTCTCTACCCTCCCTTTTCCCTTAATCATGTTTATCTCCTTGCCATTTTCTTCTATTAGAAGTATGTTCTTTTAGGGTATTTTAGTTCAGCTGATTTATAAGCCAAGATTTTATCTTTTCACTGGAAGTATGTGTAAGTAAAGGGACTGAATGGTTATTTGACTTTTATATGCTGTACATATGTATACTGTATATTTTAGATATGTTAGATGTGTGTGTAAATTGAGATCCTGTTTCAGAACAGTTGTCACTGTCTGAACAATGGATGATGATTATATATGTATTTTTAAATTACTGAAAAATCTAAATAAGGCTAAATTAACCTGCAGTAATCATACTGTTGTATTATTGCTAAGTGTTTCATACCGAATAGTATTTAAATACATTTCTCTATTTCACCTTCTTGAAGTTAGTAAGTTCAAGGTATGACTGGTTTTTGACACATTTCATTAGGCCTTGATATTTCTGACAGCATAGCTTTCTTTTTCAGGCCTTCAAGTGGGAAAACAGAGAGAAAATTATTTCCTTCTCGAGACAAAAGAACCGTGCAAGTGTAATTTCAGCTCTTAGTTTTTCTTTTGTCTGTGTCTCTTAGCCTGGTGTGATTAATTTGGTTTGATTTGGTCATGTTTTTAGAAGCTTATGAAAGGATAGGGAAAAGGGAATAAAAACACTCCTTTGAAGCACATATCCATGATTCAAATGCTGCCTTGGATCATAAAGATATATCTGCCTGAGATCTGTGTTACTAGAGTGTGAGAAATTCTGTGTGAAATTCCAGCAGGTGTTTAGCCCAAACTGATGATCAGGCAAGGGTCAGGGACAAGTATATAAACTGCTTGTAGTCAGCTGAGGATGTGTAGTCTTCACCCCAGATCAAACTAAGCCTTTTCAAAGAAAATATTTTAAGCTAGCAAATCATGGAAAACCTCCATATACACAATGTAATCTAAAAATCTCAGAAGTCAAAATAAACATAGTAAATCTGCAGAATCTGAATGTGTGGAGGAGTGTGTCTGCCACACCTTGTGGGGTCCTTTCTCTCTCTTGCTTATACCTGTCCCATACATCAGAAAGCTCAAACTGAAAGCTAAAAATACTCCTTTACAGTAGAGTGGGAGGGAAAACAAAACAGGCATGAACACCACCTTCCAAAGATCCTGAGTGTTTGCTACAGAACAGTCTGTTGACACAGAATGCAACAAAATAATTGTGTTGAATTAGGTGTTTTCTTTGTTGCCTTTGATTGGGGCACTTCAATGGAATTTCTGCTTGCCCATGTGCTCTCTAATGGGTGGGCAGAAGCTCACTCGTATAGGTTGGTTTCTGCTATAGTTCAGCAACGACCATTTTATTACTGCCCTTTTAAATGTAAACATTCCCAATCTCTTCAGACTTTCTTCTTAAAATAAGCCTTTTATCCCCCCCCTACCCGATGATTTTCATTGCTACCCTTTGATTTTTGTCTCATTTTGCTCTGAATTTTTAAGTTTCTCAGACTACTACTGCCAACTACTAGACTGTCACTACTCCTTTAATAAAATCCATGGCACCAGGGGGGCATTGGTTTCTTGGGTCCCAGTTTGTTAACAGATTTCCTTCTCTGAGCACATTCCTCTTTTGGACTGTTCAAATGTCGGCCAAAAATAGTGAATTCTTTGTTTGTTGGTAGGAGCACCTGTGCAGAGCCCATTTAACATCTACAGTATGGTAATGGTTTTTGGTCATTATTGCTCTGGACTTGATAGAATACAGAAGTGGAGTGCTCTTTATCAGTTTGTAGAGTCTTGCACTGCTTTGCTCTGCCTTTCCCTCACTTTTCCCTTTGGCCTTTTTGGTGCCTTGTGCCTAAACACCTCCCTGGTGACTTATTGCTCAGAAGTTCTCACTTGGAGATCCCTGTTCCCTCCATCTGCTCACAGCACTCAGAGTGTTTTGGGAATTGATGCAGAGGGGAATGATGGTCCTTGCAGCAGAGGGTATGCTCCAAGAGAGATGTACTTCCAGCATGTCTTGTGGGCAGATAGGAGCTTGATGTGCTTCAGCTGCCCATGTTCTGTGTGGAGCCAAAGCAGAAGCCCCATATCCATCGTGTGCATTGTGTTGGGCTCAAGCTAATAAGCTCGGTCTCTTGGCAGGATGTGTTAGATCAGGCTTACTGCTGTGCTAATTGTGCTTACACAGCTTCCAGTTTGGAGCTGGCTCATTTACAGCTGGCTTGGATGGTGGCCAAGAAGGCTCGCCTCTGCCTGCAGTATGCCATGTAGACATACACACATCCAGCACTTGAACATGTCTGTCAATAGCAGGAAATTATATTTGGAGGGAGGGGAAAATCTTTGGCCTGGCTGCAAGTGTAAACAACGACAATATTAACGAATGAGGAAGTAGGTAACAGTTTAATAAGGAGAAAGTTTGGTTATTTTAGCCTAATTTAGACTCTCTGCCACAAGTTGTTTTCAGCCTGCTTGGCCCTGTGCTGTTCCTCATTTACCACTGGTTTTGTGGGGGTTTTGGTTTGGGGTTTTTTTCCAATATAGCTTGGGAACGCTTCCCGGATTTAAGAAACCTCATTGTATAAGTGAGCAGCCTGGTATTTTAACTGAGAAACAGAAATGAATCTAAACACAATGTTAAAAAATGGGCAAATATTCAGAGGATGGAAGCTTTCTTTTATGATTAGCCCATCCACTGTTTTTCATCTTCCCTTACTTTATATGTTAGCAAGTTGTTGTGTACACTGGCTCCAGTGCAGTGTCAAGGATTGGCCCATCTTAGTGTTGAAGTGCTGTAGTTACCTAAAAGTACAGGATACTCACTAGTAACAGGAATTATTCAGGAAGAAGAAACCCAGAGCTGTAAAAAGTTCAAGTTTGTTTATTTAGGTTTGAAAAGCTAGAGCTCAGAATGACTTGAAAGCCACATCCTCCACTGGCAAAGATCAGTTTCATCAGTTACCAGCAGCTGTGTCGTTTACTTCATCAAAAATAAGTCCCCTCAATTATCATGAAATCTTCTGTCTGTGGAGGAGGGTGGTGGTGGATGGGAGCGTGGGAGTATATGTGTGTGTGTGTGTGTATAGAGAGAGAAAACTGGGCTAAGTATCTTAATTTATTGTTAAATAATAAAATTATTCATGAGCCACATTGCTATGAGCTCTCTTAATATTTGAGCCCATTTTTTGCTCAAATTATTTTTTTAGTTGCAAACATCCACGCATCACTGCATTAACTTGCTTGACAGTTTCGAGGCTACTTCTCCTTTTAAACTAGCCTTGAAGAGACAGTAACAACCTTCTAGTTCTACAATCACTGTTATTAAAGCAACCAGGTGAATGTATCTCTGCAAAGGCAGAGTTGAATAATGATTTAGCTTCCAGAATTAATTTGAAATTTCATCAGCACTAAGTAATATTTTAGTGGCAGTATAATCCTGACCATTACATATTAAGTCTGCAGACTGCACTGCCAGAGGAAGAACCCTGCAGTATTTAAGTGACACTGTAACACCACGGTATTATATTCAGGTCATTAGGGGGCATTTTACAGGATTGAAGTGATCTGGCAGAATGTCAAGGGTGAATCGTGTATTCTCTGTTTCTTTTCCTCTCCAAATATGTAGATTAGGGGTTTAAAAAAATAAATGATGCTTTGGTCACCAGTGTTCCTCCCCTGTCTCAGCCCAGTGTACCACCTGTGCATCACTTGCACGGTCAACAAACCCTGGGGGAAGGGAAGGGGAATAATAGATACAGATGGCTCAAATGCTGAGAGAGCACTGTACTGAAGGTTGGGCGATTTTCTGTATGAATCACAGCAACTGATAGATAAGCATGAATTCAAGTATTTGCCTTTTGTGTCAGGTGTCAGCAGGTGTCCAGAATGATGGGAAGTTCTGAGCTCCAAGATGGGTGTTTCCAGAGCAGATCCCTAACACTACAAGGCAGGGGCACTCTTGTGGTTGAATATAGTAAGGGAGATGAATGCCTCTCTCACCTTTGTGCGTTAGAAATTCCTTCTAAATTCATGTGTGTGGCCCGTCATAATGATTTTGATACCTCTTTTCAAATGTAGTCATCATTCAGACAGCTCTGGTTGAATTTAGGGGGAGTATTAGGCTGTGAAAAGCATGTGTTCTCAGCAGCTCATTGCTGCCTCTGGCAGAAGTTGCTGCCATTCAGATCTGCTATCTAGATAGTTCACATGATTATTCTGTGCACCATTGGAGACAAACTGGGCTGGATTAGTTTAAACATGTAAATAGTAGCTTTGGATCATTCTTTCTGCAAGAAACAGATAATCATGACACAAGTAGCCTAGCTGTCTAACAGCAAATTTCACCACATCAGTCTTCCCTCATCTTTCCTTCACTTTGTTTAAACTACAGCTTTTGGGGTGGTGGGAACATTTGTTAAAAATACAAACAGTGATTAGAAAGGATCACTGACAATGAGTGAAGCTGAAATGATGTTTATCTTCCAATGGTGGAAATGGCAAGGTAACATGCTGGTTGGTCAGGGGTTCACAGCCTTTCCAGACAACAGAGTGGCCATCATAGGAATGGGGTGCATGGCTGTGATCTTTCTGTGCTCCAGGTAGTTGAGGGGGGAACCCCAACAACGGTTTGTCTGTTGGAAGAGTTTAGTTTTCTCTAATCTAGAAGTCTGTTATAGGATAATACCTGTTTTATTCTTGCTGCACTCCATGTGATGGGAAATTCTTAGAAAAGTCTCATGGGCAGGAGGTGTGCCTGGCTGCTGCAGAGCAGTACTGAAAAGGAGTGGTGAGGATACTGGACAGCTGGACATTATTTTTACAGGTCTTTCCTGTAAAAGATATGTAAGATCTTATAGGATCTTAAAGTCTTACTAGGGAGTGGTGGCAGGACTGGTATTTGTGGAGAAGTACTGGCTGTGCCAGTGGCAGCGTTGCCTTAGCTGGCTGTAGGGGGCTGCGAGGGCAGATCAGCAGGTTAAACACGGCTGTGGCCGACAGCTCCGTGAGCACTCCTGAAGGTGAGCTCCTGTTCCTCCTGCTGCCTGACTGTGGGGTAAAGGCAGTGAGCTACAGGCAGTAGCTGGGCTCCTGCACCCTGCCTACATAAGTGCCTTCTGCTCTGAATACCCACTTAGAGAGATGACTGGATCAACCCACAATAGCATGTTTTCTGTTCCTACTGCTTTCATATATGTCAAAATATTTCAAATATTATTCACTGTATTTTAAATTACTTCAGTACCTTCTGCTTCTTTTTTTTCCCATAAGAAAAGACTAAAATTTTATTTTCATGTATATAGACTGCTTTCACAGAGGGTAAAATTTCAGTTTAGATTTTGAGGACTGTTCTCCCTTGATTTTGCTTTGGTTGTCACCTGCTTTTGTTTTAAAATATGTATCAGGAAGCCAGTTTTGTCCAACCATTTCTAGTGGGTATTTTTTCAAGTTAAAGGCAATGGGCTTTCCTGAAAAATGTCCATAGAAAAAGAACTCCCCAAAGTGTGTCTCTAGTGATCTGTGCAGTTAGCAGTTACTCCTGTGAGCTGTCATTTTACAGTAAAAATAGAAAATGTAAAATATTGATTACATATGCAAGTACAAGAAATGTACATCTGTATACTAGCTCTCCAGGAGCTTGTAGATAAAAATAGGTTTCAGTCACATTTTTCCTTTTAATGTGCCACAACAAGTAAGTTTTGGTCTTGAGGAAGTATGTGTGATGCCATAAGGCTATACACTTGTGAAGAGAATTTTATTCCAGCTATTTAGTTAAATAAATTAACATGGACATTTTCTGGGTTTTCTTTTCCTAAGTGAGAGACATGTACTACTTATCATGGTGCAGCACTGAGCAATACCATAAAGTTCAGATCAGGAGAGATCTTTGTTATGCATATTGTATGCCAGGTATTGCAGTTTATGCATGCTAGAAATACATAGCGGCCTGGTGCCCATGTTACTGTTCCACTTGTACTGCTTTTTCAATGTATTTGCTGATGCTGCAACACTTTTTGCACTAAGTTTTAGACAGTTCAACATCTGCTTTTCTCAATTGAATAATCCTGCTGCTCTCACTGGTGGTACACAGCTCAAGCCTGTTTTCCTTCCATCTCACGAAGGCAAACATCTGGAGGATAGGCTTCACTGTCCTTGGCCATTCAATCTGTTGTGACTTCTTTTGATTGCTATCAGTTTGAAGCATTGTCAGATACTGTTTTGATCCAGAAACTCTCCAAACAAGCCTGATCCTCTAGCTTCTTGTAAAGATTGGCCATGAAACTAGGAAGATTGTAGGACAAGCCACATTATCTTATGAGGTGATGTGTATGTGATAAGTTCTGAGTAATTACACAATAAAGTAATCAGCCAGCAACTTGTTAAGTTCCTCGGTAGGGAAGCTCAATAATAGGTCTGGCAAAAATAGAATTTTCCTTTTAATAGCCATTGTCAAAGTATTTTTGATATAATATAATAATAAACTTGTCAAAGTTTATTTGAAGTTGAACTGATATCAGGTTTGCCTTCCAGTTCTTCGTAGAATGAATCGTAATAATGAATTGAAGGTGTTTTAGAAATAGAGTTTGTGGTGGAGTTTCATTTAAATTATTGTTCCCTTCATCCAGTGTGGTGTAGGACTGTAGATATTAATCTCAAATTATGTCTTATTAAACATTTTGAGTAATAACCACCTGGTTCTTTGATATTTTGGGTTTATACATGAAACCAGGGGATCAACTATATTTGCTCTTTTTGTTGCCAAAATGCAGCTTGACTTCTGAAAAGTTTAATGGAGTGGATTCAGTTTTGATAGTGGTGTAAGAATGTACCCATAGTAACATCCAGCAATTTGGGAAGGTTTTGCCTTTGTTTTCTGTAGCTGGTAAATTGACTATATTGTATGTAAATACATCCAAACCCAATTTACTACTTGTAACATGAATATACTATACAAGCTACTAGAATATTTGTAGCTGTAATGCTCTCTGATGGAGAAGCAGTACTTAGGGTATGTCTGCTTTCTTCCTTTTGTAAGCTTGCAATTGATTCTTTTTTGGACAATGTGCATTCACACATACTCACACAAAGTGCATTATCTGCCTGAAGCTTCAGGCTAAATGTGTGAGCCCAGGTGTCATATTTCTAATGCCCTTTGCATGAAATGTGAGGTAATTGTCCAAGTGTAGAAGCTGTAGGTGTGTTTACGAAACGTGAACTACGGGCACAGTCTGCAATTTCAAGTGTCTTATGAAAATGTGTGTGGTAAGGCTACGCTGTCTTCGAAACAAACTTCTTATGTTCTTGAACTTCAGACTTCTCAGTCCTGAAAAGTGAAGTGAATGACAGAATACCTTAAATAGCTCCATGTGTGTTTATATTTATTAGGTCTAAAACCACTTAGACCAAGGTAACTTATTGCAAAGCAGAAACATCTGCTGAGTTAATTTTCATGAAGTAGATGGTTTTCTTAAGTTTTTGTGTTGTGAGGCCTCCCAGGCAAGAGTGGAAGAAAGATACAGGTATAGTGATCTGTTAAATAAATGAAACAAGTGGATTGTGGGTAAATAAATGAGTGACAAAGAGATGATGTAAGGAGAGCAAAAAGCATTCTTACACACAGAAGAGTGGATAGTGCCTGCCTCTCCATCATGATCCCAAACGCGAGAAAAATCAAAGGTTTTTCTTACTGGAGAGACTGAAAGAAGGTCAAGTTCAAAAATAGCTTTGGGTCAAAAAGGAGGGAGGAGAAAGAGACAGTGTAGTCACTGACATGAGTAACTTCAGATCACATTTGAGTGTCTGGGATGTCACTGAGGGAGCTGCTGCTGAGGAAGAGGCCTGCCGTAGCTAATATTTTCTGTATAGAGCTGACACATGGTATCACTACCAGAAATGGGCTGCTTTGGGTGCAGGTTGTCATTGTACCCTGTTTATTGGTCTCTATTGATCCTCCATTTCCATGGGTGTGATGCTGGGACTTCTGAGGCCACATGCCTTGGTTTTCTTGTGGCAATATTCCAAGCCATTCTATAAATCCTTCCTCATGAATTATGGAGGAAAAAACCTGCCCTGTTCCTTAAATGGTTAAGACTGCTAGGAATACAGTGAAGGCTTTTGTGTAATTTAACCCTTCTTGTCCTCAGCTGTTTACTCACACAGTTAGAAATTGACATAAATGGTGGACGTGTGTTCTAATCCTTATCATCACTGTAACATCTGGAAGTCATAACTTTTGAGGCATTTGTAGCAGCAGAAATAGTTAAATGTTGCTAAAACTTCTTTCCTATATGCATTAAAAATTCATATGGTAGTGGATTTAATCTGAGACTTGTGTACAAGTACTTTACTAAATACTCTGGGTTTAGAAACAATGTAGGATCTAATATGCCAAGGAGAAAGAATGTATTAATTATATTCAAAAACTTGCAAACAGATTGAGTCCCTGATAATCTTAGCAGCTGATACCTGTAGTTAGATTTTGAGGAAGTGTCTTCTACTAGCATCTCAATATTTTAACTGTAGTTTAAAAAAAAAAAATTTAAAAAGTAAGGCATAATACTATTCAATGAGATAAGAGTCTGAAAACCCCTGCTCAATAAACTGATATGTTCTTCAGGAAATTGATGCTATATCAAAAGCTGCTTCTTCAGGTAGCAATCATTAGCTTAGCTTCCCAAAATGAATGTGAAATACCAACATTTAGAGAAGGCTGTGCCTGTTTATAATAGTACTGGTTTTGTATACAGCATTCTTGGCTTATCTTGAGAGGGGTTCTGACACACAACAAAACCAATGCAAACTGTTTTAGCCACCAGTACTTCTTCTGACCTTAAGTATTTCTTGGCTAATGTGCGTGAGATCAATTACAAGAAATTTAGATATTTTCTTTTCTCTTGTTTGGGTTTTCTTTCCCCTCTTTGTTTTAATGACCAAATATATGGGATACAAAGAGATCCTCCGTATAAAATATAAGTAATATATTTAAAATTAAGCATATTCTCACATACAGGAATTAAACTATAAATGTATGTCTTTTGAATTAGTCTTTCTAAACAAGGCATGGAAAGCTACATCTGTTGCGGTGGCAGTGGTGATTGCTTCCTTTTTTCTTTCAGAATAGCTGAATGTTTTCTTCAAATAATCTCTTTTATATATATAAATATATATTATATAATCATCTGGAAATCTGCCACTGCTGTGAAAATGAAGCAGTGTCCACTGGACCAAGTAGTACCTTGCATTGAAGTCCCTTAGCAGAAGGAGCAGTGAGACATGCATGCCTGGCCCCTGTGTGATTTGTGTGTAATAGATTATCTCTCTTGAAAAGGAGCATTCACAGCTCTCTTGGAAGTCACTGTTCTGAAGGGTGTTCTTCATTCACAGGGAGTGAGGCATGTTGCTGTCCCACTCAGTGGGACCCCAGAGGTCAGCCTGAGCCCTGGAGATCCACTGGGAAACATGAAAGCTTTGGCGTGACCTTCAGATTTTTAGATGTGTGTAGATGTGGTTTGGTCAGTCAGTGTATTTGTCTTTTTCAGCCTTATTGAGATGAGCTTTAGTGTGCTGAGTAGCACAGATGGGCATTACTTGCTTGCACTGAGCTGCTGTTTAGGTGACCAAATACATAAGCAAGCTGATTTTTGCACTGAGCAGTTTTTTTTAAAAATAGGCACAATTCCCACTAGTTCCACTTTCAAATCTGTCTAAAAATGAATGATTGTTAGTGTTTTCACACTGATGATATCTTGGAGTCATGAATTATTTATCTTCACGACTACATGTGTGTGAGAAAGGATTTGGTTACCCCTGTTTTACAGGAGACAGACAGGGCATAAATTGACTTGTAGGCTGTGCCTGTGCTAATGTAGAGTGCTCCATGGAATGACTCTGTTGGGAAGCTGCAAGGAAGGGTGTTGCTCATTGTACTGTGCTTTATTTTTAGAGGATTCAAGAGCAAACCGCTGCAGGCATCAGACTGGAAGGAATATTGCCTTTTCTCATTCTTTCTTAATTCTGTGAAAGTCCTTATCAAAAACTGGTAGTGTTTTCAAGTCTCATAACGGCTTAAGAGTCTTGTGTCTCCTGAAGGAAGCCCAAAGCAGCTCAATCGTTTCTTTTGAGGGCAAGGTGCAGTGCGTTGTTTGTGCCGCCAGCCTTGGCAATGCTTTCCCCTCCCCAACTTCTTTGTCCCCCTTCTTCCCTTCCCCCGCCTCCCCAATTATTTTTCCAGAGACCTTGGCTTGCTGCTTCTGGGGCAGCAGCAGCAGCTGCTAGTGCTGTCCTGTAATTCTTCCCTCTCAGTCACAGGGGACTGGAAGGAGAAAGACGGTCTGTCTCAGCAGCAGTCCACCAGCTGCTGCTACAATCTATAATGCGTAAATTTGCAAAATATAGCTTTTAATTTTGCTTTGCAGTCAGAATGAAAAACTAGAGTGCACCACCACTGCCATCATTGATTGATTAATAGAAATAAATGCTCCCTGCTCCCTGGTTCAGACTTGGACAAAAAGAACTTGCAAGTGGCTAAAAATGTAAGAAACCTGACAGACTTTCCCACCAACAGAGTAATTAAGAACACATTGTTGTGTGTGTGTGCTTGAGAATGTGCTCTGGCTAGGAAAAAGCTGTTGAGTAATGCAAAAATATTAACTAAATCAGAGTATAAAATCAGGCTTAGGGTCATGATACTCTCTGAAGTACATGGATAAGCAGGGCTTCTTTGTTACAGCGCTAATGACTGAGAGAGTCCCACAGATTCTAGCCTAAGAGGTTTTGAAATTGTGCATCGAGACATTTTTGATTTTGAGATTTCTCTTAAAGGAGAAAAGGGGAATTAAAGAAGAATGGGCAGTGTTCTTTCTTTGCCAGCAATGTAGTAGCCATAGTAAGTGCTTGTTTTGTGTCCAGTCATACACCTTGGGTAAGGAAATGGCCCATAGAAAAGGTAAGCAGCCCCCAAATTGCCATTAGAAATGGATTTGTAACCTCTTCAGTGTGCATTTATGAATGATGAATCTTTTAGTTGGAGCACTCAAGAAGAACCAGCCATAACATGGCCAAAATTTGTCAAGGAACTTGTTTGAACTGAATAGTTTAACTCAGTGGGCTGTTCAGAAGACTTGAACTATAAAACACCATATATAAAAGAATTCATGTTGTTGTGGCACAGATGATTGACCAAAGAAAAATTGTTGTGTGTATAGCTGGGAGAAGTAATTTTATCGCAAGTCAGTTTTGCAGTTGATTTGTCAGAATTTGGGAGAGAGCAGATCTAAACCTTACCTTTGTGGACAGCCTGACTGTCAATAAATTCCAGTGTAGCCTAGTACCTATCCCCAGAATTACCAGTCCTGATTTCTGTACATCTTACATCATACTAACGTCAGCAGTTTTAAGTAAAAGCATAAGCAGCCCCTGATCTCACAAGACACACTACTTTGAGTAGCTGTGTTGTACAGACATGTTGGCAGAAGTAAACTAAATCCAGATATGTCTTTGGAACTCCAAAGAAAACCAATTAAAACAGTTGAAGGAATAAACAAAGCATACTTTGTGCATGTGTGTGCACATATTATCTTTAATTGGTTGGAGTTTTTTAGCATGTGGAAAATCAGTGTATACCATGCCTCCCATCTCCTGGGAAAAGAGAGTAAGAAGAAATTATGTAGCTGACCCATTACTCAGGCACTTGGGAATTAAGAGAATGGAAGAGCAGTTTGTTTCTCTGAAGTCCTTCCTGCTTATATACATATATTTTAAATAAACATGGTATGCTCAAATATTTATATGAAAGCAGTGTTCAGTGGTATCAATTGGGCAAAGAAGTAAAGTTTAGTGAAGTGCACACACTTTGTGTCAGTTGCCGTGTTTTGGGTGGCTACCTGCTCGCTTTCAGGGAGAAGAGGATAAAAATTAACTCCGAGAGGCTTTTCACAGGTGAAAACCAGCTGAACTCTTGGAAATACTGCTTTAGCCAGACTTGACCATGTTGCACATTATTAGTCTTGTCAAAGTGTCAGAAATTGCCTATTGAAAATTGTTTGTGTTTAACCTTTAAAGAAAGACTGCTGGAGTGTGTTTTAAAACTGAAATGGTATCAAGCTGGATTGAAGCTTGCTGAGTTCTGACTCGGTGTCAACAAAGGCCTCTGGAACTCACAGTAAAGTTTCCAAGAAAGCAAGGTCCCCTTTCCAATATATATTTTCATTTGTCCTCCTATTGTGGTAAAGGCATCTGTCTTCTGCCAGTGTTTTCTGAGCTATGCACTGAAGTCTTTTGAAGATGATTGAATTTGTTTTTTACTGACTTTTTCTTCCCTTCAAAATTAATACCTTTATTTTAACATTCAAGGTCCCAAGCACAGCTTCTGTCATACAGAGATTGTTACCTTGGCGGTAAGAAAAGGACCCTTACTCAATACTGATATTTGCAGCACAGGCTGTTTTCCATCCATTCTGCAGGGTCTAATTCTTAATGCAAAGAATAGCATTAAAGTGTCAGTGAGAGCAAACCTTTCCTCACTTCTGCCCCTGTGGGGATTTGAGCAGTCTCTGCAGCCTCCTGCATAGACACTCTATGCAGGGGATGCCACTTCTGGGGCAAAGCTAACCTGGGAATAGTTAAGAGTGGAGTTCTGAGGGTGTACACTGAAATTTTTCTGTAGCTGCATTCTCAGTGGGTACCTACTATCTAACTCTCTTCATGGAAGTGGGAAGGTGGCTGTTACTGTTGTGTCTTGTCCATGAGCTTTGGTTGTGGGTGGGAAGCCCATAGTCTGATCTGTAGACCCATTCTGGTTTTTAGGATAAAGCATTTTGAGATAAGAATAGTCAGAAATAGATGTTAAAAGATCAGAAAACAGACCTAAAAGCACACTGCAGTCTCCCTGACAAAAATATGGTATCTAGACAATGGGCAACTTAATTTCTAAATTCCTCAGCCACAAAATTCCTTGGTAGTCTTAAAAATCCACGTTCCCCAAAACCATCTCAAGGTAGTGAAAAAGCAAGAGGGAGAACAAAATCTAAGTTCTAAGCTTGCCTAACACGTCACTTGGGATAATAACAGTTCTCTGTGTCCTTAGTAAACACAATGCCAGATCAGGAGCCAGAGGATAATCTTTTGCTTTAAATTGTTTTCCTATACTACCTGAAGCTGCACAGTGTAAAATCAGGAGTGGAGAAAGGCTATCCCAAGTCTGTCTCTTTGGTGCTGGTACAAACATGATTTCATTATACAAACATTTGCTCCATTAATTGTCATTATTCCTAATCCTCCATTTTGCTTAATGGCAAAACATTTCACTGCAGGGGAAAAAAAATTAGATTAAAGTAAAGACTTTCAGACAATAAAGACTACTAATTGAAACCTGCAAGGGATACCCCCATCATGGAAATACAAAATTACAAAAGTTATTGTGATGTAACTGGAGAAGTGATACTTGAAAATCCTCATAACACTGTGCATTAAGTTTTTGTATGTTTTATATCAGGATTGGTTGATTTTTTTTCTTCCTCTGTAAATGTAAGAATGTAGTAAATGGATGCACGGAGTGCTACATGTGTGTTTGTGCAACATGCATTTTGTCTGCTGATGGAAAGTAGAGGTTTTGACTGTGCATTTGTGTCCATGTGGACCTCTAAAATGAGATATATTGCAGGTGGGGATGCTAGAATGTTTTGATTTTGTTTCTCCCTGCTTCTTCCATGTGAGGTTTTTTAGCACCTGTCTTCCCCTGCTGTAGTATTGCATTGAGAACTTGGGATAAAATACTTTTCCTGTGCAAAGCTCACAGGTGTGTTTGTTTTTCTCCTTTGCAGTCTGTGGTATACAGCCATGTAGAGGTCTTATTTCTCTTCTCTAGAGGTTGCTAATACTTTACCAAAAGGAAGAGTGAGGCACAGGAAGCTCCTGCAGGAAGGGGAGAGCAGTGAGCTGCTCCTGGAGCTCCTTCCCCATATGACAAACCTCCAGCTTGCAGGCACACAGACGGGGTTGCTTTGAATGCAGAAAAATACAAATGCTGATACTTATGTGAGTAACATCATGTGCCTTCACTGAGGGTACAGTGGTAGGACAGCACTTATAAATGGGTTTTGAGATTGCACAGCATTTGTTAAGGAAAGGAATAAAAAGATTACTTCCTTTGAAAGGAAGAAAGTAATATTATAATAAGGCATTCCTCAAATATTTCTTAAAAATTTGTGTTGTTTTGAAGTTTAAACCTACATAGTTCTGGAATGTTGGGTTACTTTTTGGCTTCCTGATTGGGCACATTTTTGGTTGTGTGTGTGTCATGAAGGAACTTCAGTAAAATGTAGATTCATGGGTTTAAAATTACTTTTCCTGAGGTGATCTGTTCTCTGTGTGTTTTGTGCTCTGCATCTCCCTCCATTCCCCCGCCCTCAGGTCCATTAGGTGTAAGTTGGATTAGCTCAGTGACTCTTATCAGGCCTCTTTTTTTTCCTGTTACCCCCTGATAAATTTATGTGACCTAAAGAGTGAACTCCAGGCGCAACCTTATTCCTGCTGGGGACAGGAGCTGCATTTGCTGAAGCCCTGTGTTGGTGAATAGTACCCCACTGTGCTCTGTATGGGAAAGTGTGTGGGTGGCAATTTACATGGTAAACAAAGGCAGGCAGGGAAGGTGGATAGTTAAGCTTATGTTTTTAATGCTTCTCCTTAAAAAAATTTGTTGAAAGCTAGCAGCAACAAATATCACAAAAAGAAGATTGGTGTAGATTTTTCCATTTTTAAGAATCAAAATCTTTAAATAAAAGTATTTTTGACATACTTTTGTAGATAAATTTATTGATAGGACTTGTACTGATTTTTGTGGTAAAGGCAAATAAAAACTGTACCTGTGACTATTAAATTTAAGGATAAATGGAAACCTTTTATTTAATCAGCAAAATGGTTCATACTCATCTGAAGGATCACACACATCCCCTTCCTGCCACGCTAAATAGGTTGTTTGCTTGTTTGTCATAAAAGGTGTAGAAAGGCAATGTGCGTTAGACAGCAAAAGGCTAGAGAGTGTGTCAGGAAGCATTGACATTCTTATTTGTGGCGTGTATCTACTATGTGACCTTGGACAAGTCTCTTCACCTATGCCATATCCTGTTATTAGATTATAAATCTCTGCTGGGAGGATGCTTGTCGCAGTTTGCTTTTGTATCTGGCAGAGGGTCTTTTAGATATCATTGTAAAACAAATAATAGAAACAAGGATAAAAGGGTTTTTTCTGGAACACTAGCCATCGATGGAAATAGGGATTTCTTTTTAAGCTTGCTCTGGTGCCCACTTATCTACAAAAAAGTTTATTCACTGTGTCACCTTCCAAGCAGTAAAAACCTTATAACATGAAATTTGCTATTCATTCAACTAAATAAATGTGAGTGACTGTGCTGTCCTTGAGAAGTTTTCCAAATGCATTCTAAACTGCAAAAAACCTAACACATGAATATTTGCAGTATTTTAATTAACGTAGAGGCTTCCTGTGGCATTGTTGTATAAGCTGCATTTTAGTTGTGGTCGCAGTCTGTTTGCTGTGGCTCAGAGCGGCTGATCAGCGCAATCGCTGTTAACCCCCGGACGTGCTGAGGAGCTCAGCTCAGGCTGCTCAGGGAGAGGAGCTGCCTTATTCCATGTGATGGACCCTGTTCCAGTCTGCCTGTCACTTTGCTGCGATGCCCTTCCTGCTGGGAAGGAGGCTGGCACGGGAGGCTCTCCCTTCCAGCTCACTGAGGGGCAGCCAGGCCCTCACAGCCACTGCTGGGCAGGAGAGCTCCTGGTGTGCCCCTGGTGTCTGGGGGCTCTGCACGGAGCTCCTTCCCTGCGCTGTGCTGGATGAGTGGCCTGGTTCAGCTGTGGGAATTCAGCTCTGGCTTTTTGCAGGGTCTAATAGCTAAGACATCATGGATTTGCATGTCACTGGGAGGAAAACCCTACCTGCTTCCAGTTGCAATAGTAGAGGATCAAATATATATTTTTTAAAGTTCTTGAGTGGTTTTGTTTTGTTGTTTTTGAGGTTATTTCTTCTATGCCATTCAGGACACAGCAAGTCTGTTTTTCAAGAATTTTGCTGCTGACGCACTACCAAATTTTTTAAAAAAAGAGAAATTAGAATTTACAGGTGACAGTCACTTAATTCTAGAACTTGACTCTTTAATTACAAAATAACACTTTGATTTGAAGTAACATAAGAAAGATTGCTTTTTAATTGTTTTATGTTGTCAGGATAAATATGTAAGTCTAATCTGTGCTCCTGCATACAGCCTAGAGTCTCCTCTCCAATAATATTTCTGTCAAGCTGTTTAATTTGTTGTAGCTTTTAAAAGATGTCAGGTGATGTAGTAATTTAAAAAGTAAAAAATGAAGGTGGTACAAAGAGAACATACCTGACCTGAATACAATATAATGTACATGTGGTTCAACTTACTCTGGATAATATTACTGTGCTGTTCCTGTTTGATTCTTGGGCATGACTTTGCTAATGGCACAGAGGGTATTGACTGAGGTCTTTGCTGATAATTACATACTAAATAGAATTAAATATGGAGGTGGTGCTAGCAAGGTGCTAATTGGCTTACAGGCAGTTTTGAGATTTTTCACTTTGCCAGCACTAGATTAGAGCATGTGATGCAATAGTTCTTGGACAGAGAGGACTGCTGGTGGAGTTGCTGAAGCCAACAAAGCAGGATGTCCTGTGGTGTCACATTGGGGACGGGTGCTTTGTGCTTAAGGCACAGACAAAATACTTCTTGGATAGCTGTGAGACTTTAGGGAAGCCATTTAGTCCCACTGTCTAAAAGAGAGTGATACTTTGCCACTTGTCATTCTGGAATTTAAGCTTGGGGGGTGGTATATATTTATAAATAAAAGGTTTGTCATTAGCTTACAACATCACTCGAATACAGGCAGGTTTAAAATCTGTTTGTCATCATGGAACCAAAACCATGGTGGGTTTTCTGCATTAGTGTGGATATGCCATATTGCAGCTACACTGACTTTCAGCTATCATCAGCTGTTTGGAAGGGCCCCAAATGTTGCTTAGACAACACACCTTATTCTTCCAAAAGCCGAGGCTTTCGTGGAAGCAGTAAGTGTGATTTTCAAAAGCAGGCTGGTGTGGGAGTGCTGGGGGCTGTGGGAGACAAAAGGAGCAGCCAGGGCTGTAATGAGCACCTTGGTAGCAGTTGGGTGCAGCTGTGCCAGGCGGTGCCGTGGCTGTGGCTGAGCGTGACTCACGCCGGGGATCTGTGAGCAGTGCCCGAGCTGCTCTCACCTCCTGCTCCTTTCTCAGAACCCTGCTCCGCTCCTGTGGGCTTGGCAGAGCTGCTCACCAAGCAGCTGCTGACCTGCTGTGAGTGATAGCTTGCCATAGGAAGGTAAACCAGAAGCAGGGCTGCTGGCAGCGAGGGCTTTGTGGCATTGGTCTGTCTGTGATACCTCTTATGTTAAGCCTTGAATGATGATGCAGTGATGGTTTTCAGTGGGAACATATTTCAGCAAAGGCTGAAACAATTACAGTCTGACATGAAGTTTTTGTGGGCAGTTAAGGAAAAAAGTAATTCTGTGAGTCACTGGCAGCAAAAACCTCTGTGTTGTTTTTGGTTGGTTGGGGGTTTCTTTTGTTTTTCTTTTTTAAGGCAGCTTGTTTTTGCTGAAATTTCATCTCTGTAAAATAGAGTTCTTGAATTATTGCTGGTTTTTTAGGAGGTCAGCAAAAGTTTGGGTTATCCCCTGATTTCACAAATACAAAGGGTCTGTAGTTGAGGCCAAGTATGAGACCATGCATCCACTGAAATTAGTCATGATACAGTGATATTTTTTGGCTTTGGTAGATATTGTATCAATGTGGCTCTAAACCTATTTGTTGCCTCGCTTAGACCTTTGAGTTTATCCTGTAACTGCTCTAAAGACCTGATTTTTATCAAAGTTTTATTATATAAATCTTTTTCAGTCTTGGAAAGATAATGCATCCTTGTGTAAACATTGCTTCTTGCTGGAATCGATGCAGAACAAGGCTCAGTTCCTCGCAGGGCAGTGTCATTGTTGTGAGGTTATCAGAAAGATAAAGGTACAAATCAGCTGTTGGCTCCAGTAACTTCTATGAGGGAAATATGGAAAAATACGTCTTTTTTGTAAATGAGATAGCACAGTGTGTGAAATTCTGACCTTTGCTGTAAGAGGTGCAAGTGCAACAAGATTTTGTGTCTCCAAGAAGACAAGATTTAGATGTTCCCACTTGGGCTGTAAAAGGAGGTGAACTTTTGCAGAGAGCATTAATAATGCTTGCCATGGGTTACTGTTGTGTATCCTACTTCAAAAAAACAAACCTTTATCCAAGACTTTGATCCTTTTTAGGTGGTTAAGGAAGGCACAAGAGGCATTTTACTGCATTGTCATATGCCTCTGAACTGATGTTTGGGTTTTCTTGGAAGAGGAAGGAGTAATACCCCAGCAAAGGCAATTCTTGAAATATTTATAGCCATTTTGAAATTAGGACAAATTGAAACTTTCCCAGGATTTCTGGACCAAAGAGATGCTAGTAAGGGTGTTAACTTCTGGCCTAAAACTTCTGGAAGTTTGGAGGTTTGCACAATGCTAGTGGCAAGTAGTGCTGCCTGAAAAAAGATGCATGATTCAGGTTTTGAAAAAGGAGAACTTGCTGTGATAGATAAAGCATAATATATTTAAAAGCATTTTGAGAGGAAATATGATTTTGGTTTCTTCTACCCTGACTTACTCCTCCTCCCCATTTATATTTTTCAATAAATCTGCAGCACTGGAGTTATGAAAGTGATTTAGGAAGACAAGACTGTGTGACAAGCTACCTAGGCAATGGCAGACATATTAAGCATTCTAAACAGTATTCTACTCTCTTATTTGAAGAAGCATTTCTCTTAACATTTAACCCCATTAGAACTTCAATATTGTAAATGATGATAAGATGTTTAAAATACATTTTGGTTTTTCTCATTTGTGTTGTCATCCTGTGCTTACAGTGGAACATGCTGTAAGTTTAAGACTTTGGAAATTCTTCATTTTGGAATTGAGAAATGTATGAGAAATATGATTTTCCAGGCGGTCTGAATTTCTATCTCAAATTAACTGTAAAATCCATGTCTTCCAAATTTTCTGTTAAAAATAGCTTACAAAAAATTGCTTTGAAATGGCTCTCTCTTACATGATGCAGAATGCTGTCATCTTCCAGTGTCTTTCATCAGCTTTGAGTGCATCACCATTCTCATTCTGTTAACAAAAATATTCATGTACTACTTGCATTGCAGCTTGAGCTGTGAGGAGATGTAGTGGCTGGGCAGTCCTGACCAAGACCCAGCTTGTTTTAATGACTGACTCAAGAGCAAGTCCCAGTGCTAATAATTATCGGACATTTCATGTTTAACCAGCATTTTGTGAAAAAATTTTTATTTCATCATGAAAGCCAGTGTAACTCATTAACCCTGGGTCTGCATCCATCAAGGAGCTGCATGCAAGCAGGAGCCCCTGTGTGGCATTTTCATGAAGGCTTGGTGCCTCTGATGAGTTTCTCAAAAGTATCTCCACAAGGGTAGAGCTAAAGCCATTGAGTTTAGGGTCCCGTAGGACTTTTTGAAGCATTCTGGAAACCTCAGCATTGTTTGACAGGATGTTGCTGTGGAAGGGCTGTCCATACAGGGGGGCTGCAGATCCCAGCAGGCAGGAGGAAAACAGGAACTCCCACCCCTTACCATGCTTTGCTTCTGAGGGGTTTCATAGACTGGCAAGCTTGTTTGCTTGGCAGAGCTTGTAACTGATGAGCAATTTTTGATATAAATTTTGCTAGTGACTTACCAAAAGAAATGTTCTTACTGTTACGTCGGGTTTTACAGTCACTTTTTGTTTGTTTATATTTAAACTCAAACCGTTGTGAAGTTGTATGTTTCTGCAAATTAGGTTGTTATTCTGAGCAGTTTGCATTTGAAAACAGGCAATCCCCCAAAACATTACAGTACAGGGAGAACAGGTGTATCTTCCCTTTTGTTCTGTCAGCATTTGTTCTTGTTTTAAGGGAGAAAATAAACTGCAATTTTGGAAAATACTGTTGTATATTACTCTGTGATAAAATGTGTGCAGGTTCTGGTCCCTTGTGCATTACCTACAGTTGCAAAAATGGAAACATGCTCATATTTTTATAATAACAGTAAAAACAGTATTCTCTGGTTTTATTTAAAAAAATGCATTTAGGTAATAATGCCTATGACAGTAGGGATTAAAAGAGCTGGTAAAAGTTTTGAGATTTTTGAGCTATAAAAATATTTACTTTTATGTCACGTTTAAGACCAGAGCTTAGCGAAGAACATGAACATGTGTTTAACTTAAATATGATGTTATTTTGTGGAGTACTTAGTGTGAATCTAATTATATATGGTAGTCCTGACTTGGAGCTGTAATGTAGATCATGTAACCAAAAAAGAACTAGTCATGACATGGACATTAATCCATTTTCAGAACTCCAGATTTTAGAGACTTCTAAGTCAGAGAATCTTGGCAAAACTCTCTCTCATGACAAGAGTTAGAGGTAGGTATTTTTGTGATTGATTGGCCTGTTCTGACCAGGATGTGTTATGTTCAGTTTTGGCTCAGTCAGACTCTCCTGTGTGGTTTTAGGGGAATAAGTGGAACTTTCTGTGACTTATTGTTTGTCCTACCAACAAGAGGTTAAACTGTTTTTCTTCTGCCAGCTGACAATCTTGAAAATAAAGCTGAGGCCTGTAAAGACTTCAGCAGCAGATGGCCTTGGATCTTTTACATATAAATCAGAACATTATTCATGTGTGGTCTTCCAGCATTGTGTAATATAAGGAAGACTGTGTGTATGCTTTTTGGTATTTCAAAAAATGTTAGTTGCACTTGAAATGTTCAGAAACAGAACTGGTTCCCCTGATTCCACCTCTCAGGTTGTTGGTTCTGATACTGTTTTGTCACAGCAGAAGAGCTACTTGTGTTAGTGCCAGTCCCACAGGCTAGTGCTGCACACCTTTTCTCTCCTAACCATTGGTATATTTTTAATTAAAAGGTTTCTTGATGTTTCCCTAAAAATGAAAACAAAACCACTGGGATATCTGGGCTGGAAAAGCTACATTTTGTGGCACTGTTTTGTGTGCTTCTTAATCACATTGGGCAACATCCCAGGGGTGCCACTTTGCTATTGCAACCAGCCACTGACTTCATCTTAAGTAGGATTTTAATGAAGATCCTGGTGAGGATGTAATAAAACATCCAATAAGGCTACGAAGTTTTACATCACTTTCAGTTCTTGTAAGGTAGGCAGTCCTTTTCCCAAATGCCAGTTTGGACAGCTAAGAATCACAACTCCTAAGGATGTTTCTTTCCATTTGTCCCTACCATTTTTTCTTAGGCTTAAGCTGAAACTCGTTTTTGTTCCTCTGCTATTCCAAACCCCCTTCTCACTCTGAGAATAGTTGCAGATGCTATCCATTAAGGTCAACTTCATTCACTTAGCCTTGGAAATGAAAAACTCCTACCCTTCCTCCCTCCACCAGGGATTACCTTCTGTAAATGTGCTTCAAAAATTACTTGTGGTGAAGAACATTGTGTGGGATGGAGGAGGGATGGGAGAAAAGGCACTGGGGAGTGTAGCAGGGGAAATGACTCTGATCCAGTGCCTGGTTACAGATACATTTCTCTAGATACTCCACAAAGCTTTAGGTCTTTACAAGATTCCTCCCAACTGCCTTTGTTCTTTGTGTAGCTCACTTTCAAACCTGGCATGTGGAATTGTTTTATTCAAACTTTACTAAATGACAGGATGTACCTTAGAATTAGAAATATGATGGGCTGTCAGCTGCTTGCCCAAATTCCATCAGATCTCTATAGTTCTTAATAAATGAACTGACAGCTTATTAACCAGGCGGTGCAACAGGAGCTTCATTCTGTTGTAAAATTTTAAATAATGTTTTTCTAACAGGCATGCAGTTTCTCACCACCTCTTTTCTTTGGGAATGAGAAATAAATAAGGATAAGTCAATCTCCCCCTACCACCCTGGTTTCTGGCAATATTAATAAAGATTTTGAGCTAACTGTTAAAAGTAGATATCCTGCAGAAATACTGTCAGGCACTGAGAAATTAAGTTAATTTGGTGTCTCAGTGTTAAGTGAAAACTTGGAGCATTTTAGAAGTCTAATGCTTTTTTGTTTAGTTTTGTGATTCCTGGTAAACAAACATTTTATCTAGCAGCCAAAGAAAAAGATCTTAGAATTTAGTTAGGTAAGCTACTGGCTTTTCATTTAAGTCTTAGCCAGATAGAGGTCTTAGACTTCTTCATTGTTACATGATTCACTTGGTAAAATCAGTCTGAGGATAAGTCAGTAATGAGTGAATGCTGTTGCTGACTGCATGTTGTTGCATAGTTATGCAAGATCATGGCTTTCTTCCTCAAGTTGTGCAATACTGTTAACGTTGTGGAAATACTACCAAGAATGACTCCTTTATTTAGCTTTTCACTTGGAAGACCAGATACAAGTCAAGAGAATTAGAGACTGCAGTGCTTTATCAGGTCTGTAAGCAGCTCCTGTACAGTAATTAAATAACACAGTGCAAGAAATGGTGCTTACAGCTGAAAAGTCCCCACGTGATTTTCTGAGAATCAGATTGGAACAAACTGAGCTGGACTGAAAAGTGTATTAACTGCAACATTTCACTGAAGGTACTAATCTGTGTGACAGTCTGGGCACATCAAGGGGGAAATGAATCTCCTAAATACTGTTATTATTCTCTGTGAGAAGCCATGGAATACTTCACGAGTGAGATTTGAGCTCTGTTATGCCTGGTGGCCGCCAAACAAGGTTTCTGTCAGCAGGAGATAAGGACGTGCAGCCTGGCCAGGCTCAGGGCAGTGCTGAGGGGGGTGCTGGCACAGGGCTGTGCCAGGGCTGGGCACTCCCTGCCCTCGGGTACAGCCAGGCCAGGGAGGTTCCTGGCAGCCTCCCTGTGCCCTGTGGTGAGTGAAGCTGCCATGTGCTCCCCATCCTGGCCGTCTGCAGAGGCCAGGCTGAGCTTTAGTACCCATATCCATCCACTGCAGTCTGAGTGGCTGTCATCTCAGACTCCACTGAATCTTACACTGAGCTTTCTTTGAGTGCTGTTAATATGTATGCCAAAATCTTCCCTGGCTAGTACACTTGTGGCAAATTTTCTACCTTGCTGCTTTTAAAGTAAGAACATCCTTTTCCTGGGTACTGCCTTTATCACAGGCTGGCTACTGCTGAGAGCTCAGGTAACTTGCTTTGCTCTTTGATGCATGAGAAGCTGTCAGCTCCCTTCCAGCCATAGCTGGCTCTAGCTGAGAAAGAAGCCATGCAAGAGCTGAAGTGCTCTAAGAGTATGTAAGAATGACAAAACCCAGAGGTTTTGTCTGGCTTTATTCTCTGGAGGTGGGTGCTGTAGTGTTGCTGTTCGTTCCAAAAAGCGAGAGATGGAAAATGCATTGTGTACTTCCATCAAGTAATTTTGTAAATCAGGTTTTTCTTACCTTAGTATTTTAGCCTTACAGTTAGATTTATATCAGAAGGAAGATGTTTTTAGGCACTTGCAATTTTTAAATGCCAAAGACTCATGCACACGCTCAGATGTTGTGTCCATGAGTTTCCTCTTCGGTGAATGAGATGGCTGTGCTGCCATTTATCATTCCATCATCCTGTCCTGGAGAGCCCCTGGTTGTCCATAGTGGCCATGCTGCCAACCAACTACCAAATGCACTTTGATAGATGGAGCTTGAGTTGGCTCAGAGAGAACCAGAAAGCTGCAAAATTGGATGTGATGCCTTCCTTGAAATTTGCTTCTGTTTTTCCTTTGTAGAGGACTGTTCACTATGTGTCAGTTTCCTTGTGGGTGCCATGCTGGAAAGTAATTACAACTGAGCTTGGGCAAATAGTATTGAACTAGATTAGTGATTTTTTTTTAATTTAGCTTTATGTTTTTACTTCCTTTTTTAAGGCAGCTATCTCCTTGTACAGTTGTTGGTAAAGCTGGGTGCTAAGCAGATTACTTTTGGGTTGGGAGTCACAACTGGTGGGAATCTCTGGATGCTGAGGTGGAGGGGTTTTTGCTGTGGAGGAGTACAAGTTAAGAATTTGAGACAGAGGAAAAACAAGACTGGTTTACCAGAATCAACTGATCTGGAGTGTTTCAGATTTCCTCTGCACAAAAATGTTATTTTCAAGAGAAATTTTGAGACTGTTTTGCCTTTAGAAAGTAAGTGGGGTTTTTAGCCTAAGCAAAGCTCTCTCCCCGTACTCTCTTTAGAAATTTATCATTAAGATATGAATTACTTCAGCATGTGGAATAATAAATAGTTTTTGAGCCTCACCTTGTGCTAACTCTGTGTCTCACTAAACATGGTAGTATGCTTTGCTGTTTCATCCTTAGGAAGTATTCTGCTTAAGTGCTGCTCGCTTCAAGTAATGAATTCAGTGCATAGGAATTTCTTCAAGAATCTGTGTAATGTTCTAATGAAATGCAAAATCCTTATTAAACAAGCCCACTTTCTAAAACTGCTATGTTATATTTTTAATATAATAGTAGAAATAGTATTTTTTAAAGCAATTTCTCCAATCAGATCTTTGGGCTGCATCCAGCATCCTGGTCCTTTCATATGGTTCATGCATTTCTCAGAAAAAGTAGAGAAATTCAATGGGGTGGTTTTTACTCCTCTGTGTGTGATTTTACTCCTCTGTTAGTGATTCCATTTATTATATATGGACGCTCACAGATACCAAAATTTATATTTATGATGTGGATTCAGGATGGAAGGTGGTTGGAGTAGGCAAATGGGGAGCACAAGAGAGAACACACAGTAGTCATTGTGTGTGGTGGGAAAAAATATTACAAATTTAAATATTTCATTAGCATACCTTTGAAAATGGAAATTAAAAGCTAATATACCTTTACCTTTTTAACCAGAGGGCAGTTGTTTTCTGTGTGTAATAAGAATGTCTTAATTGTGTTTAATATGAATTTGCTGGCCTAGAAATTTTGTAGAAATTGTTCCTACAATAAAAAATTTTTTGTCCCTCTCTCCCTCATCATCGTGTTGAGAGAGGTATGTCCTGCTCATGAAGTATAACTGTAGGCTGGTGGTTTTAATCAACACATACCTTCCTGATGGATTCTGCCAATGCTAAAAGATAAATGGTGCAACAGTTAGAGAAACATGCAGCCTTCCTTTGAATTAGTCTTTTGTAACATAAGTAAATTATCTGGAAGGTACTCAACCACAGCACTTTGATAATACAGGTGTTTAAATGGTAATAGCTGTTGGAATTGGAATGGGAGTGAAACAATAAAGTCATTAGGGTGTTACAACATGAAATTAAGCTATCACTATTACTGAGCAATATTATTATCCTAAAGTCTGAAACTCACAGAGCAAATGAAAACAATGTAATACCCCTCTAACAGTAGTTTACATTAGGATTTAGTTTAGGCATGATGTTTGCTCATGTTATAGTATCTTTATTAGACAGAAGTCGTGAGCTGGTGCACAGTATTGTAACCCAAAAGGAATAGTATAGAGCTGCTGACCACCTACCAAAGTAAATCCTGCTCTCTACAAAAAAATTATCTTTTGCTCAAAATTCTCGTAGTGGTGACTCACATATTACAGTTAGCAAGAATGTAGAGTATTAATAACTTTATGTCTAATATTTAAATTACTCAATTATCTAATGTAGACTTAGATCCTGTTGACTTCTGTATGTATCTGTATAATTTTGATGAAAATTTTTGTTTGCTTGAAAATCTCAGCTTTCAATTTGGTCAGTAATTGTTCCTGAGATGAGGAAGAATGTGTGAGTGAGAATGACATCTGTATTTATGCATACGATGGGGAGGAAAAAAGTGCTAATGCATTTTACTGGAACATGTTATATTCTGAGTAGATGTTCAGTAGGACAGACTTCTGTATGCAGCAGCTCACTCTAACAAAACCAAGCCCAGTCAGTGAAGGGCTGAGCAGCTTGCTTACAGATAGTTGAAACTTTGGAAATTAAAACATTTTTCCTTGTCTGAATTTAAAAGCTTCCTGGAAATTTTTTCAAACTACATAACTTTGTAAACTTTGAATCATCAAATTGCTGCTGCTGCTTCTGTTCTTATTGTTGTAGCTATTTATTAGTGCATTAGTGAAAAGAACAAATTTATTTCCCTTGTTCAAACTGGTTTTGCTGAAACAATTCTTTCAATTGTTTATAACATTACTAGCACCTTCCCTATGACCTGACCGCAGTTTGCTAGATAGTATGCATACCTAGATGATACAAGGAAGAAAAAAAATTAAAATATGAAGGAAATGTTTTGTTTTTCAAGAACCTGCAGTATTTCAGTACAAATTACTATCTTGGGAAAGATCCTAAACTGATATATATAAATCACATTGTCATAGAAGTAGATTAAATGATGGCAATAAACATTAGCTAACACATTACTTCCTTTTGTTTCAAAAAATAAGATTTTTCCAGTTTTAGTTTTTTCTACACCAGGAATTCCTAGTGTATCTTTGAGGTGATTACTGCCACCTTTCCTTCTAAGCAGCCACCCATCTTCCATGTTTTGCTGTGTGCTGGCCTCTGCTCTAAGGACCTTCGCCTTGTGCTTATTCAGATTGTATTTCTGTCTCTTGGTCCCCCAGAGCCAGCCTGTGACTGGGGTGTTTCCCTCCCTGCTCCCTCAGTCCATGCACCCATGCTGGCCCTTTTACAGCTGCAGGTTCACTGCAGAGTAAAAAGAGTCTGAAATACGTCATAGAGCAGCCACTCTACTGTGCCCCGTCTTCCAGTGATTCTCCTTGCTGTGCAAGTCATAAGCTGATGAGCCCAGAAGATGTTACTGGCATTTGTTCCCCTTCCCTCATGTGCTGCCAGCACAGCACAGGGAGCTCTGGCTGCCACAGAAGCCTGACCTGCCAACTTTGGCTCAGCAGCTGTGCTGCTCACCACGGGGTCCCTGGCTGCCAGAGGGAGGGTGCTCTGCACACAAGGATGATGTGTGCATTCATTCAGGCAGCTGGCACCTCAGCTCAGTCCAGTGGGGAATAGTCCTGGCTGGAGGCTGGTGTCACCCCTGTGCTGTGAGGCTGGATGGGCACAGGGATGGGCACAGGCTGCGTTACAGGGATGGGCACAGGCTGCATTCAGGCTGCATTACAGGGATGGGCACAGGCTGCGTTACAGGGATGGGCACGGGCTGCATTACAGGGATATGTACATGCTGCATTCAAGCTGCATTACAGGGATGGGCACAGGCTGCATTACGGGGATGGGCACGGGCTGCATTACATCATGTGCATTACATGCTACAGGCATTACAGTACATGCTGCATTCAGGCTGCATTACAGGGATGTGTACATGCAGCATTACGGGGATGGGCACGGGCTGCATTCAGAGCCGCCCTGTCCTCTCCCCCACCTTGCGTGCAAAGACTGAGATGGCTGAACCGTGCAGAATAATCCCTTGATGCTTGTGGGATTATTCACATTTACAGTCAGGCCCCTGCAGCACCTCCTGTGCTGGTGTGTGCCAAGAGCCTTGAGACACCCGTGTGGTACAAACACTGACAAGTGATACTGAAGTACAGGGCAGATTCATTGCTGAATCTTGTTGAAATTGCCTTTGTTTCTGAGGCAGTAGTGCTTACTGCTGCTTTCTTGTCTGTTTGGGTTAACCAGGACATTTGGATCTAGGAAATCCAGCAAAATTGTTCTCTTTCTGAGCCCTCTGCTCTTGCACACTCTGCTCTTTTGGTTTGTGTTGGGGTCTTTTACAGCTCTGCCCTACTCACACTGTTTCTGCAGTACTTTGTCTACAGAAGAGAGATGAGGAGAGGAAAATATTTCATCTTGTAGCAAAAAGTTTGACCTGAATGTTGTTGTGGTATTTTATTCTTTAAAAACTTCAACGTAACTTCATTTGCCAGTACAGGTACTCTGCAAAATCTGCAATACAATTCTTCATGCAGACTTTGTGCCTGTTAAAAAGCAGGTTGTGGTTTTGTATCTTGTAGGTAATACAGAGATTTCTGTAAGAACTGATGTTAATTCTTACAATATTGTTAGGAAACTTGGTGCTACTGGATTTAAACAAAACCACCCTTTGGTTGGGCTGGTACTACAAAATGGGTAGTTAGTTTCATCTGGGGAATCATAACCTTGAATCTTGACTTAGCTGACAGGAGCCAAAGAGCTATGTCTCAAGGTCTGGAGTGACAATGAATCTACATTCAAGTACCCTCGACTTGTCTTGATTTATATTGCTGTCTTCCTTGCATAAATGATGGCTGGTTTTTGGTATGCTGGCAGTAAGTGAGATTAGTGCAATAGCTGGTGTTCAGAATTCAGGGTTGGTTGTTTGAATTCAGAGGAAAGCATGAGTGCATGTACAATGTGTTTGTAGTTGTGCCTTAAAATCTGGTCTCTCCATGGAGCCTGGTCAGGCTTGGTGACTGTGTGCTTTTGATTGAGACAAAAACGAGTTAGAAATAATGATGGGGGTGTGAACGGGGGGAGATAAGGGGTGGAGGGGAGGAATGAGAAAGGGCATGCCAGCTAGTGCAGCTGCAGGTTTTGAGCTTTGTAGGAACTGAAGCAAGGCTGTAAGCTGTCAGCACAAGTGAAGGGCCAGAAAAGATCTGACAGACATAAACATGACTGCTTTCTTCAGCTGTAGAAGTGCAAAGGAACAAACACAGATCTTGACATACATCATCCTCCTCCTTAGATAGTGTTACAAAATGTATGGGTAGTCACCAAGTTTTATATAACCCATCAAAGCCCAGCACACTTGAATGACAGAGAAATATTATTTAGCTCCCCCTTATCTAAGGGGAAACCTTATGCTTGAGAGAAAATTAGAAATTTTACTGTGGCCATCTATATGGAGAATACTGTTTTGTTTTCAGAAATTTTAAGCAATGTGGTGGCACAGATATTTGAAATTCTGGGGTGGTTGGCATGTTGCAGTGAGTGTCTGTGATTTCACAGACTGCTGTCACAGGCTGAAATTACCAAGAACACCCAGGGTTTCTTGACTTTGATTGCGCAAGCCTTTCATGTATGAACAGAATGTCCTGTGTATTAAAACAGGCCATTTCCTTACTCCTGGAAATCTTAACTTCAGCAATGAGAAAAAAAATCTCCAAAAGCTACTATCTTGTAGGCAGAGAAATGTAGATCCTGTATCTTTACTCCATCTTGATAAAAGGATTTTTTTTCACTTTGCCATTTAAAAAAATAGTGACATAAATGTGATTCTTTAAAGAAAAGAGGTAAGTTCAAAGCTCACTCACCTCCTTAGAGTAAAATAAAGAGGAGATAACCTGATTAGATGAATGACATGTCAGTTGAAAACATAATGTTTCCTGTTTGTAGAATTTTAAAACATTGGACTTCATTTGAGTATGGAAAACTGGCTTTCCCTTCAGGAAGTGTTAGCTCCCTGCTGCTCTGCAAAAACAGTGGAAAAGAGAAATCTTTTCAAGTCAATGTTTCCACTGTAAATAGAAAAAGAAGTAGTTTCCATTTTTTTCTTGGTTGTTATTGCTGGGGATCTTAAGAATCCCTGTTTTCTTTTCCTGAGTGAAGCCTGCAAGGTAACCAGATAAAAAGTTAGAAAAGGCTTGGGGGGAGAGCAAGAGAAACGGAAGGAGAGCGGGGAGAGAAAATGTCTGGACTTCATTAATTGAAGGAGTAAATAAGTTTCTGTGGTATGTTTTTTGGAAATGTTCATATTTGTAAGAATATCTTTAAAACACCCTCTTCAGTAATGATACATGGAGCACGGTGAGCCCCAGAGGGTGATGAGCAGCCCTTCCCTGTGATCAGGAGCCCTTTCTGCTTCCTCTCTCCTACCACACACTTAATTACACCTGGTTTTGACATAACTGAAGTAGGTAGAAAAATGTGGGGCATAGATGTGAAAAGTGAATGCTCTCTCTATTTAAGGAGCCATTTCTTTGGTAACTGTGTTCCTTGTTTCTGTTTTGCTGTAGCCTGCGTGGCCAGGACCTGGCAGATGAGAGGAGGCAGAGAAAGTTGTTGCATTAGTAATTCTGCCTGTCAGTGTTCATGAAAACTTGTTCTGAAAACAAGCACTTAGCCACACATCTTGTGCTTTCAAAGTGCCCCTTTGGTTAAGGAAGCAATGGAGGAGAGAGGGAAGGTTTTCAGTGTCGTATTAGCATGGCAGTAGTGTCCGAATTGCCACTCTGCTAGGAAAAAGTGCAAGCAAAACATCTATTTCTGAATTATTCTTGGTGGAGAAGGTCTTAAAGAGTAAAGAAGTGCAGTCACACTGTTGATTAATTTGCCCAGAGTGTAATTATTGTGAAATAGCAACGTAACTTTCTTTCTTTCTTTCTTTCCTTCCCTCTTTTAGTTGCACATGGTGGTTTTACTGGTACTACAGAAACCCTGATTATATTACCCTGGCATTCTCGGGGACTGTTAAGCAGGAGTCTTCTCTCTTTTGCTCTAAAACTCATCTAAATGGAAAACACATTGTCTTCATTATATGCCAGTGTTGAATGAACAGAGTTGCCATAGCAACAGCCATCTGAGGCCTTGCTGATTTCAGGCCAGTGAATGGGGTAGACAAACAAAGTACCTTCAAAACCAGAAGGGAACAATTGCTATTCATTCAAGCCAGGTTTAAGATCAGCAAATGTCTTTAGCAAAAGAAATGCAGATAAGGAAGTATCAGACATGGCCAGAGAAGAATAACAGAAAATTATCATAATCTTAAACTTTGCTGCCTGGTGGTATAGCATGAAAGATGATTCTTCAGGAAGAATAATTAGAGCTGAAGAGCCAAACCACAGTCTGTCCTCAGCCTGGGGTAGCAGTGTCAGTCTCAGGAGTTGATGTGTGCCGTGTTTGCAGCAGCAGCAGTGGTGGGAGCCTGCAGGATGGGGCAGCTGGGCCGGGGCTGGTATGGCAGGGTGCCCGTGGGCAGCTCACGCCCAGGGGCACTCGGAGCCTTGTGTGTCCAAGGTTGATACTGAAGAGCTACATGACTTTGGTCATGAGCCTCCACTGATTACTCAGCAGCACCTGAAAGTAGTCAGGAGCCCCAATATGTTTGTTTCACCATTTTGTTGCTCCTGAAAGACTGTCATAGACAGCTTTATGTATGACATGGTTGACATGTTCAACATAAAGCCTGGTTAGACTTAATATATATTCACATAAAATGCCAAAAAACTGACTGTGAAACGTTTGCCTTGAATAGAGATGAGGGGTGTGTGTGTCTGGTATGTGTAATTGTATTTTCTTTCTCCTTAGTCCTACACAAAAATTTAAGTCATAATTTTCTGACTGAAGTGCCATTGCTAATCTCAATGTTGTCTAATGTGTAGAGACATAAAGAAGCAAAGGTAAGAAAAGGAGCACACACAGGTTGCATTTCGTGTGGGCAGTTGGGCTTAGAAGGTGTCTGCTGAGAGGGGTGGTGTGACAAAGCTCTCTCCTGGCCCCCACATTGGATTTGACAACAGCCACCACAAATCCAATCCATGGGCTGTGTCACAAAACAGCCCACGAAGCAATGGGAGGAAAAGCGCAGGAGCAGGTTCAGGACTGGGATTGCTTGTGGGAGGCTGTGTTGTGCTTTACTTCAGTGAGCACCCTGGGTTGGAGGCTCAAGTCATCAGCTGGATACTAGAATCTCTCTCTGGCAGGTCCTGGAGACTGGAAAAATTCTGTGTGCTTGGTTTGATGTGGTAGGTAGCTTAAAAAAACCAAAAATTAAGAATTTAATTCCAACATAAGACCCACAACATGCTGCTGTCTCAGCACATTAGTGGTGTGATAATGTAAACTGTGTGCTGCACCAGCTGGGGAGTTGGTGCCCTTGTGAGAGAGAAAGCAAACCCCTCTCTAATAATAGGAAAATTTTTATCGTGGGAAGCTGGTTGTGAAGATGGAGTCTGTCAAACTTCACCTGTTTTCATTACTATGTTTTATATACCCTGTGTATGTGAAGGAAGGGTTATAATAATTAGTGATCAGTTGCAAATGTCAAGGAAACTCTTTACCAGTGGTGTAATGGTGGCAATATGTATCACAGATAATACAGTGTATTTTCAGGCTCTTTACACAGGCATGTTCCTATGTTAATCATCCTCACAAAACTAGAATGGCGTGACAAGGTGAATTTCTCATCAATAAAGTTCTGTAAGTACAATCAAATTAGGGGTTATTTTTTATTTTCAAAATGAAAAGTAAAAGGCTGTTTCATGTAGAACTTACATAAATTTGGACTGAGGTAATATTTCAAGTATAGTATTGAAATACTCAAAGATGAAATGCAGGCCACCTCACCTTGAATAAAAACTTACTTTCTGTATGGTTATGAATAGACAGGGTAGACAAGATTTGGGTAGACAAGATTTAAATACTGGCAACAAAAGTATTACTCAAGAGGAAGAAGAAAATTAAAGATTGACATATGGAGTTTAGAAGACAACTAAATGGCAGGGGGAGAGTGGGAAGAACATGAAGTAGAGAATAGTATGGAGGCCAATCATACATCTTTTAGTCTCTTTCCATAGTATGAGAACAAAGATAGATTTGTGGAAACTGTAAGGCAAAAGGCAAACACAAATCATGAACATAAAGAATGCTGTCTTTGCAAGGCCAAAGTGGTAGACAGACTCAGAAAACAGCAGTTAATTTTGTTGATGTGTGTATATGTATGCCTGTGCCCTTTATATATACTCACCAATTTAAGCTTTCACACTAGTTCTATTAGATTTGTCTTCTTATTCGTAAAATGTGACATAATGAAGTTGTGCTTAAAGTAAATAGCAAAAACTTTCGTAGATAGCAAAAAATCACTTTTATCATGGAGGCTATTGCCAGGCTGTCAGCTATGGCCTTCAATAGGTGTGGCTCCGATTGCTCTGAAGATAGAATGCTGTAAGACCTTCCTTTCTGAATTTGTTTGTCAAAGTTTTCAAGAGACACTCATAAATGAAGGGGTTTGTTTTCTTGTTGGTGTTATTGTTTTTATTCTGTGAAAGCACAATGTGTTCTAAGGCTTTGCATCCCCTTTTATCTAATGTCACAGAGAGCAATCCACAGCTATCTGTGCAGCCTAACAAACAGACCAGGATTTGCTCTCTCTTTACAATGCTCTCAATTAGCAGTCTGCTGAGCACTGGGCCTTGGGAGATGTCTGGAGGACTGTCATGTATTTCCACTTACATTTTCTGAGAACTTTAAATGGATTGTATGTGTTTATCAAAAACCATAGCTGTGAAACAGACATCTGTACATTTATCTTAGACTGTGATTAATAACATGTTTCTCTTGTGTTTTTGTGGAATTAAAAGTGATTCTAAAAGAGCTGATTTTTTGTGTTACTAGCAGATTCTAGAGGCAAGGTATGTAATACAAGCTGGTGCATACACGATTGTGGTTCAGGCTGTTTTGATTACTAGATTGAGGTTGTAGCTTTCAGATATTTCAGCACAACTGAGGGGTTTGTCTTGGGCCTCTCGCTGCACATTTTATAAAAATATTACTCTTATCACAAAGCCATACTAAGATCCTGCACACCTCATCCCTTTCACCATCATTTGCACATCCTGGAAGCACTTGCACATTTAGTCATGGAAGATAGGTGAGACCCATGGATGGCTGTCCTGTGTTCTAGACCACACCATTGCTTGTGATGAGAACTTGCAAACTGCAACGTTGGAGGCACCTCAGCGCTGCTGCTTACATGGCACAGTTAGTACCTGCTTTTTCCAAAGCTTTTCTCTCATTCTTCTGTACAACTGGTTAACAGGGTTGAGCATGTGGTTCCTGTGTCTTCAGCAATTCATGCTTCCTACTTGCATTTTCTGCTGTTAGTACATCAGTGAGATTAAGCATCATGTAATACAAAGGCAGAGTGCAAAGCAATAGTGCTGTAGGTTGAGCAGCTGGATAAGATGATGGATGTGTGCCTGGGAAGCAGTCGTTAGACAGATACTTCATTTTCCTGTGAGGCATCTTAGATGTGGAGCTTGTTATTCAGTAGCTTCACTGAAAAATTACTTCACTAGATATATTAGTTATGGGCAGCTTTAGAGTGCTCTTCTTTTTTCAGTTTTTAACAGGGTATTAGTTAACAGATTTTAGAATGCTTAATACTGTAGGTAAAGATTAGCAAGAATAGCAAAACAAATAGTTAACTTGGAGCAGTTTAAATGGTAGAAGTCTTTCCTTTTGTTAAATATGACCTGGAAAATGAATTAAATGATTCTTTTTAGCAAAACATGCAGAGTATATTTCAAGAGGCACATCAGGGGAAATGATCCAAACCATGGCAGTAAGATCACTTCTATTTCCTTACTGCAGTGGCATCATCTTGTTCAGCTGCTTTGCTGTCTCAGTAGATTTCAGTAGTTTCCATATTGCATTCCAGTGCACTCAACCCTGCAGGAAGAGTATCCAGAGAGAAGCCCTTTCTGAGGAAGGGGGGCCCTGCTAAAGCACCATCTTCAAACTTTAGTTGAAATAGGAGAAAATTGCTCCTAACTCTTTAAAACAGGCTGCTGTGTACAGTTCCCAGGAACTGTGTAATAGGAAGGCATAATCAGAATTATTGAACCTAACCCTTAGCAGATACAGGATTTATTTTCCTATAGCAATTAGTAGAGAACTTGAGGATAAATTTTCTGTGTAGAGCATAAAATTTGTGACCAGATTGTATCTGATAGTCTTGAAATACTGGATTGTTTTGGTCCCAAAGGGGCAGTATGAATAACCAATGCATAGGAGTAACAGAAAAGTATTTTCTCAGGATTGTATTGTAGCCAGAAGAAGAAGCTAAAAGTATAATATATCCATTCTACCGTGGTGAATGAGAATAACTTGGAGGCCATTATTTGTTAAGAGGCTACTAGACAGGTGGATTGTGGGAGAGAAGGTGAAGGTAAAAGGATGGAAATTCCTTTCTTGTGGAAAGGAAGCCTTCCAATAAGGAAAAAGAATATTGTGTGGTGGCCTAGGTGTAAATAGCCATATGGTGTTGCTCCACTGTTGAATTGGTGGTTAATTGCACAAGCAATGATTGAAATTATCCATTTCCTTGGAATGGCCCATTTCATTCTGGAGACTGTTTTACACTGTCACAATCAAGTTGTTGCCCATTGCTGCTATTTCTGAGTCTTTGGAATGTAAATAGTATTTGGAGATAAATACTTTATAAAATTATTTTATTTACTGAGATCTCTTCTAACTTATTGTATTAAGTCATATCTTCACCCCTTCCAATGCATTTTTGCAGGTTAGTGCCTTGCCAAGCCCAGGTATAATCTGTGAAGGACAGTTACTTTGCATCAATTGTGTTACTGCCTTCAAGTCTGATGAAAGAAAAAAGTTGGAGTAGGAGTTGTTTTATTTCTATCTTAAGAAACTATAGTTTACTGGGAGGTGTGTCAGTGCAGAGTGAGAATTACATAAACTGCAATTTTATTGTGACTTTGTACAGAGACTAACAACAAGTTCCCATGTCCTTGTTGTTTTTTTTTTTTGTCTTTCAAACAGCTTTGTGAATAAGAATTTTTGCTTTGTTTCCTTGCTTGAAATATTCGTGGTAAATACTGTTTGTATTTGTGATTTGGGGAAAGCATCCAAAAAATATGCTCCAAGTAAGATACCAGTGAGAAACAGTGGGAGTTGCAGGGTAGAAAAGAGCACTCCTGTGTTTCCCAAAGTGATGTTGAAAGGTGTTGTTGTGTACAAGGACAAGGAGAAAGATCTGATTTGAGAAAATATCTGATTCACAGCACATAATGTGGGAATTGTTGGGCAATCAGACTTAGCTCCTCCTCCTTGGACAAACTTCATGCTCCTGTTAATGTTCCCAAAGGTCCATATGCATATACACACTTTAAATTGCATGGAGCCCAGATTATCTCTCCTGTCAGGGAGGAGAGCAGAGTTACTATCTGTACAGAATTTTTCAAAGCTGATGCTTCAAGCTATCTTCTCTGCACATCTCACATATTCCTGCTTCATTGTTTACTCTAGCACAACACTTACTGTGAGAATCAAAACAAAGTAATTATCATCAGATTTCAGTGGATCTAAGTAGAAGGGAAAAATACATGTATGTGTAGAGGAAAGAAAAACATTTTGAACTCAGTCTATAAAGCCCCTTAGCTTTTTGAGACACTGTTAGAACTACAATTGTACATAGAGGAATTAAAAATAAACAGAGCAGAGTAAAAACTAACTCGAGTTTCTTAGCAGTATCAATTGAAAGAGTTTAGTGAAGGTAGCTCTGCTATCACTTTTTATTTGCAAATGCCATGTTCTGCAAGAGAAAAGAATACAGATTGCTGTTTGTGTGTGATATCAGTAAAGCCTAGTGCATCCTTCCAGTCACTACAAATCTCAGCACTTAAAGCCCAGATGGGTTTCCAAGTGTGCTGCATGAAACCCACTTGCACTGTGTGAAATAGCCCTGGCTGTAGCCATGTCTGCTACCTGTCAAGCTGGAGGATGTGAAATCCTTGGAACAGTCAGGATACTGATATTTAGCAGTGCTGTTGCATAAGCCTCAGATGTGCATAGGTTCTGTGTAGCTCCAGCTGATGCTGAAGAAAATGGAAACCAGTCTAATAGCTAAATTTAAATCAAATTATAAATCATTTTATTCAATTCAATTTCCATTTAAAAATAATTTGGTTCAGGGATAGGCATGTGACTGCAAGCCCTGAAGACTGAAATGCTCTTTATCTAGACACACAACTGCCTTGACCCTTATCTAGAGGGACTCTCTAATCTGCTAATTCAGTTTTTATGCCCATTCAGTTCTTGACCTCTCTGACTCAACTTCCAGTCAGTAACACTCGTGATGGTTGTTGCTGTGAGGGAGACACCTGCCCATTAACAATGGGACTGAGCTGAACAACCTTTCTCTTCTTGTCTAGGCCTCTAAACAGGCAGATGGTAACAACATTTGGTCACCACTGATGGGGCTTGCATTTGAACTCTTGACCTAAAGGTGAAGGGCACTGTATCCTATTAGGAATATGAGCCATCAAATTTAGTTTTAGTTTTGATACTTAACCTGGGATGTGTGTGAAGTCAAACATCTCACAGATACGTGAAGGAAAAGAAGATGTTTCTCCTCCATCTGTTCTTTCCTTCATTGTTCTGTGTTATAGTGAACTCTGTCAGCTCTTCATGTTAGCAGCCTCTTCTTTGAAGATTCTCATGTTAATAAAAATTAACAAAACCACATTCCAAGCTCTTGTCTCAGGAACAATTCATGGCTTTTTCTGTTTGTAAAATGCAATTTTTCCCCTTCTCTCTCTTTCTCTGGTGTGTGCCCTTCATACTTGTTGCTGTCATTTTTTTCTTACAGAATTAGCAAACAGTTTTCCTGAGAGACTCTTTTCTGATTAAAGAGTGATCCCTGTGATTCTCTTGTTGTGTACTGTTTGACTTGCACACCTAAAGTATATAACTTTTTCTTTGGTGGTGTTATACCTATTTATCTCTTCAAATTTTGTGTGTGTGTGTAATTATCCATATTCAGTACTGTGACACTACTTTTATTAATCTGTGGCCTCTAGTACATACTTTTCTCTGACCCTTTTCTCTTTATTTGTAAAACCCTGTATTTTTTGAAGGCAAAAAGTTTGTTTTACACTTCTTTGTTGAAAACATCAGTCAAACATGTGGGGGGGGAAGTGGAAAGTAGTGGTGCTTCTGATTCACGACTTCTAAAGCAGGACTATATTTCTATTTAGATGTAACAAATATGGATATGCAAGTTATTTATCCCTACAAAGAACTGCCATCATAAGCTGACAAAAAGAGGTCTGTAATAAGTTAGAAGTTACCCTGGGGCTTAGACTGCAAGCACTGCTGCCAGGCACACTGCAGGATTCCCAGTTGCTTTGAGCTGCTGATGGATCAGCAGTTCTAGAGTATGAAACACCAGGATGCAGAGTTTCTCAGACTGCCTGTTTGATCATGTATACTTCATTTTATCTGCTCCAGTGGTGTCTGGATCTCTTCATTTAGGTATCATTTCCAGTTTAGTAATTTTAATATTCTAAAGGTGAACAAAAGAATAAAGCAGGTTGTAAGATGAGAGGCAAGAATTTCAAAGCATGTAATGAGAGGGCAGATACTGTTAGATGAGTTAGTGTTTGATGTGTGTTCACTAAGGCTGTGTCTGAGGTGAGCAGAGCCTTCAGCAGTGGGGCCAGGCTGGGCCTTGCAGCATTTCCCAGGCAGCCCCTCCGTGCCAGCCCTGCCCCTTGGGGCTGCACAAACCCACACAGTCTGCTCCTGCTGTCCCAGGCTGGACCTGGCAGTAGGGAGGTATGTTGCAGTGATTATGCTCCTGACTGATCAGACCACCTAGCAAGATGAAGTGCTTCCTGACAAATGTCTCACCAGGGGACAGTCCTGGCTTTTAGCATTAAAAAGTTCTCCTACTAACTTCATTTTCTGTGCTGGTAGTGGGGCAAGCTACTTGTGGGGCTTTGGATGCTCCACCATGAGGATGGAGACTGGTAAACCTTTGAAAGATTGTCTCACAAACAAGGAGGTCTTGGAAGATGCTTTCATAGGAAGAAGAGAATTGAACCTTAAAATATTCTAAGTATAGAGATATCTTGAGATGCAGGACTCAGATATGTTATTTTGGGGTCCAATGAAAACAAAACATTTGAGATCTGAAATTACTAGCTGTATTTGTGATAGAGAAGCCTATAGCAGAAGTGGTGAGAAGGAAATTTTTGATGACTTTGGACACTGAGCATGCTGTCTGAACTGTTACATCTGTACTGAGCAAAGACTCAGCATTCTTACTTCCTTGATAATTATTGCAGTTGAATGATTACAAGAGTTACCAAAACTTGGTCTTAGTGGGCAGAAATGACTTTTCATGAGGAATTTATTGCAAGAATGAGACCAAGTTGCTGAATTCTGTGGTGAACAGACCCAGGTTTGTAGCTCATCTTAGAAAATGACTAAGGAAAAACAGAAGGTTTAAAGTGCCATTAGTGGATATATACTTTTTTTCAGAAATAAATTTTGAGCTTTCAGAGTAACTAGCACTGCTGAACTGTGGAGTCCTTTTTGTTTAATAACACAGCTTGACCAGGTGTCAGTAATGAGGTAAAGCTGTGTGCTGGGTGATGATGCTTTGGGATGATCACTGCTTTGGGAGCAGCCTTTGTGTGCTGCCCCTCCCTTGGTGGGAGCCATCAGAGGAGCAAAGGTGTGCAAGGACAGCCAGCAGCAAATGAGAAATGCAAGCCTTGTGTTAGCAAAGGTGAGCCAAGGTGGCGGCCTGTGCTGTTCTGGGGATTCATTACATGCCTGCATGTCCTGAGAAGGCTGCTAAGGAAGATATGTGCAAGAGATTTGCAGTCCTGTTTACTTTCAAAGTTGTAAATCAGTAGCACTCTCTTCTTTTAAGGCTGTACCAGGACAAACAAGAATGTGCTAATGGTCTTACCTAAAGTGTGGTGGTTTTAGGGTCTATTTAAAAATTTGCTCTAAAATAAATTTGTTGATAAAGGCAAAGAGCCTAAGTAATCTCAGAGTTTTGTAATTTTTATTGTTTCTTAATCATTAAAGGTGATTATCCATCATGTGGAACTCTAGGCTTGTTTTCTTTCAGGATATTTGTCTTAGGGAGCTTTTGTAATTTAGCTTCATTGCATGGCTGAGAGAGATGTATTTAATTTGAAGAAAACACTTGTATTGCAATATACTTCATCTAGATGCTTTAATGTTACCTGTGTGATTGGGCTAATTGAGTAGATCATAATTTTTATGGATCTATTCCCATAACACCCTGGGAAAGTGTATTATTCCACTGCTGTTAAACAACTGCATAGATGAACCTATGACTTTGCCAGACTTCCATGGGAGGAGTGATGGGGAAGTGAATGCACCTTCCCAGGTCCCTTGTCTAGGACTCCAAATAATGGGAAATATTCTCCCTTTTTATTATGTATGAAACATATGTGCAGCTACACGTTAGTGTAGATAATGAGACTTATATAAATTACTGATTATTTTACATAAATTATCCATGTTCTACAAAAGTCAAGCCTCGAGAAAGGTCTCTTCATATTTATTTTTAAAGATTTTTGGAAGAGAGTGTGCTTACATTTTACAAATGGGCAACTAGAATATACATATTTACAATTTGCAATTAGATGTAGGTCTTATTAATTATGTAAGAAACACTTGCTATATTTTTGTAATGAGAAACCAAGTATCATGTAACAATTAAGAATTCTAATATCAGATACTATTAATTCTTTAATTCTGCCCAAATTAAAATTAATGCATTTTGTAGTATTGGTACACAATTTCAGAAATATCTAGGAAATAAGTTTTATTTTCAAAAATGAGGTTGGGATTAAAGAGTCTTCATCATCCTCGAAGTCAGTGAAGAGTCAGGTTTCTTAAGGAATTATCTAGCCTTGCTCTATAATCACTGTAACCAGAAATAGGTATCTCCAGGGTGAAATTTGTGCCACCCATTTTTGACATCTGTCTTAGTGAAGGACAAAGTGTCCTTGGAAAGTACTGCTCTGTTGACTGTTGATGGAACCTGGATGGTTAGCTAAGGCTAAAACCTCTCTTTGAAATGGATAATATTGAGAATCCAGGCCAAAGTTATTGGTCCTTTTGCTAAAGTAGGAGAAAAATCACTAACCAGAAGTTTTGGTTTGTTTCTTTGTTTTCTGTGCAGAAATCACCAAGAAAGCTAAAAGGATGAGTCAACCATATAACCATATTCTATTTAAATTAAATAAAATTAATTTTCTTAATATTTTTTCAGAGCTTTACTTGCTCTTAAAAGTTTTTTTTATGCCACCATATAGAACTCAAAGGCTATTACTTCCTGTCATGAGCTAAATGTCGAAGAGAACTTGAGCTGTGTTTGGGGTTTGTTTTTTTGGTTTTTCTTTTTTTTTTGGTTTTTTTTTTTTTTTTTTTTTTTTGGTTTGTTTTGGTTTGTTTTTTTTTGTTGGTTTTTTTTGTTTTTTTGTTGTTTTTTTAAATTTTGGATTTCATCATACATTCACAAAAAACAGCATTGTTCTGGATTCTGTAAAACCAGTGCAGGGATCTGTCCATACCATATGCATTTTAACAATGCATGTTAGATACCTGCTCTGAAATAGAAGCCAGAGCTGGTTGGAGATCTGTGTGTTGTGTAACCCAGTCCCTACAGAACTAAATTAATTATACAGCTCAGCAAGTCCAAGCTTTACTGACCGAGGGAGATGTCTTGTGCCTCTTTCTAAAGGGGGAGTAAATGCTTTTGAGTTTTGGATTTTTTTTAATTGTTGTGGTACTTGTGTGCAGGTTTGCAAGTAAAATTGCTTTTCTGCTGATTAGGAATCCTAAAAATTCCTTTTGTATTAGACAGAATATGTATTGTTTTTTCTAGAAGTGCTTGAGATTAATTTTTCAGCTCCATTTCTTAGGAAATCAAGAACCATATTGCTCAAAGCAAGAGAACTATTTATTGTTATCCGACGCGACAAAGCACACCAAGATTTTACACAGATTTCAGGTTTGTTTTTACAAAGACACTGGCACATGTGCATTTCCTTTCACTGATGTTTAAAAAAGTTCAAGTAACCATCTCCAGCCCACAAAATTATATATGTAGTGTACAAATTGCAGTAGCATAAAACAGCATGCTCTTTTGCTGTATTTAAATTTTTGGTAGTACTGTATCATTAATTCCTTTTTTTCCCACTGGAACTTCAGTTACTCTTTGTGCATTTTGTTTATATTTTGAGGTCCCTATGATGTTTTCTAAACAACAGTTGTAGAATTTTAAGAAGTTAAAAGCTCTTAGTAGTTTTACTGTCATAATTTGTCTGTAAAAATATGGATTCTTTTTTTTCCCCAAATGACTTCAAGGAGAAACTTGTTCAGCCCATGAGACAGAATTGTGGAGGTGCTGCAAACTCAGTCACGGATTTGCTGATCTCTTGATGTTCATTTGGATATTTAGGGCTTCCTTTCATTGATGCAATATGCCTGATAATAAAGATTGTGCAGTTAAAACACTGCACAGAAGTTGACTACCCTGTTCATGGCATGTCTCGATTTTCTGCAGATATACCAATAGCTAAAGTAGCCTTGCTTTTGTTTTAGGAAGTGAATATGGCTGCAATGTAGACATGAAGTGTATGTGCTGAAAAACATAGATCCTTTGCATTGTCTGTCTCTAATTGTAAGTGATAGAACTGCTGTTTATCATGGGTTTTAAAGTGCTTTTTAATCATGGGTTTTATGAGGAGAAACTCCAATTCTTGGACATTTAGAAGAGAAACTCCTACCTCTGATTTTTAAATATCAGACAAAGAGCATACTTTTACATCTCAGTGATAGCTAATGGAAGGAGAAAAACTAGAACTTCTCAAGATCTGGTGTTTAAAAACCAATGTTGATTGAGGAAGATCAGTAAATGCTGGAATACTTTTGGAGGGGTGCCCTTAGAAGAGGAATTCTTCATGACTAATAGCATCTTTGTAAAAATTAGGTCTTGTATTTCTATTGATCAGAGTAAGATGAATAGTTCCAGGGATAATTAAACCAGGGACGGAGACACAGCTTTATGGTATCATGCCCAGTTCATTTTTCACCCAAAATCATTATATTAAAAATAAATATTTACATTTGTGTTCAGTACTTCTGTTGGGAAACATAGATCTGTAGCAACAGAGTTATTTTGAGACCAGTGCAAACAGCAATTGCATTTCCCTGCAGATTTTGGGCAGAAACCAGTAGTAAATTACCTGGCTATAAGTACTTCATGCAAAGGGTCAGTAATGAAGAGTCATAAAAACCTGCAGCCAATATCTTCACCTGCGATTTATACTACTGGATACATCAGTGTGCAGGTTTTTAAGCTGAAACATCTTTAAAACACTGATTTGAGAAGGCAGAGAGCACATCTTTTGACAATGAGTCATGTTAAATATGAAATTAGGATTCTTGTACTTGTCCAATATTTCTGATTTTTTGCCCTGGTCTTAGAAACTATGTACTTGGTTTTAGAGAAGATACTTTACCCCACTTGAATTGCTGCAACTGTTTTAAGGAGGAAAGGTTCTAACACAATTGCTGCTAGAATAACGATGAGCTGGTTTATAAGCTTCTTTAAGTGCAGACAATGTTTTCTGGTTAATATTTTGAATATTTGATGCAAAAAATGTAAATTACTAAAATACTCTGCATCAGGTCTTCCATTTAGCATTATCCTTTCACACTGTGGAGTAAACTAATGAATTACAGCATGATTACATAGCACATAATTAACTTTGTAATTAATATGCAACTGCCACTTAAACTAAAGTACTGCTTATAAAGATGTACGGCAACAGTAAATCACAGGTCAGAAGTAGCACTTTGGAATTTTCAAAAGAATGAGAGTAAATGCAGAATCACTTACAGCAGCAAAGTAAGTTAATTAAAAAGCAGATTAATTGTGAATGTCCTGTTTAATTTTAAATACCTTTGCTATTTCTTTTCCCTGAAGAAAGAACAAATTTAAAGCCTAACTCATTCATTGTTTTCTTAGATGACATATTTAAAAATGAGCGTTAAACTGTCCTGGTTGAGATTAGAATTTGGTTAATATTCCTTTCTCGTCTTGGTGCATGAAAGGGTAGCATGAAACCAGCAACCTTTTACTTGAATGAATTCCAGCTTTCTGCCATGGTCTTCTTTTTTGGCTTGATTTTCTACATCAAGGCAGTGAAACAAAGTTAGTCAAACCAAGTCCATCCTTTGTTTTGCTGATTTTTTTTTTTTAATAGAGAATGAGGGTTTGTTCTGTGCTGTTGTAACCAGTGAAGAATGACAAAAGGTCTGAGTTCATTTACTTCAGACACTGGTTTTTTGCCACTGTCCCCATTTGCTGGTACCCTCAGCAGTGGTGCTAATGCTGGATGCCATGGTGCAGACAGATCGCATGCTTCACAGGCATGCAGGACGGCACAGCAGTAAAATTGCATCTCTTGCTGCAGATTTCCAAAGTATTAGCTGTCCTTTCCTATAGCCTCTTCTTTTCCATCCATCTCCATGTGAAATACTATTGATAATGGCAGGGAATTGAAATCCCTGATGTAGGTGTGGCCATACTGCCTTGGTTCAGACGGTGCTTGGCCAATGGAAAGCTCTATTGAAAATGGTACCAAACAGAGTATGCTGAAGTTTTAGGGTTTTTTTTCAAATAGAAATAGCACATTTTGGAGAGCTCTGTAGCCAGAGGCCGTGGGAATCTAAGTGTTACAGCTCTTTAGCACCTTTCTGACCTTCTGAAGGTGATGCAGTATGGGAACTAGACCCTGTAGGTGTATGGGATGCTGTTCATGTTGTCAGTACTTCAGTATGGGCTCCTTGATCTATAGGTTGTACTTGATCTCCTCTTATATCCTGCTTACTGTCTGGTTAAAAGAAATTAACAGGACAGATGTCACAATCAGTAGAAAATGGCTACCCTAAGCATATAATGCATCTTTTAAAAGAATTAGTGGGTTTTGTTAATGTTTCTTTTGTGAACCAAACTAATTTTTCATGTTGAGCAATACATGACAAACATCTCTAACTTTTGAGCTGAACCCCTTTGATTTCTGTGTTCAGTATTCATGGTGCTCACTATATTGTTGGTTGCTTCATCCACATGATGCTATTTTTTTTCTCTTCAAATGGCTATCTGAAACTTCTGACCTGGAACAAAGAGTGATAGATGCTTCACGGTTGCTCTTCATTCTAGATAAATAATCATTCAGGCATAATTACGTGCATCTCTCAGAATTCATGAATATCTGCTGCCTGCTTGAATAGCTGGGAGGGAATATACATTGCCCTTACAAATCCTTCAGAATAGGCTGCTGCTTGTATTGTATTTAGGAGGGGGAAAAAACAGGAAACAAACAACACCACACACCAAACAAAAGGGGAAAAAACCTAAAAGCCAACCAGAAAACCACCCAAACAAAAAATCAGAAACCACAAATTCTTCATTTTCTGTTTGCTGGCTGTGTTTTTCTTCATTGATTGCCATACTCAACAGGCTGATTGCCATGAAAATTGACATGTAAGAATAATCCTAAAATCTAAGAGTAATCCTGACTTACTCTTCAAAAATAAAAAAAAATACTGGAAGTAGGGTGTGCACCATAAGTAGAATCTAACCTAATGGAACTTGGAAGGAGGCATGTCATTTGGGTTTCATGTGTCACTTAGTGGGTCATAATGTGATAAACAGGTCAGTTTTATAATCATCAGATTTTTGCCTTAGTGGCTCAAAAGGGAAATGAAGCTTCAGGGGAGGTATGTTTTTTCTGAAAATGATGTGTGGTTAATTCTTGGAGGTTCAGTTCTCGGCATTATGAACAGATGCTTCTGAACTAATCTCAAATGTCACATTTCATGCATAAACCCTGGGGGATTAGCAATATCAGGGTTCCCTGAGAGTATTCTTGGAGGTTTAACTTAATACTCTCTCTCAGGGAAGTGTCCCACCTACTAACTTGATGAATGCTTCCAGGCCTTCCCGAAGGCCTTCTCTCTAATGCCAATCCAAATAAGGCCAGGGCAGAGGGCACACAAGCAAGATTCTGCAAAGCAGCGGGGCTTTGAGGCAGCCAGTAAAAGTCATGTGGTGTAGAAAAGTCTGAGATCTCATCAGAAGAGATACCATGATTTGATTTTACATTAAAATGGAAAGTCATCAACATCTGGTAGAGGAAAAATCACAGCTCCATAATTATGATTGAGTTAGTCGTAATAGTTGGGAGAAACGCAGACAATTTAAAATATGAAAAAGTTAATCTCCTGTCTAGCAAATGCCCACTTTTCTATTTTAAATATTTCAGTGACTGTTCAGAAAAGCTTTTATTTTAAAGTAGTGATAAGTAAAAAACTCACTGTTGTCTGGAAATAGAGGTGCTTGTGATGGATGCTTTGATAAACTCTCTAGCTGTAGAGGAATTGACAGCTATGTTTTTAGCATATTAGCCAGCTTTTTTTACCTTGTAATATATATTCGATATGTTAGGTTTAGATTAAAAAAAAGCCCTAAACCCAGAGAAATTCTTCCTTAAGCCTCTGTTAGAATGAGTTCCTGTCTAAACAGAAGATAAGAGAGGGGGTTTAGCTGCAGTTCTCCTCCATCTACGTGGATGTTTTTGTGATGAGGTTATAATATATGTTAACATTATGCTGACACGGACAGCTCTAGCCAATAGGTTAAAATTGTTAGGTAGTTTGTCTTTTTGACAGATCTCGTCTCCATGTCTAGCAATTTATATGACCTTCCAACTCTGATATTTTCCTTGCCAGTGTGTGTCCTAACCAGCTCCCTTCTACCCATTGGCCCTGCCTCATTCTCAGAGACTGACAAGGCAGCCTGTGCTTCACTGAACCTGTGAGGAGGCTGCTGGGTCACCCTCGGGGTTAAATGCTGCTTTATTCCGTTGAGTGTTAAATTGCTTGTTCAATTCTTGGACATGTTTTCTTAAATGGATGTTTTAAACTAATTTAGAAATTCAATTTCTCGCAGGTAGAGCCATGGCAATACGATGCATCAAACAAAATGTATCACATGTATGATGTATCACATTTCTGTGTTTTCCCCTCACAATTTAGTACATGGGATGATTTGTAAAAACCTAGGCTGAAGCTAGGCATGCTCTGCATCATAGATGAATTAAGCTGCAGAATAAAATCCTTGTTTCTGGGACAAGCTTGCTGAGTATCAGTTGTATGAGCTTTTCTCCTAGTTTCTGTAACACTCAGGATTTGTTGTTTGATCTTGCAACCAAGCGTTTACCTGAGTTTGTAATATGAATTCTTTCTTCCCCAGCATTTCATCCCTTTCTGTGTGCACATGTATGCTTATGTCTGTATTTGCATGTGTTAGCTCAATCAATAGCAGATCTGTTGGCTTTCACAAGGAAGGAGGCTTATTGAAAAATTCTGTGCTGGTGAGGTGCTTTTCACAGGCTAGTCAGAAAGCTCTTGAGAACTTTGCTGCTAACACCCATCAGAGGTTTTCTTCCCATAGCTGCACAACAGCACTGCAGTTGCTATGCAGCTCATTAGTGAGTCTTGACTCTGTGACAGGTGTGATGTATTAAAAGCACTTGTATTACATAACCATGTTTAAAAAAACTTGAATTGCAGGTAATATAAACCAATCTTTTCTAGAGATCTGAACAAGTCCTGAAGGAGGAGCTAAGGCAAGGGGGGAGCGGAGATGGCAGCTCTGATAGCCTGAAGAGGTGGCAGCAATAGACTAACTTAGGTCCTCAGCAGTACTTGAGAGACTTGAATAAATTAGAGTCATCCCAGGAAACAGGTACCTAAATGGGTTTCAAACCATTTCAGAGAATGAATCTGTATTCCTAACGTCAGCTGGAAGTAGAATAGGACAATCTATTAACATTGAGCTTCTTGTGACAGGCAGGGAAGGAAGGATGGACTTAGTTGTTAGGACACTGTCTGGGGCTTAAGTGAAAGATTCAAAATTGCCTGTGTTGACACCTTGGACAAATCACCTAGAGAGCATGCAACTAAGCTCCTCCAATGTACCTCTGCTGTAGAAGAGACCAGAGTAACAAAACTCTAGTAGAGAGCAAGTTTGGCTCCCTAAAGTAAGGTCAACATTTGAGCAAAAAACCTTTCCACTTAGCATTTTTGAAAAGTGTATGATTTTGTTGCTCAGCCGTAGAAGTCACAGTGTTGCATTATAATGTCGTACACATCCCTCTACATGTTTTCAGGCTTATTGACAGCAGTTAAAAAAGAAATTTATGTGGAAACTGGATCCATTCTCATGGGAAGAAGCTTGAAAATAGGCAGTTTGTCCAATGGATTTATAACACTTGCTGGGGGTGGTAGTATGTCATTCTGTGGAACCAAGATCCACTGACTTTTGACTGTTATCATGGGATATTTTCAGGGACTGAATTGACCTTACAGTCAATTACTGATCTTACAGTACCCTAACGGGTTTCCATTTATTTGTTTCTTTCTTTTATTAACAAGTATATGATTGAATTCATATAAGTGCTTAATAAACACTGATATTTCATTGAAAATCTTAGAAAGATCATTGTAATGCTTTAATGATTGCAGAGGAAAGTGATTAATGTTGCTTAACTTACACTCTACAGACTTTGATGCAGAGTTGTTTAGTTTTGGGGTTTTTTTGATTGGTTGCTAATACAAATTACTTTCAATACATGTATTTTTGTGTCTTTCTGGGCAGACATAGGTCTCCAGTTCTTCAAGTTAGGGTTCTGTTTAGTATCGCTTTCTTCTTCTTTGGCTTACAGCTTCCTTTCTGAACACAATCTTGTGCAGTCAAGAAAGGTTCAAGCTCTGATCTTGTCCTGTTGTTCAGATGGTCATAATGCCTAGTATTATAGTAATACCTCTGTATTCAAGCTGGTAAGAAAAAGTTGTCACATAATTCTTATTTTTCTAAAGAGAAGTGATTGTTGAAAAGGACTGGGAAGTCATACTTTGTCCTGTGGTTTTTCATAAAAATATTTTTCATGTATTCTATTATAGCAATCCTGTTTGTCTGTACCTCTCCAGTATTTGTGCCAACCTGTATAAAGGTTGGTGAATTTTGTTCTGTTAAACTTTTATTTTAAAATCATTATTTTCTGCATCTGACTTAAGGACTTGTTTAATTGTTGCTGCTTTGCTGTTTGCCAAAAGCCTAGAAGTCTGCTGTTGGAGAAAGACAGTGTTTATGCCAGTGTTTTCTTGCTTCTTATGCTTTGTACAGTTGAAACAGTGAAATTAGAAGCTGAGAAGTGTATAGACAAAAGAAAGAGCTCTGCATTGTTTAGTTGTTTACTATCTGCCATTTTGAATACCACCATCACCTTAGGAGGAAAAGCTACAAGTGCCTAGGTCTTAACCACCTGGTAGACAGCATAGAAAGATAAGAGAGTAGAAATTTCCTTATTCAGGACTGGTGAGTATCTAAATGTATTACAAGGGACAGTGGAGTCAGGCTCAATATCTTACCTATGGGAAAGGTAGGAAAGTGTGGGTCAAAGAAGTCCTTAATCTGAAGTAGTTCAAGTTTGTGACATGGCTTTTTGATTAGGAAGGAAGAACTGCTGTTTACTGAATAACTCCTTCTTCATGAATTGGGGTATGTCAAGTGAAACAAAATCAGAAAAAATAAGTCTCACATCTGATACTGTTTGAATTGCTTCCCTTGTCTCAAATGGGACAGGAGCAAATGGACTGCTCCTGGAACATGACTTGTTTCATGCCAACCTGTCCTTTCTTTTTATATCCCTGCCTGGATCAGTCATGCAATAAGCAGGAACCTTTTTAATCCTGTAATATAATATATTGGGCAGCTAGGCTTTTTAAGCAATGAACCATCTTTCAAAATATATCCCTCCAAATTTCAGATCTAATGCACTTCAGTTATTCTGGAAAAGAAAAAGTGCCAAGATGTAACCACTCAAGGATCACAAAAATCAAGAACGAAAGACAAGGAGCTGTAGGTACAGCTGTAGCTGTACTCTCTGCAAGGTTTGATATTGTCACAATAACATCTCTCTCCTTGAGTTCATCAGAACCTTTTTAGAGGGGATACTTGTTTCCTTTTCAGGGTAGCCAAGTGTTGTTTCCAAGAGTCATTACACTGACTCCTGCCTGCTGAAGTCTTTGCAGTGTGGCTGCTCTGCCAGCTTTGTATGCGTGTCACCAGCACATCACATTTTGATCACAATGAAAGCCACTCCAGAGTATATCTAATCAGGCAGGGCTTCAGAAAAACTTGAAGGCTCTAAAGCTGACCTCTGGAGTCTATAGTGTTGCTGTTGGGAGCAAAGAAGAAAAGTGTGCAGCTTTTTGAGGTCTGTTCCACTGTGCTATAATAACCATTTAAACAAAAAAAAATATATAAGAAAGGAAGGATATGGGTAGAAGAAAATACCGTCTGGACTTTAACTGCTTTTATCCATCTGTCACCTGGATGTACAGTCAAAGTTTATGAAGTTAATTCTGTATTTGGAAATCTGGCTGAATGCTGGAAATTTTGTCTTGAAATTGCAGGAAGGGTAACACCAGATGTTTTATTCTTAACTTCGAGTAATGCATTTATTAATGATTTTGCACTGTCACTTCACTGTTCATATTAAACTAGCTTGTGCCAGCCCTAGCCTGAACTGTGATTCATGTTAGGCACTGTGTGTGTTTGGTGGAGATGGCATCCACCCAGAACAGCACTGGGTGTAATTGGAAAGCCAGAGAAGCTGAAGAAGTGAAGCCTTTGGGGTTGAGAGGAGCTCAGGTCTCTGTTCACAGGGCTGGCTTTGTCCTGCAGTTATGGGAAAGAGCCTCTGGGCATATACTTTGTAGTAATGATGGTGGTATGAAAAATGCAAGGCAGTCTAAGTGTCTTAGTTTATGGACCACACTATAAATAATTCATTATCAATAGTGTTCCCGTTTGCATTGTAATAAAAATGGGAAGTCTGCCTGCTTCAGTTTGTGCGACAGTTGTCACTCATAAGTTGTCAGGCTCGCTCCTGGTCTGTTCCAGCTGAAACAGCAGTGGGGATGGTGGGAACTGTGCTCTCCTCTTCTTAACACATTGCTTCCTAGTCTTTGCAGGTAGCTTTTGTTCTGGCCAAGGTAACTTTTCTTCTGGCCAAGTTTAGCATTTTTATAGTTGCTGCTTTCAAATACTTGAGAGGATTTTCAAAAACCTGCTGGAGATCTGTGTTGTGCTCTGCCAAATGCCATTTCAGCTTTGGTTGTGCTATCACCTGAGGGTGAGAGACCTAGTGGAGGTACAGCTAACAGAGATCTGTGCTCTCAGAAGAAATTCTACTGAAATCTGTTCCTGATTATCCCAAGAGGTTTGATAGGGAACTGAGCACATGACAGATCTTTACCCATGGAATTCATAAACCTTTGAAAACTAAATTGTTAAGATTCTTGATAAAAGGAAACTTACCTCATGGTAAGCGTAAAGTTCTCTTTATTTGCCTCTAAAGGAGGTGTGGGACACTGGTAATTATTAGAGGCCAGTTTGTAGATAAAAGGTTCCTTTCCATTGATCAGGTGGTGAGAAAACGAAATGGGGCAGAGGATCATGGATATTTCAGTTAAAATCTTTCTTGAAGGCAGTAGGCTTTGTTGTGTAAAGCTCCTGCAGTATTTTGTAATCTAGGTGTCTGGAAGAATTTCTACCTTACTGGAATTCTGGGCACTTGGAAAGCACAAATAGCAATGACTACACTACAGATAGGCAAGTAGCAGGGATGTGTGCAGATTTGACTTTTATTGGAATTGAAAGCATTGCAGTTGGAACTAGTTTTAAAATATGTTGTGTTCAAAATCAATTCTAGGGTGTCCAAAGTATTTCTGGGCTTTGTGATAAAGTTTCAGTAGCAATGCATCTGTCCCTTTGGGTGTGTTTCAGGTCCTTGAATACTAGCTGTTGAGACTAACATAAACAGCAGTCACATTTCAACTCTTCCAGGATATTGTGTTCACACAATGTTTGATTATCTATGTACAGAAGAGTTTTACACGAGGGATACACACTTATTTGATTTGCTTGTCCAATCCTGACTCAATTTACCCAGACTCTCAGTACAGTTTCTTAAAATTTAGGATTTGGTGGCGACTTGAAACACTGAATGTTTATCCAATTGTATTGACAATTCAGTAAAACCAAATACTTTGGTTTTTAATGTATATTCTGCAGGTCCAGAAGTATTCATATAGATGGCTATCCAGCCAGTTGCCTTAAAATGAAGATGATAAAAAAGATTATAGACATTACTAAACCTGTAGTTTTGTTTTGTCTAGATGTCCAATATTTCTAGTTTAAGTTACTTAAATGAAAGTAACCCTCTAGCAGTAAATTGTCATAACTCAAAGCAAGTGGAGAGTTTGTGAGAAGCCCCATTTGGATAGCACCTAAAAGCAGTGCAGGCAATGTAATTTGGATGCCAGCAACTGCTCTGTTTCTCCAGTTATAGAAGTTAACAGCCATCCAACATCTACTTTACTTTTTCAGGTATATTTAGTTTTTACAGGTTTTGCTGGTCCTCCTGAAATTCATATTGCTTCTATTCTGGGGAGCTTGGTAAATATTTAAATTTCATCAGAACAGGCCAGAATAATGGCTGATGTCAAAATTGTTGGAGCATGTGTCTCAAAGCAGATATTCAGCTGCTCTGTTCTCCAGAGACTTTGCTGACTGAGCTAATGTTTTTTCTCCGTTCCTTCCCTCTCCCTGAGTGGCCTTCTGCAAAGCAGTGATGCTCTCCCTAGTGGCTTATGAGAAATCATTGGTTTTAGGAAGACTTTCTTATCTCATAAAATGAAAGAAAATATTAATAGATCTTAGTTTATAGACAATAAGAAATTACCATCTACTTTGACTATTTGTCTTCTTTATGTTGCTAAGCATAGTGGGGGGAAAAAAAAAGTACTCCAAATCTATCCTCATTGCTTTACTAGGTGCAGTATAGTTTGGGGATAGGGGATTGTTATATTCTTTGTGTTGCCACTCAGGAATGAGGAATAGAAGTTGTGATGGTGCAGTATCATGAGAAGAAATCAGCAATTTCCTTCAAATGCTACAGTTCAACTTCCAAAACATGCCTGGTTTCATCTGATAAGTAAGAGGGCCTTCAGTGTCAGAATGCAAATCCTTCTCACTTCTAATTCACAGTGGGCTTGAGATAGTTCTTGCTAGGAGCATTTCTTTGGGTTGACCCAGGAGATTTTGACCTCTCTTTGTTATATAGCAGGCTATCTGCTGCAAGAGAGTTGTTATCAGAGCATAGCAAACACAGAGTAACATCTTCAATTTTTGACAGGTAATTGTTAAAAATATTTGCTGCTAGTGCCATCTCTCCTCTGTCCTTTTCTCCTCCTTCTGAGACTGTCTTTCACAGTTTGGCTAGGTCATTACTGTTTCCTCTAGACCTTTAGAAAATGCTTATATTAGGTTGTCTTCTGTAGCTCATCTCTCAGATTTTAAGCAAATAACTTAGGTGCTCATGTCTGGTACTCATGTAACTGGTTTCCTTTAGTAGCTAATAAATGTCTAGCAAAAGTAGGAAAAAGTTTCCAATTCAAAGATGTTCTTTGTTGCAGCTCTCTAGGCTCAGCCCCCAGAAGGTGTAAAGCCAGGTGATGTTAGCTATGCCTCATGCCTGTTTGCAGGATTTGGTCGGCAGACACAATGAATTCTCAGCAAATACTTTGCATCTTACCACAGAACCTCTGAAAGAAGCAGCTTTCATTAGGTAAATAAGCAAGCCTTGCATGCCAGAATGCAAGCCTTTTTCTGTTCTGTGCTCACTTGACTTCTGCAATCCTCCCACTGAGCCCAGAAGGTGGGAAGAGGTGCTTGATTCTGCTTCAGTTTGGAGACTGGCAATTTATCAGGGAGGGATTTTTTACATCATTGTTGTGTGAGTGATCAGGGACACTGGTTATGAAATCATTTGAGCACAACCTAGCAAGCTTTTAGGGATGGCTCATTTGCTTGTAGCTGTCCCAATGAGGATTAGTATTTCTTACCTGCAAGCTACAGTACATAGAGTAAACCTCTGGATCAGTGGGTTCTGCTGTGAACTGTCAATGTTCGTTCTAGCAGATCTGTCTATATTGGAGTGTGCAAAGCCTCTGAGAGCACTATAGCAGGGCTCCGAGCCCTGGCTCCCCAGTAGCACACTTCTACACACTTTTGCCTTTAATTTTGTGTTATTATCTCTTGCTGTTTTAAACTGCAGTGTCCTTTTACCTCCTTGCTCTCCCTAAAGATAACAAGCTGACAGAGCTGATGACACTAGGAGCTGGATGGAATGCAGGGAAACCAACCTTATAATACAAGCTTGCAGCAGGGCAATTACCTGTGATCTGCAGATGCTGCTCTGGGTCTGAGGAAACCACTCATTTCAGCCAGCAGGCTGGAGGTGAGGGCTGCCGGTGCAAAAGGCAGTTCATGTGCTTAATGGTTAGTGCTGGCTGGTGACCAGCTTGCCCAGGCTCAAGGGAGCTCTCTCCTTAGCTCTCTCTTACACAGTGTGTGAGGTATTTTATATTTCTATGCCTATACTTTAAGTATAGGTCATATCCCAGTGCTGTGTGTGTGCTTCCAGCTAGCCCGACCACCTTTGCTTTTGTAATCAGGGTGCAGATGTGCTCCATGATTGAACAACTTGTGCACACCGCCGCTCCTCCTCCCAGAGGAGTCGGGCAGGCTTGCTTATGCAAGCTGTCATGCTGTCTTTTTTTCAAAAGCATGTGTGGGTTTGCTTTTGTGTGTATCCGGCTGGCTGTTGGTGCCTGCATATAATGGGCTCTGTGTATAAAAACGTTCCCAAGCACACGGCTGCGGAAACAGCTTCCTTAAACCCGACAAAATTGCCAGCCCTTGCAGCTCAAGCCACCATAAATTACAAAAACCTGCTCCCACCTCCCTGAAGCTGTGCCTGCCGGGTGCTGTGTGCGCATACACACTCGCTTTCCTGCTCTCGCAGTCAAAGATGATAGAAAGTCTTCTGGGGATTACTGCACATTTGTAGAGCAACAATGGAAAGCAGCACAGCACAAATATCTATTCTCACCCAGCATAACAAACGCTGCTTTGTCTCACATCTGGCCCTTTTTAATAGCTCAAAGCCAACAGCAGTAGGTATTTAACAGCTTATGGTAAATAAAGCTTTATTAAAACAACTTCCTTTTTAAGTGTTTAATGATGAAAACAGCTTTTCACCTGACATTTTATACTTTTTGTACCATATCTAGTAGAAGAAATAAATTAGTTCTCATGGATAGATATTAAACTTTTTCCAGCAGATGATCCTTGAAAGCATCTTTGAAAATTCTCGTACTGAAAAGCGGGCTGGGAGCCCTTTGAATGCTGAGTGAGCCATGTGTCTGGGTGCAGACGTGCGGAGCTGCATTGTGCCCGCGCTATGCGGGCTGCCGGGGCTGCGCCTCGGGGCTGGGCTGTGCCGCGGGCGGGCACGGCTGGGGCGGAGGATCCCTGCAATTACACGCAATTAGCAGCGTTAAACCTGGCTGTACACACGGAGGTGCGGTCTGATAGTACAAGAAACAACTTCTTACAATATGTTTAATGGCAAGGGAAATGTCAAGTGGAACTAGATGCTTTTTGTCTCCGGACCGACAAATTTTACCACCAGGACAGGGCGCTAAGAGAAATAATGATTCTTTGATCCATCCCGGGAGCTGCGGCGCTGGTTCCGACCCGGCTCCTCGGGGGTCCGTGCATCAGGCGACGGAACGCGGCTGTCCCGCCTCGTGTCCTCCGCAGGACTACTGCCCCGGGCTGTCCCGGTCCCCCCCGGGCTGTCCCTGTCCCCCCCGGGCTGTCCCGGTCCCCCCCGGTCCCCGCGGCGGGCGGTGGCGCGGCCCGGCGGCGCCCCCTGGCGGATCGCGGCGGTTCCTGCCCTCGCCCGGCCCCGGCCCCGCTCCGCCGCAGCCGCTCCCGCCCTCGCTCCCGCCTGGCTTGTTGCTTCATCAAAGTCACTTGGTAGATACAGATTGCCTGCCCTCTCGTAGGACCCTCAGCATGCCGGAGACTTGAAGGAAATTATTAGTTTTTAGATGATTGAATAAACAGCATTAACCAACTTGTGTGCTGTGGCGGCAGGGGGCAGGGATGGTTAGAGCTGCTGTGCTGAATCCCTGCTTAAGGAACTGATCTTCATTCTCCCTTCTCACCTACTGTTAAAATTTCTTGACCGATAAAGCTATTTCCCGTGTCTTTTAATTTATGGCCTTCCTGCCTTGAGTGGTCCGAAGTGCCTCCCGATTAGATCTTGTGTGGTGCAGCCCCCGCAGGGTTGCTGGTCCCCTGTGGAAATGGAGACCTGGCGTGAGGCTGTGCTGCTGGCCTCGAGAGCTGCTCACAGCGGCATCCCCTGCTGCCGGGGAAGGGCTGCCTTTCCTCCCCTGCCCCCAGAATGGTTTTGTGGTGGGAAGATTATTTCTTATAGACCTGGTTTCTGGAGGAATGGGGCCCTGTTGCAGGGCAGGGGGTGGGTGGCAGTGCTTGGGGCTGGGCAGCAGCTGATGTTCCAGTGAGCACCACTCCAGCTCCATCTCTGCCCGGCAGTGAGGGTGGGCAGCCCGGGGGAGCAAGAGCACATGGCACCATGTGAAGTCTCTCTAGACTCAGGGACAAGGCTGGGCCTGTTCCAGTGATGGCTCAGGTCTCCCTTGGCCGCAGAGCAGCAGATTTCCCTGGTCCATTGGTCCCACGGGGACAGAGTTCTCACTGTGGATGGCAGATCTGGCCATGAGGAGAGCTCAGCCCAGAGCAGAATCCACGCTAACTAACTAAATCCACACTAACTTTCCAAACGCTGAAGGATTTTAGGATGTTTGAAGTAGTGATGAAATGTTTGGCTTAATTTTTTTCTCCTTCTCTAGGAGGCTGTTCAGGCTGCCTTAGGAACTGGTGGGGACCATGTTTTACTGAATTGTTTTCTTAATTATGTTGCTTGGAAGTTCCATTTCTGATATAATAATTGCAGTCTTCTAACCTGAGCTGTCACCCAACACAGAGTATAGTAGAATCTCGTGAAATTCTCTTTCACGGAGCCAGTGAAAAATTTCATTTGCTTTTCAATGTGGAAGAGGGTTTTGTAGTAATGGTTTAAAAGATTCAGTATGTTTAGGGTTAAAAAAAAAAAGGCTAACAGGTCGATACATCTGTTCCTTTAAAAAAATGCATTCTCCATTTTTGAGACATCATAAATATGTAGATGAGGCCTCTTTAATTACTGCCTAGGGCTATAAACTCTCAATGCTAGAGGGAGGAAAAAATGAAGAAGCATTCACCTTTTTTTTTTTTTTTTTTTTTTTAAGAGAGAGAGAGACTGGGTCTTTGCCTCAGAAAAGAAAGAAGAATGGGGCTTTTTATTGTTGAATTACCAGAAGGTGCTGGGAACACTACTTCTTTTTTTGTTTATCCTTTTGGATGGGGTTAGCATGTAAAGCAGTAGTGTACAACCTTTCTGGCTAATGTGTGCGCCAAACAGAAGGGATTTGTTACAAAGCACCAGGAGAATTTCCCTTCTCTGTCCTCCTCTGCCAGTACCCTTAATCCTGATCAGCAACATCCCCTGCTGTCTCTTGAGCTGCTCGCAGGCCCGGATCTCAGCGTGCTGTCCAATGCAGGGCCACCGCAGGCCAGCCAGGGACCCCGCAAAGTCCTTTTCACTTGTGACCTGATAAGTGCACAGCACTTAACCGAATAGAAGTCTGTTCTTATTCAGCCCTGACGGCCTTTCTGTATCTTAAGTACTGTTATTTTCGACTAAGGTGATCTTGCTGCTGCTTTTAAAATAGGATGAGATCGACAGAAAGGGTATTTTTTTAAATTTCAGGACGTGGATGTGGGGAACGAGGCCAGAGTACAGCAATACCCATGTTGTAGGTATAGTTACTGGAAATTTAATTCTGCTGTTATTTTTCTTCCAGCCAAAATGGTCTGGTGTCAAAATGCTTATTCTGCTGTGGTGAAATTTCTGATCTCTATGATAATTTTCACTTCCCATGTTTAATCTTTTAATTCTTGCTGAGGCCCATGAAAGAGTAATTTCCAGATAATAATGGTTTCCCACTAATAAGCTCTGCGTTTTTTATAGCAGAAATTACTTAGAGCCAGTATGCTCACTGAAAAAAATTACTCTATTTGATGCTCTTATGATGTGTCTGAGAGCAAGATAAAGAAGAGTCTTGCAGCGGTGAGGCAGGGCACTTCAAATACCAAGTGTTGTGTCATTGTGTGTGATGGGGCTCCATGTGTATAATTCTGGCTGCTTGGTTCATGCAGCAAATGTTTGCTGTGCAGGGGAGTCGTGGGCTGAGGGTCTTCTCTTGACCAGGAGAGAATAAATGAGATTGGGCTGTGAAAGTAGCACTCTGTCAGCTGGAAGGGCTGGTGGGTGATCGTCCATCCCCGCTGTGAGGGAGAAGAGGCAGAGGGAGCCTGGCAGGGCAAAGACTCGGCCATAGAGCTAATGTCATGAGAACAAGTGGAATTGAGCATGGAGGTGCAAATTCTTCTACCCACTAGGGGAAGGGTGAAAGTTAGAGAGAGCTTTTCTATTGAAGCCATTGGTTTTTTTAAACCAGAACTGTTTGGAGACTGAAATTGATCAGATTGTTACAGAATTTGTGTGCCCTGTCTCTGTAGGAGAGTAGGGGATTGCACTCCCAGTCCTGCCTCCAAGGGCCTCGTTGGGCTTTGAGAAGAAGCCCCATTGCTATGTGGGAGAAATGGCAATTTGGACAAGTACTATAGAAAGTGGTGGTTCAGGTAGCTGATGGCATGATAGCAAACTCTGTTGGTTAACTGTCTGTATGGTTAACTGTAAGGCAGTGAACTGGAGTGGCATTACATGTGTACACATGAAATTGTGTAATTCAAAAATGTCATGACTTTCTTGAAAAAAGAAAGGTGTCTCAGTTTGCATGTCTTCAAATTTTTCAACAAACGTCTGTGTGCTATATGTATTTGTTTTCAGTGTGCCCTTCTCCATCTGTGCTGATGTTCAATTAAAATGCAGATAATGTGTCCTTGCTTGTAAGATGGATCACTGGTGAAGTACTGTCATGTCTAGGCTAGCTTATCTCTTGATAAATACCTCTGCTGTCCACTGAGAGATTAAACTTGATGACTGCTGAGGTCTGGGGGTCCTACAGGCAGATAAGACTGTGTAACTGGCTTTTAATAAAGTACATCAATTTACATTTGCTAGAGGACCATTGGATGGCACTTGCTATTGAGAAGGCAGTGGCATAATCAGAAGATAATACTTGCATACTTGGCTCTTCTGTTTCATAAGTATTATAATTTATTGACAGGAATGCTTTATTGAGCCCTCTTGTGTCTAGAGCTTGGAGGTGGGGAGCTTGAGCTGCTGTTCTAAGACCTCATTTAGTTGTCTAGCAGGAAAGATTTCTTCCCTTGAGTCTAATCCAGCAGGAGCCATGAAAGAACATTATCAGCTAGGTACAGAAATCTCCAGCAGTTTGGGTGTGTGGGATGCCTGCAGATCTGTGGTCTGGGGTCTGTCTCATTGTGAGAGCTCTGTAATCAAGGTTCCCACCACGGGGAGCCCTCTTCCCCTCAAGGGGGTTGAGTATGGACAGTGCTGGAATTGTTTAACTGAAGAGATGTTGAGTTGTGCACCAGAAGTGGTGAACAGTCAGCTTCTCTAACCAGACAAGTATCTGAAAAATTTGCTCTCTCTTATGTGTGTGGAGGGAGTGGAAAAAGTTTTGTCATGAACAGTGCTCCAAATTAACAAACCACTCAGTGCCACTGAAGAGGTTCATGAGGGAGAGGTTTCTATACAAGACTGGGACCTTGCTTGTGCTACCATAAAGTTTGGTGTAAATAGTTTGGTGGTGGCATTTGGGTATATACTTCTGTGCCCGCTCATTGCTCATGAACTCCAAACACTACTCTGAGCCTTAATTTTTATTTTCTCGGTTTGCTTTAATGTTACAGGAAGGTTTAATTTGCCTTAAATTGCACTGATTGTTAAGAGATGGACCTAAAGACCACAGGCCATGTTTTTCCAGAACTAACAAGTAGTTTGTTCACCTATAGATACATGAATGAACACAGTTTTTCTAGAAGGCAGGAACTGTGCAGCCCTTTGCTCTGAAGATTAGGCCTATTCCATAGATTTATTCTAGGTTGTGCATCTGGACATTTGTCTTTCCTAAAGTCTGGGCTGTGTTGTGGATCCCAGTCCTTCCTGCCCTGTGATCTTGGCCATTTCAAGGGCTCATGAAATAAGATTTGCTGGTCGGAAGAGAGTCCAAAATGTACCTGTTGCTTTTATTTTCCATGCAGAAATCCAGATTCTTCAGGACACACATTTTGTGCTATTTTTGGCCATGTAATACTCTGCTGTGTCTGATTGATTTAATATTTATGGGAGGTATTTTCTCTTAGAGGAAGATTAGGAAGAATCCCCATGCCCTTGTCCTTGCAAAAGCCAGGCTTTCATTGTTATTTGGATTATTATTATTTTATCTCACAATGTGCTCAGGGGTTTCTTGCAAGCATCTCTGTTCAATTGTTCAGGTGGCAGAAGCGTATGGACCATGTTCAGTGATCTTTATTGTCCTTTTTGTCTTGCAGATTGAGGGATTTTAATGGCTTTCAGGTAGAAGAAAGTGGAGACAATCAAAATGAATTCTATGGACAGGCACATACAGCAGACCAATGACCGGCTGCAGTGCATAAAACAGGTGAGTGAAGGTGGAGGCCACTGCTGCTGAATGAGGGCTGGGTGTGGTGTGCCAGCTGTTGCACATTGCAGTGTCCTGTTGCTGAAGGAGTGCCCTTCAGAGAGAAGGAATGAAGCACACTAATCTCATTGAAGAGAGTATCTGCTGTGAGAGCTGGTGTATTAACGTCAAAAGCCAAACTTTCCTGTACACCTTTCTAAGAACTCTTTAGCCTGGAGACTCAACAAATCTGTCTCAGCTGGAAGCAGAGTGGTGCTCGTCCTGCCAGCTCAGCCCTGGAGGGTCACAGCGGGCAGCTGTCATTCTAGTGCTCTGAGCACAGTAATCCACAATTCCAATGGGCCAGTTTTGATTTTAATCCAGTGGCTGACCTGAGACCTGCACCGCCTGGAGACTCAGAACTTGGATGGTTGGCATGCCTCCAAGTGCTCAGAGTGCTGCTTAATCAGTTTGCACAGAGATTGCAAAAACTTCTGATTGCGAGGTGAAATTTTCAGAAGCATCTGTTTGTGAAGATGAAGGGCTCTTCACATGCCTCTGCCTTTCAGTGAATTATGGCTCATTTACAGATTTCCCCACTGTAACTGTGCCTGCAAATGCTTTTATAACTGAGCAATGGCAGGGAGGCAGAGACTGTCTTTCCCTGCTTTACTCTTCTCAGTGAACTTTGCTCTCTAGGGTTGCAGGCAGTGTGAATGTATGTTCTTATCCATATGCAACAATCCTAACAGAGTTTTCATAGCAATGGTCCTTTTAGAGGAGGTGAGCAAGAAAATGTTTTTTCACGTTGATGTTTCCTGTATTTATCACAAAATAATGCATGCATGCAGCAAACAGGTGCATAAATGCAAGTTGCACACAGATATTTTCAAGATCCCATCTGGATCCAGGAGATGAGCTCCAAAGTTCATCTCTTCAGACTGGTTGAAATTTTCTGAATTACACTGGAAAAACAGAAACCTGTTATTCCATGAAATAATGTTCCTAAATATTTTTCACTGTTGTCTGGGCAGTTTTGTTTGTCAGATTGGGTCACAGCAGAGTCCTGCTGCTTTAGTTTTTTATTTGTGTTAGCTAAGTTAAAAACCTGCCTGCCTACTTGTGCCCTAGGACATATGCATATTGCTTCTTGAGGCAGCACAGCATTTCTCTGTTCATAGATTTGTGTTGTAGACACAAGCACCCTAAATCAAAGGAACTGATAAAAGATAAGCGTGGGGGTGGTACTGGATGAATAGCTCTGGATTTTTAAATTTATTTCTTTAAGGACAACTTCCTCAAGAGAAGCAGCCAAGGGCAAGTGCTGATCTCTCTGTGGTGAGCAGCAACAGGACACAGGAAAATGCAGTGACACTGTGTCAGGGGAAGTTCAGCCTGGGCATTAGGAAAAGGCTCTTCACTGAGAGGATGGACACTCACTGGAACAGGCTACCTATGGAAGGGGTCACAGCACCAAGCCTGTCAGAGTTCAAGGAACATCCAGATGATGCCCTTAGTCACATGATTTAATTTTAGGTAGTCCTCTAAGGAGCAGGAAGTTGGCCTTATTATTACTTTTGATTTACTCCATTCCAATTTGATATATTCTTTGATTCTATAAGAATATGTCCATCTTCTTATTTCATCAAGCTCCATCATTATATTATTTCAGCTTTTCCTAGATATTAATGGAAGTTTACATTTTCTAGAATGTGTTGTAATGCAGGAATATGTGGGGTTTTGCAGGTGATACTTTGGGTGATACAGAAAAAGATTATAGCTCACACCTAAACCAGATGATTTTTCTCTCCGTATTTCCTTTATAAGAGAGGGTTTCAGAATGAATCAAACAAAGCTAGTTCATAGGTCAAGGAGCAGAAAACAGGAATCTTTTCCTGCAGAATTGCTGGTGGTAATCCATCCTCGCTCTGTGGTGTCTCTCTTTCATCACTCTGCAGTGAAAGTTAATGCATCTAATGGCCCTTCAGAGGCCTGAGGAAAATATGAATTTGAGGATTTCATCCCAGTTTCTTATGAACAACTATCTGGTTCAGAAAAAACATGCTCTTGACTGGTACAAATTGGTGTCCTTTTTGGCCATCCTAGCCCATAGGATGAAGAATGAAGGTTAAATTGCAGAACAATTTAACCTTCTAGCTGTAAGAACAGACCTTTACATCAAGTGGAGACAAATGGAGGATGCTGCTCAGCTCCTTTTTCTAGAGCTGTCAGTTTCTGTGCATAATTTATATTATTTTAATTAGATAAGAGAATATCAAATTACACTTCTTAAAGTTTTAAAGACATAATTTTGCCTATGTAATGGGTACTCTGTCAGTTAAACCACTAACTTCATTTATACATAGTGCTGTTTTGCATATGCAGCTTGGATATTTCTTCAGTGATGAAGGCCAGGGGAAGGGAGGAAGGTCAGGCTGCCCAGAATTTGTGAAGCACTCTCTGTTTTCTTTGATCCTGGAAGAAAGCTTGGGGTAGACCAGGAGCATGCTTGTGTCAGAGGTCAAAGGATGCCTGTAAAGGAGCTGTCCTGCTTGGGAATGCTTGTGAATTCATGGTTCCCCCATTCTGTTTATGCTCAAAAAAAAAAAAAAAAAAAGAGAAGGAGAAAGCTCTTGTTTTCAACTCATGACAATCTGTAGTTAATTAAGACAGTGGCTGAACACTGAAAGTATGTCTCAGAAAGCTTTTTTTTTTTTTGTGCAAGTGGCACTACTGGTAGTTTTGTTGGAGAGGCATGACTGTTTTTTTTTTAAAAAAGAATTTGTTTTGTTGATGAAAGTAGCATCAAAACTGCTGTTTGCTTTTTCATAGCTCCAGAATTTTGTGCTGTTATCTTTGCTGTAGTGGAGAAAGGCAGTTAGTTTCTGTCTCTTTTTGGAAGACACTCAGCTCTCTGTCGCAGGGTCATAAATTTCCAGCTTGAGGACATTTACCTTGTTCTTTGAGAGAGGCCATTAGCTGGCTAATACTAGAAAGAGTCATTTCCAGTTCACCCATTGAGAGCTGGACGGCACACTGCCCTGTGCATGTTGAGTTTGGGAGCAAAGCCCTTCCTTGCATGGCAATAAAAATTATCTTCACCTATTCTGGGGATTAACTGCAGGGGCAGACAAAAATGTGTCTGCCTTTTCTTCTGGTCTCTCCCTTTTCCCAGACTGTGAACAAACAGTGCTGCTGTTCCCCTGAGCACACATGTGCTTTTGGGGTGGTTGACACAGCCGTGGTGTGGAGGGTGCGCTGCAGCAGGGGGAGGAGGAAAGCCACTCTTCCTTGGCGCCCAGCATCTGCAAGTTTTATAACCCTGCTGGCAGCCAGTGGCTCCTGCAGCCAGACTGAGAGCTGTCTGCAGCCCTCCTTGCCCCTCACTCCAGCCCCTGAGAAATGCTATAAATGGTAATCCATGTGCCTCTTTAACTAGATCAGGTTTCAGCACAGGGTCAGGACAGGCTTCTTTCTTCCCAGCTCTGTGACTTGTGAGACACCCACAATATCCTTGCTGACTTCTGTTCCAGGATCAAGGTTGTGTTTTACCTTCATCTTTTTTAGTGCTTTAAAGCTACAAACCCAAAACTTGTATATGATCAGCTAGTTAGGAAATGAAGTGTGTGTTAAGAAGTGTTTCAGAAAAGATGAAAGGGCAAACTGAAGAGGTGGCTGTGTATTTATGCTTAAAAAAAACCCAGACTTCTGTGCAAGGCTGGAACAGCTTGTGTGGTCTCTTTGTGGCTGATTCCCTTAGTATTTGTAAGTGTGTATGCTTTAAAATCAAACATAGCTTTTTTGATGTACAGTGGAAAAAGCCAAAGTAACAGGCTTTCCTTAAGACATGCAATTAGTTTGCCATGACACAGGAGACTCTTCAGGGTACACTGGAGGAAGCTGGATCCTCAGGCTTTTTTCTTTAAGTCTTTGTCCATGCAAACAAAACCACAGAATTACTTTTGTGCAGAGCAAAGGTCTGATGGCCCCTGAGAATTCCCTGCCGTATTTGAGGCTGCAGTAATAATCTGTTTATCTGCTCATGGCTCAGGTGGCTCTGGCACAATGTCCATGAAGCTGTGGGGCAGCAGGAGCTGGTTCAGGCAGGCATGGAGCTGAATTTGAGAGCTGCCTTGCTGCCCAGGCACAGCCCTCTGAAGGAGCCAGCTTGGCTCCTGCTGTATAGAAAATCCCAGTAAAGAATTGACTGGGTTTCTCAAAGCATTCTTCAGAGCAGTCCAGATGTGTGGCTTTAACGAGATGCTGCCCATTGCATTTGTTAGGTGATAGAAGCAAATACCAGGCAAAATCAGTGGGTTGGGTAACATCTCTCTACTCTTACTCTAATGGGTCTACTTGAAAAACTTGGAGCTATAATGAATCTAGAGACTTCTACCCCTTGTGTCTCTGTTTGCTGTCAGTCAGTTTTGTAAGGTTTCTGTATGTTTCTTCTGAAATTCTTGCAAAGAAGTAGATGAAAAAACCCCTTTCTATATTGAAATTATGAGGAAGTCTCCCCTTTCAGAAAGGGTGTGTGATATCTTCCCACTGTGCTGGGTACAGCTGTTAGGCTCTGTTCTAAAGCTGTGCTGAAATGTTAGTAACAGGTTAAGGAGAAGTGTGAAAAGGCTCTCTGGTGTCAACAGTATTAGATCATGGTGGGAACAGGGAAGGCTGGTTCTGCTGCTTGTGTCATGGTACATCAGGGCACACTGAGCTGTATCATCAAATGGTGCAGGAGCACCACGTAATTGCAGACACACGTCACACAGCTGATTTCCAGAAAGCCATTAGCATTTCTCCCCTCTTTCCTTCCAGAAGGCTTGTGAATTGCTGCCTAGCAATGCTTTTTAGTGCCTACCCAGCCATTCAGAGAGATATGCTAAAAGTTGTAATTGCTGTGTGTTTGTGTTGATATTTTCTTGCTCAGATTGGAAACAAGCAAGCCCATTTCTTTCATCACTCAGCAGCTAGGTTTTTGGTAGCTTGCAATTCAGAGGAAAATAGAATTGTTTGTATATTTACATAACTGTTTTTAAGCGCTGAAGTGTTTGAACTAATTCTTCTGCTCTTCAATGTTGTTGTTGCAAACTCATGTAAATGCTAAGCAGTCCTAAACATGTCATTTTTAGTATATTTTGGACTGGTTACCAAGGACTGGTATGAAATTACAGCTGAAAAGATTTTAATAAAAGGAAAAATGCTTCCCATTTTTTTTCATTTGCATGTGCTTACAAAACTGCCCACAGTAGTTTCATGTAAATTTCATTCTTGAAGAACTTTGAAAATTAGAAGTATTCTTATGAAGAGTGCATTTATTTAGAATATACTGTTTTTTTGTATTCTATATAAGTGTTACAGACGTTTTAGCAGCTAAATGTGAAATAACAAGGCTAAAGGGGAAAAAGACCTTTTCCTTAAAAAGATATTTGATGGGGCTCAAGTTTTACAGTTTATTGGTTGAATGGTCCATCAGTGTTATGTTAGTAGCTACATTTTTTGTATCTATTTTTCTGAGGCCTATAGCCACGCTTTTGTGCTCAGTCTGTTGGAATATTCCTCTGCTAGACTAAAGTACATTTAGGAAAAACTGACAGCAGACCAGCTTTCCTGGCTCCTCTAGTCCATTTAGAGACTTGTCAGTCAACATTCCTGCTCATTAGATCCTGCATCCTGGTAGGGAAGCTGCAAGGGAAGGAGCAAAGAGGCAATTTGCTGGAAGCACTTCTGGTGGGGAGGGGAAAGAGAGCACCTTCTTGTTTGCAGTGTTTGGCTGGTTTGTTTTTCTGACAGGGTTCAGTGGGTGGAACATAACCCATCGTGTTGTGAGGTGGATTGGTAAAATTGTGGCAGATTCACTTTGCCCATTCCCAGTTCTGCTGCTTTACTGCAGCACCTGTCCTTGAGAGCTGGGGTGGTATTACTCTTAATATTAGTTGTGTTAGTATCCTTAGGATTTCCATTTCAACATGGAAAGTGCACATTTTAAACTCAGGCAGAAAACCTCCAGCACCCATAGAATTTACTATAATTTAATTCTTTCCGGTGCAACAAATTATCTGGCCTGTGGTTTAAAATTCTTTGGACAAATAAGGATGAATATTTGAAAATTCTGTAAGTGGAGTCCATGTCACCTTGGTGTCAGATGAGCATAGGAAGTCCTTTTTGTCAGCAGCTGGGTCAAGCTCTGCAGTCAAAGTGTGACACAGCTGGTGATATCTCTGACTTCTGTCCTGCCATTTCTGGATCTTCCTTCCAACATACACACTTGCTGTTTGAGTTGCTGCTATTGTGTGCAAATCCATAGAGGTATGCCTTAGTTTGCAGGTAAGTTTTTTACCATTTATAAAGCAGGTGTTTTCAAGTGAGTTATAGTGGCCAAAGTGCTGTTAATACCAAGAGCCTTCAGCTGTGCAGACCTCTGCCATCATCTCCTGAAGGAAAAGTCTTTTCTCTGGTGGTGTTCACTCCTTCTTGCCTCTGTGCAGTAACACATTGTACGTGGGCAGGTCACACAGCAGGTGCTGTGGGCAGTTTTGTAATTGAAAAACTGTCTGGGGAAGCATTTTTCCTTTTGATTTGCAAATATCTCAGTAATGCCTTGCTGGCTGGTAGGACCTGTGAGAATATGTCATGAGAATTTTACATCTTCCACATGGTAGCAGTTTGTGTAGTCATCATTTTAAGTAGTCACCTTGAGATTTTATCTCTGCATAGATTAAGAGATTAAAATAATAAAGATTAAATCAGTTGATTAAAAGTGCTATAAAAAGCTCTGTAAGTAAGTAAATTACTCAAATGAGTAAAAAAAATGAATTGCCAAGTATGTCCTACAAATGTGCTGCTGTTCAACAGGATATACTGAAGACAAGCAGATATTTTTCAAAATCAGTGAATTTATTCTTATGAAATTTAGAAAATTAATAAATGTATCTATATTAATTAATTTTTAAAATTTGATTCAGTACATATATCAGAGGAGTTGGTGCTTTCTTTCCCCCCCTTGCCATCAACTCACTTCATACTTTTAGGTGGTGTTACTTGTTTTTAAAGAAGGCACTATTGACAATAATTTTCCAGTAAAGGGATGATGTAATACTTCTTTAATGTCCTTGAAACACCTTGGTAAGGTAAGAACTGCATGAAAGGAAACCACTGACCCAAACTTTTCATGAGGTGATATGTACCTAAAATTATTAGATGGTTTACAACTCAGAAGTATTTATGTAGACATCCCACTTTGCCGAGTCCTTCACCTAATCTTCTACTAAAACACATTATGAAAGTAAATGTTTTTACCTTGCAGCAGGTAAGCAAGTCTAGAACAAATAAGCCTATTTTTATCAATAAAAGCCATTACAAATTTATGTAAATATTATTGTAATAATGAAACATTATTCTAATAGTGCAGTGGTATTGTAACAGAAAAAGTATGGCCACTGCTTGGCGAAAATTAGCTCTTTGATACTTTGAGATATTTATTTAGGACTGAAACTACTGACTGAAAATCACAAGGAAGTTTGAGAAGAAAGCTCTTGTATCATTGCAATGCCTGCTGGAGTGAAGTGGAATGCTGCTAAGGCTGCAGAAGCCTGAGGGTTGTTGCTGTAGTCACACAGAGAGACATCTCATGCTGGCACGGTGTAATAGGGAGATACTAATGGAAAATGGGTTGTTTCATTTGCCAAGAAGAGCAAGTGAACTGGTTAGGCAAACTGATTTCATAATTCTGTTGAGCTGTAATTACAAATCTAAAAAGAGACTGGAGCCTTGCATGACTGAGCATGGCCTTGGAGAAAGAGCAAACCTTTGTCTTGTGACTTTTATCCTATAAAATCAGTTTGTGAGCGCTTCAGGAAAATACTTCTGACCCCTCTGATGATGTGGAGTTTTTGTAAACCATACTATTTCCACTGCTCTCAGCTGACATAGTAGTGCAGGTGCTGGGGGTAAGGAAGGTGCAGAGCCTGCACCAGCAATCAGGAGATGAACATGAAGACATACTGCCATTAGTCTGCCCCATTTCCATCTTCAGTCACATCTGATCACAGCCTTTAGGCCCCCAAGAAACAGTTTCCTGCTGAGCAGGGGAGGGTGGGTGGAACAGTAGGTTGTGACTAAAGGAGTTTAATTTGCTGCATGTTCCCTTACTTAACATAAAGTTTTATCAAAGTATATCATAAATACAGTGCAGTTACATAGATTGAAAGGAAGACAGTGTTGCAGTTCTGATCAGCAGCTAAGGAATGATTCTTGTTTCAATTCTTCTGGCTTCTGTGTATAGTTCTTGAGGCTCAGATGTTAAATCCATTCCTTACCCTTGTGTAAAACTAATTGACAAGCCAAGGTTGCAATATCCTTCCTTTGCTCCAGCACATGCATATAGGTGTGCAGTCATCCTCACAAAACTCATGGTACAGGAGATCCAGGCAGCAGAACAGGGCTGCTCAATTACCAGGCATTCACCTTTTCTGCAATCAGTACTGAATTATACACACACTTTATACTAAGTGTATCAGAGAAGCATCAATTAAAATCTGCATTAATATAGATTTGGTTTCCTTACAGTTCACAACTGAACAGCTTGGGGTTTTTTCAGTTCAGTGATGCTCATATTTTTTATTTCTTCGTTTTCTCATTTGTTTAGCATGTGGTCTTGCAGAGTCATTTCTTGATGTTAAAACATCTGATAGAGGTGCTGGTCATTGCTCACTATGTGTTTAGTTTTGAAAAAGAAGCTGCAAAGGACAAAGGGGGCAAAGGTGACTCTGTTCTGTTTTTCATAAGTAGGAATGGCTAACATGGTCTTAATCTCTCTCTTAGTATATCTAGTGCCTCTCAAAATGTGAGCCTAATAAAATATTTATAAAGCCTCCAATGGAATCAGCCATGTAAGTGCAAGATAATTCTATTAATTAGGGATCTCTCAATCTCACAAACACAAAATTGGGAGGGGGGATTATCTGAATGCAAAGTGCACAGCTTGAGCCTTTTAATTTTTTGCTAAATAAAACAGTCTTTGGTATTGAAAAGGACTGTAGAGAATTGAACTATCTATACTCATATCCAGATAAACAAAAATCACACTCCCAAAAGACAGTGAAGAGCTCAATGCTCCCCTCTATCCTCATGAAAAAGACCATTTGTTTTGAATATTGATTGCAGATGAGTTTTTAATATATTGAGTATGGCTGCTTATGGATAGGGCAAGGTATGCATAATCACTATTGACAGTAAAAAAAACAAAGATGGAGAAACCACCTCTTTCAGGTCATGTCTTGGGTAGTGTTGTCCTGTGTCTGTACCTGAGCTTTCTGGCAGCCAGTGGTGGATGGGGATCTGAAGCAGAGGCCTTTGCATAGGAGGGGAGACAGGCTCATGGTTGGGCTCATTCACAGAGCTTGCTCAGGGTGAGTAATAAAGGCTCAATCACTGTATTAAAGCAAATGGCTCTCACTGATTTGCAGGTCTCATGGCACTGAGTGAGCCATCAAATTGCGGTCTGGCAGCAGTTACCTGTGCACTGAGTAACAGAGAGACCAGCTCTGTGGCCCTGTGGTTGTGCTCTGTCGAGGGTGTCTGACCAGGAATCCTATTTACAGTCCTAAGAGAGGTGATTGGTTTTCCTTTGGGAGCTGAGTGCCCTTTGCCCCACGAGCAGGAGCACAGTGGTTCTGCTCCCAGGGGTTTCAGTTGAAGGGCATGTAACCTCTGCCAGTTCTCTCTGCCCTTTCTCTTCCAGGTGCTGCTCTTCCCTACTCCCCTATTTACCCCTCTTCAGCACATTAGTGCACTTTCATTACACATGACTGCAGACATGTCTGGATGGAGCATTAAAATGGACAAAAAATAGTCTGAATTGCCTGGCAGAATCTGCCAAAGCACCTGGCCACCAAATCCCAGCTCAAGGGTCAGAGTGAGATACTCCGGAGATACACCATACTCTTTTGTAACACCAGAGTTAGAAAAGTACTGTAGACATGGAATCAGCTCCATCACCACACATTATCAATCAGTTTAGCTCCAAAGGAATTATAGGTCCTGCACTTATAGTTTTGAGTATACCTACTTTTATATATCAATTTTGATAGATGCTTTTCCGGTTTTGTTATTAAATTCATAGAATTACAACCATATGAGATTTTTAATTTCCACTGTTGTCAAGAAAGGCTTGAAAACCTGCATGCTTGCAGCTGAAAATAGCAAGCAGTTCATGTGAACCTCAGAGTTGTACACAGGCATTTCAAATGTATACAAAATTTATGTCATACAGAGTATCTGGCCTCATCATCTGGAAGAGATGGGCTTTATGCTGGGTTTTATATACCTTGGAATTCTTGACCTGTTGGAAAGTTTTGAGAGCATAGAGATGAACATGTTGTCTAAACTTGACTGAAGTCTCAGCATTACCTCAAGAGTAAATATGCACAGTATCAGAACACTAAAAATCTGTTTCCTTTTGGCACCTTTCTTTGCATGCATTATGTTTATGTAAAATAATGAGGAATATTAATAACAAAATATTTATCTGGCTTGAAATTATTAAAAGTACAGTTATTTTTTTTTTTAAGGAGGGTTTTGTGAGGCAGGAGGAGTGTTTATGATGTGAACTTAACTGTGTCATCCTCTTACATTGATGATACAGCTCCACCTTTGGGAGAAGTTTCGCCATGCGTTTAATCCAAAGCTGCTGCTGAGAGCAGAGTCTTGGTACCTTCCCAGCCCTACCTTTTGTTTGCTGCCCCTTTCTTTGAGTCAGCTCTAATGATTGTGTGGCCACATAAGGGATCTCACTGTGAGTGGTGACTGAAAGTCTGCATTTGGGAGGTTAGATCACAGTCAGAACAGCAAGTGTGGTCTGAGGCACTGAGAATGCTGGAAGTGCATGTTTGGGCAAGGAAGCTCACAGCAACAACCTGCCATAAGACTAAGCATCACCAACAAATGTGTCCTAGGATTTAGGTCAGCTTCAGACTAGTGTTGGTATGGAAAAATGCTGTGCTGTAACACGTGCTCATTCCCATGGGCTCCTGAAGGGCTTCCCCTGGAGGTTTAATATTATCTCACACTGCTGCTGCCTCCCCTGCTGGGGCTAAGGTTCAAGGACCTGCCTGCCATCCTGGAGGGCCAGGGCAGCTCAGATTGTTAGTGCAGAATGGGGCTAATTCACTGTGCAGGCAGGCCTGTGTCCTCCTGTGCTGGGCAGGGGAGAAGGCAGAGGGAGGCAGGAGCTTTCCAGGGCTGGCAGCCCCCAGTGCTGTTCCCACTGCCAGCCCCCAGTGCTTGTGGAACAGCTGCCCAGAGTTTCTGTCCTGCAGGAGAACAGCTGCCTCCTGGATTCACTCTCCCCAGCTGATGGACCAGAATGTTTGCCAAGCGTGCAGTCTTGCCACATGGTGTGCAGGAAAGGGTTAATTTCAGAGCAAAGAAAAGGCTACCTACATCTCTCTGTGCTCTCTTTTTCTGTGCACTGAAAAGCTCCCTGTGTTGCCAGTGTTTTGTGCCGCTGATGTAAAATTCCCAGACTCGTTGATTAGTGAAGCTAGACAGTAGACAGGGTCCAAGTGGCTAACCATGTGAGAAATTCAGTGACTGTAGGCTACTGTTAATTAACCTAGAATCTACAACATGGCATAATGTCTGTGTGATAAGTTATATTATCTTCAGCAGTTCAATTAAATCAAGGAGTGAGACACAGAGCAGACGTAACTCGGCAAAACAAACAGACAACTTGATTCGGCCTTCATAATTTGCTGCGACATCACATAAATAAATGCAATAACTTGTTTAGCATAGTTAAACAGTTTGCTGCTCAAAAACTTACTGCATGACATCTCATTTTGAATAGGTTAAATTGTGGCAAATTAGGTCTCTGCCTTCAGTCTGATGTGTTCTACAGAAAAGAGGGAAAAAACTCTCCACTAGAGATGTCATTTGTAAATTGAAATTCAACATTTTTTTTTCTATAGCAGCAAAGAGGAACATATGGATTTCATGTTTAAATGATTCATTTTCCATACCATTGCCATCACATTAGCATTTCTTGATGTGAGATAATATTAAATCTCTGTAATTGTTCTTAATTTTGACTGATATTCTTGCATTGCTTACTTGACTGTTCTAAGGTACACAAGTGTAGAGAAGGGTTGTAGTCTTCTATATTTAGAGAAGATAAGGGCATCATCATTGCCATGTTTCAATGTGGGTAATTGGTTTCAGTCTCCAAAATCATATTGAATCTTGGGTTGCAGGAAATGCTTTCACCCACTTTTCACCCACCCACCCAGAGAGTACTCAGTTGTGCTTTAGTATCCTTCTAAAGCTTTAGTATCCTTCTATATAAGGTCTTTATTATATATACCTTTTTAACTCATAAGGGCCTGAATTCACATGTGAAATGAAGCTTATATTTTTGTGCCCATTGCAGAGTTTTTATTGTATATCAAGACTTTCTGATCACTGTTTGATTGGAAGGGAGTAACAATTTCAATGGGTGGCTGTATTCTGAAACGTTGGGACCAAAAATTGCCACATGTCAGCTGTTGTATGTAAATCTAAACACTGGCATTGTTGCCCTCACCCCAGGAGATGACAGAGCTGTAAACCATGGAGTGGGCACACAGACAGTTGCAGTGGAATCTGGTGAACTTGGATCCTACTGTACCTGCATCCTCTGCCTGTATGTGCACACAAATTTACAAAGGTGATCTGTTCTTTAGGTGAATAGAGCGTTTAAGCCAGAGGTGATCACGAGCAGCAGTAGATGTTCCCATCTTCCCTGGAATCCAGCTCTAATGTCAGCAATCCTCAGAAAAGGGCTTTGCTGGTACAGTTCTCTTCTTTGGAGATAGTAAAATGGATAGCAAAGTCTTCTGCTGTTCTCTCTATCCCCCTACACCAGACTGTTAATTGAGTAGCTACAAAGAGCAAGAGATCCCTTGCAAGATCAAATATGACTCTGAGACTCAGACTCTCTCTTCAGAGCATCACCTGGTGATCCCCACAATAATGATATGCTCACATGCATCAAGTATTCCTGTGATTTCTGTTCTATTCAGGCTAAGAGAATATTAGATTTGGGGTATTATAAATGATTAGACTGAAAATCTTATAAGTTTTTTCAATTACAGAAATTGTCATGTTTCACTAATAGTTTTCTGAAAAGCAAATAATACTGAAAGCAATCTGGTAAATAACTGTTTCATTCAGTTCATTGGCTTTGTTCATTTTTTGCTTCAGATTTTATTCATACAAACCCTCTCCACTTGCTGAAAACATCATTGCTTGCAAGCATGGTGCTGTTAGGTGTCCCTTCACTAGCAGCTTTGAAGATACCCCAAGATGTGTTTTATCCAGATCTGGTTCATTGTCACGTTTGTCTAAACCAGCTCCTAATGAGGTGGATTTTTTTCCCCTTGTTTACAAGAAGCACAGTTTCAGACAAGACTCTTCAGATATATGCCTTGCTTCTTCAGAATGCTGCCAATAATTTCAGTTGAAGAGGATAGAGCCATGCATGTAAAATGCTTCACAACAAAGCTGATGGATGAATCTGGCATAAGCTTTGGTTTGTACTTCTGTTCTTGGATTGAGAACTGAGAATATCTCTTTATTTCCTGCTCGATGGGTATGGCAGATGTAAAACTCTTCTCAGGCAGGCTTTTTGTTGTGAGGATGTGAATGACATTGGAGCTTTTTGCTCCACATACAGTGTTTAAGTTGTCAATAAATAAAAATCACAGCAGGCATTTGGAATGTTTTCTTATGTAACTGAGGGAAGGAATTGCACCTGCCTTCATGCTTTGGTTCGTACTGGGTGTTCTGTTTGTTTTCTACAAAAGTAGCCTTAGCCTTTAAATGTGAAAAACTGGAGGAGAACCTCAATTTAAAATTATTTAGAAAGTCAGAAATCTGTGAGAAATATGTCCCAGACAGAATTCTGTGCCACATTGCAAGAAATGTCCTCAGGACCAGCTTTATCTCATCCCATAAACTATTCAAATCCACTGCACAGAGGCAGGACCCACTGGTATTCTGACTTTTTCCTGTGTTTTGTTTGGAGATTTTAGTCTATGATGGAACTAACAGAATTGGTGATCTTGCCCAGTGAGTTTCTAACCAAGTTTCAGTGGGGCAGTTGCATTTAGGAAGTCAGGATTTCAGTATCCCCTCTGTATTTATGTGGGTTGTGATAGTGTCCTCAGGGATGAGTTCTGATGCAGTGAAGTAACTTGCTGGAGGGTTGCAGAACAAACAGTTAAAACCAAGTCATTGAGGTCACAACTACCTTGGCACAGGCAAGTAAAAGTAGCCTTTTCTGCCATAGCAAAGTGCAAGTTTAGTACATGTTGAAACTTTAGGAAAAAAATACTGCTTTTCAGTGGTGTTATGATAAGTACAAATTACCCTTATGTGGTGCTACACTGAAAATACAGCATGTGGATAAGGGCGTGCCCTGCTTTCTATCTGTTAGCCTGTATCTAAAATTGTTCTCATTCAGGTACAGTGTGTTTCTCAATGGTGAAATTTCATTGTAAGCTTTAGCAGAAGATGTGTGTGTCTGGCAAGCAGCAACACTGGTGGGAATAAATATCATGTAGCTCTTACTTGGGTTTTTGATTAGTGGCTCTCAATTCATTTCCTTTCCCACAAGGAGAGAAGAGTTACTAAAAACTATTTCACATACAAAATTGCATAGGTTTCAGTGAATTGTTCTTTATGTTGTTTCTGTGGTTTTGGTTGGGGTTATTTTTTTCCCTTCTGAGAGATCTGTGACCTAAGTCCTATCAGTACAGTAGGCATTCAGCACTTTGTTCACCAGCTCATGTGCCTCTCTTGCCTTCTGGAAATAGTGTATTTGATATTAGCAGAGCTTACACATGCTGTTGTAGAGAGGTTTGAAGCAACTTCTGTTTCCCCTGCAGATCAAAGTGGCCTGTGGAAGGAGCTGTATTCACTCAGAGATTTGGTGTCAGGCAGTCACTTCTCTGGTGGTTTAAGTGAAGAGTTCAAAAAGGAATCCTTTCCCCTTTTACTTGGAAGATTCATAACCCAAACTACTGGCTCTGTTCATGGGATTTTTTTTTACACGAAGCCTTACAATATGGCTTCTTACATGTACTCACTTGGATTCTTGCCTTTCATCTGTATACACATTCATTTGACTCCTCCACCAATAATTATATGATCAGCCAGAGATGTAATTCTGAAACACAGCCTAGGTAAAGCTCTCACTGGTTGTTAGTGTGAGCTGTACCCCTGTTGGTAGAGCAGAGGTAGAAACCCACTTTGCACAATGCCTGTCTGCTTTTTCAAATTCTGCTATTGTTTTAACAATCCATGCCCTGCATGTCAGTCATCCCTTGTTAGAACAAGGCCTCTGACCAAGAGCGTTCATTAAATAAGAATTATCTAATGGAACGTGGTCCAAAAGCTCACAGACTGGGAACTCCTGAAAACCTGCCATAGCAGGAATTTTTTTTTCCCTTCATTTGTCATGATGTTAATATATGCAGCTACTCAGGCATGAGGGCATGAAGGGAGAAAAAATAGGTTGTGAACATTATAGTTGATCCAGATGCTTAGAAATTAGCAGTCATGTTTTCCCAAATTATGCAACTGATTTAAAAGTAATTATATATTTTAAAAATTATGCCCCTGAGATTTGTGCCTCCCAGATATAACACTCATATCATTTTCATGTTTTTCTCAGCAATTCCAAGAATTATAAAACCACTACTTAAAAAATCCCAACAATTCCTAAATGCTCTTTATTCTTGTTGTTTCTGGAGTTTTCACTGACACATCTGCCGTCACCAGAACTGGAGAATTTAGTAACAATATCACTGTTGTAAATTGAATTCCTTCTTTTCTGTGCCATCCCTCTCCTTCAGCTAAAATTTTGGAATACTTTGGTAATGTAGACAGTGAGGGATGACAGTGTGAACAATAGTATAGGTAAGTTTACTAAGTGCCTCTAAAATCAGGACTTCCTATTGTTCAGTAAAAAGGCAGAAATTAATGTGGTAGTCAAGAATAAAAAATCCATTGCTGATGCAAATTTCAAAACAAAATCAGATTTATTTTTTTTCCCCTTTCAAAATCCTGCCACCCTCTTCAGGAGAGGTAGGATTCCCCTCTGAAATGTCTGCCTGACTTCTGTGCATGTGGAAGCATTTTCAGTTAAGAAATAACCCTCAGTTTTTCATGATCCTGAAGCTGATCACCCTAATTGCTCCTAATGATGTCACAAGCAGTGATGCCAAGGTTCCTGGAAGGGATTGGTACAGTGAGTGTGCTTCTCCCTGGCACTGGCATTTCTGAGTCTGTCACATTTGCCTCATTGGCCAGCAGCAAAGATTGAAATCTTGATTATTGGAAGGTGCTGTGCTGCCATGTCCCAACAGTGGGGCATAAACACACCTCAAAGGCGTTGAACCCGAGACTAAAAGTTCCCTTAATTTGGGCTCAGTCAATTTGGGTTTCCAAGTGGAATCCACTATGATTTGCAGGTGGGAGAAGTGGTGCTGTGGAGAGAGAGTTTGGGGAGCTCTGGTGTTTCAGCTACAGCTTGTCTCTAACTCAAGTCATGTCAGAGAATGGTGTAAGCATTAATAAGAATGAAGCAGGATTTTCTGCATTCACTGTGCAGTTGAAAGTCTTGCTTTTGAATTATGTGCTGTTCCTAGTTGCCAGACTTTGCAATAAAGTGATGTAGAAAGGAATATGTCAGCCCTCATGTATGTTATTTACCATGTTGCTTTGCCTTCCCTTTCCAGCACTTACAGAACCCAGCAAACTTCCATAATGCAGCAACAGAGCTCCTGGACTGGTGTGGAGACCCCAGAGCCTTCCAGAGACCGTTTGAGCAGAGCCTGATGGGCTGTTTGACGGTATGTCCACCCTACTGTGGCTCCAGTTCTGTTTTATACTCTGTTCACTCTCTCGTGACCAAGGGAACTTGATTTTCAGAATCTGCGTTTTAAGGGAATTTTTGTCATTTTACCTTTAATACATAAAGCCAGACCCTAAGACCTGTTTATTTGACTCCATTGGTTAACAGGAAGCAAAATGCAATCAGAAGAAGTTGGATCATAAGAGGGCTAAACATTTTTAGTTAGATGACTTACAAATGCACAGGCTGGATTATTTGTTACACACATACAGTATTATCTCATGATGTGAAATTGCTAATGTTCTTACAGAGTGATGAACTTTCCAGGTATTTATTTTCCTTTGGCATTTTTGGTAGGGCTGAAGAACCACTTGCCTTTTATTCTATGTATGCTGTGCTTCCAGCTAAACAGTGTTTCTGACATGCCTGTTTAGCTTACTTTGTTACATGAATTGACTGCAGGTCTCATTCTGACATACTAATTCCAACAATTCCATTGATTTCAGTGCTTTTCTTTTCATTCACTTTTCATTAAGAACACTGTAGTTCCTAAAGCAACTTCATTATAATGCATTAAAATATATTTTTTTCTATACATTTTGGTTTTGAAACTTTTGTTTTCTAGCACCAGCAGTCCAGAACTTTTATGCAGAGTTAAGACTTTAATTAAATTCTGACTGAGCAGAAGGATTAAAAGTCTCACTGCAATTTGCCAAGCAAGATGATCTAAATAAATAGTCACAAAAGAAACAGAAATTCTGAAATTATTAATGAAGGGACTATCATTTTATTTGTTGTGGGGCAGAAGTGCGTGGATTACTTTCATGCATTGTGTAGCTGGTATACATGAAACAGACATTAAGACTGAAATTTAGTTGCTTGAAATCCAAATGTTAAGGAATGGCTCCATCTTAGTGTGCTCCAGTGTATAGCATCCCTCAGATTTGTATGTCAGAAAGTTAGAATAAATCCAGTTATAATAGGAGATGCATATAATCTTCCAGTCAGAGAAAAAATAAAATAAAGGAAGTTAAAAATGGTAAAGTCCAAAGACAGACTATTTAACAATCCTGTTTGAAGTAAAAGTTATCAGTAGCATCAATTATGAGAAAATGCACATAATGTCCAATTGACCATAACTATATTTTATTTAGGCTTTTTAAAAACTTTGCTAGCATTTTTCAGGGTAGCTTTTGGGAAAGCAGATATTCACCTCAGGTATAACTGGGCAATCTGTGCACAGTATTTCTCTGCAGCCCTTGCTGGAACATTGTGAGTCTGACCTGCGACTTCCTTGCTGTTTAAATCTTTTCTTTCTACATGAGCTGATCTTCAGCCCTTCCCAAGTGAAGGGTCAAAATAAGGTCTGACTGCCAGTGATTCATTCTCCTCACAGTGTACAGAAAGTGGGCAGGAAATGTTCCATGAAAACTGGTGAGGTAAAACACAATACGTGTTTTTCAGTGTGTTGAAATAAAAATACTGTTTTTCTTCTGTCAAGGATGAAATAAAATAACCAGTATTACCATCTCAGTACTGTTAATATTTGAACCACATGTATTACTTTGCTTCATACTTCTCCCTGAAATCTGAACAGGATGGCATGCCCCTTTCCCAAGCTTGTTGTGGGAGAGAATTATCTGCAGTGTAGGACTGACTGTCAGCAGCATCTTTATCATGTGCTGTAATTTCATTACATTCCTGACAAGGAAATAACGCAGGAACTTAACCAGGTGGCTTGTTCTGTGTTTGATAAATACACAGGGTTTGCAGAATGCCTATAAACTGCAATGAAGATGTTTCTTGTTCTTAATTTTAAAATCCCTCTAAGAAAGATATTCTTTAATTTCTTGTTGTGTACATCCCTCTCCCTCTTCCTTCTTCCCATTAAACAGACTTAACAGCATGGTTGTATCCCAAGAGGTTTGTACTTCCTGTATCATCTTCATACATTAGCAGTACAGTGGGCAAGGTCTCTCTTTTAAATTTTTTTTCTCCTTATATGTATATTTTTTCTATTTAGGCTTACTCATACATAATTTCTTTCTAATTAATATGTTCTGTTTCATAATTTAGCAAACATGGATTTTTCATTTCCTTACAGTAAAAGGGGTTTGTCTACTTTTAACAAACATGATGGAACTTTAGTCTGTTTTCAGAGAAATTATTCAGAAAGTTGCAAATAAGTCAAAGGTAGCGGAAATAATGGAATATCATGAGTAGATTTAACACTAGATTGCATAGCTTCATATTCTGTGCTATCAGGAGCCTATTTTTGTTAATGCTGATAAGGTTTACCAGTTCTTACTTCTTTGTGAGGATTATGCTAAAAGAAAAATGAAAAATGAGTATGAAAGTATTCAATCACTGAAACAGGATTACTGTTTTATTTTGCTAGCTTTTAAAATGACCTTCAATGGTCAAATCCCTGCAAATTTCCATATTTTTAGATATACTTTTTTAAAGAAAGGGATCTCTACCATCATTGCAACATTTGAGCTGTGTGGTTCTTTAAGGCATTTAATTTGGAAAGTCTACAAATATTAAAAATGCTTGCTTGCTCATAAAGCTTCCCCTCTGTAGTATTGAGAATGATTTTTGTTATTTTTATGGCATTCTGTTCCATTAACTCTCTGACCAGGGAAAAAGTGGTGTATGCTAAGCTGTTCTGGAACCATCAAGGGATATGAAATGATCATGTCCTACGAGTGGTAACACGACATATACTAATCTGAATTGAAACTTCTGAGGATGTCATGAATGCAGAAAGGCAGGCTCTCTCAGGAATGTGCAAACAGTCATTCACACACTGCAGAGCTGAAATGCATCAGATGTAATGAGAGAGCAGCAAAGCAGATCTGTTGTGGTATGAATAGCCAGCTGAACAGGTTATCACAGATCAGCAAAACATAGGTGTAATAGGTATAACAGATCCTTTGCATCATGTAAGTCCTATGTACAGTCTTTTGTAAAAATTAACCAATTAGATTTAATCTGATTAATAAAGGACAAATATGCTCACAGTCTTGAAATAAGGCTTTAATTTAAGAAGTGGTTCTTAGAAGTAGTTCTGTTTACCTGACATGCTGTTTTTGTGTTGGGACTGTCAGTAATGTCTGGTAACTGGATAACCACCTGGATGTTTGTATCCCTGCTGCCTGTCTTAGAACACATGCAGAAGAATGATCTTAGAAATACTCTGCCTTGTCAGTAGCAGAGGAGCTTCTGGCTTCATTTATGGAATTACTGGTTTTGATAATAATATGTAGAAAATATATATAGAATAATATACAGAATAGCCTGTTGCAGAGGGTTTTCTTAAATTGTAATACCAGCACTTAGAGAAATCTTGGTGACTTGAAAATTTCATGAGTTTGCTAGACAGCAATTGTTGAGCAACAACATGTATAATACGTGTCTAGTGTTTGTCTTGCCTTGGTGATTTTTTTTTTTTTGTAAAATCTGTGCACAGTATGCAAACTGGCTATTTGTAGTAGATAGTTTTTCCACATCAGCAGTACTTTGTAATTCTGAAGTTACATTTGCTACTGTGGGCTCCAGTGACATTGTGTGCAACATAAAAGGAATGGTTTTCTTATTTATAGAACAAACTCAGTATTTGATACAACAGGTAAATTTTGCCAGAGAGGTACCTAATAAGGTATGTAAACTTCATTTCGGTAGTCAAATACTTCATATAACAGATACTTTAAATGATTACTCATTTAGAGTTTAAATAATTTCCTTTTGTGATGAAAAAATCAGGCTAATGCTGCCAAGGCCTATGAACAAAACTGGGGTATTTTTGTGCAGTGCAAACAGTCAAATAGAAAAGGATACATAGGTAAACCAATTACTTGTGCCATAAATAGAAAATATTTTTTCATTAACTAAGCCCCAAAATCTGTGCCTCTTCTGACCAAAATGTCATGCAAGTGCATCATGTTGCTATGTTCAAACAGTTCTGACAGACACTAATTCTAGAGCTTAACTTTTTGTGCTTACCCATTACAGAAAATCACTGAAGTGAGTGGGTAATAAAAATTTATAAAGAATGCTCATTTCAACAGATAAATAATAAGTCAGGGGTAAAGGGGTAAGCTTTGGATCTGTTTTATTCCTTGCAAGCTACAGGCTGTGGAAAGGTTCCCTTAAACAGCTTTTACAGAGCTCATGCAAACAAATTATGATCTTTCTCAGAGACAATAAAATTTTTTCTAACTTGCCAAGAAAAGCTGGGTGCTCTTTTTCAACAGTAGTTATTTTCAAATCAAATAGACAGTCTGTAGGCCAGAAACTGAATTATAATTGAAATCATTGATTCTATAAATTATTGAAATGGCAATGGATATGGTTATCTTTTGTATATAATACTACTTCTACAAACCAGGCAAAGCTGTGTTTTATTAGGATTGAAAAAATTTCTTACTCTAGTACTAGAATATATTATGGCCAGGCTGATAGTCTTGATAAATTTAAGCATTTAATTCTCTAAAAATGTACTGTATATGGAATTACCTTACAGTCTTCTGAAATAAACAGCTTCAGTTACTACACAGCAGTTTAAAAAAATTACCCTATTTTGGCCAAATCAGATATCTGTCCAAGCAGAGAAATCCAAGTACTTTAATCACTCACAGGTTAACTTTTCTCCTAACCGTTTCCCAATCCATGTGGATACTAAAAGTCATGTTTAACAGTAAGGTTGAGCAAAAAGTTACACCACAATTGAATTATATCTCTGTGTATGGGATACAAAAGCAAAATATTGCTCCAAAGTTTTTCAGGAAAGAATGCTTCAAAGTAGACTGCAGTACAAATAACTTCCAGTCAGCATTTGGCCCAAGCTGTTTTGTTCATTTCTGCCCCTTCTCAGGGGCAGTGTAGTTTCATCCCATGGTCTGCTCTTGCCAAGCAGTTTAACATGTAAATGATCTTATTGAAGCTTTGGGTGATATTTGTGTTGGTGCTGCAGCAAAAATGGAAATGAGAAGACAGCCGAGAGCAAAATGGACAGATTTACAGACTTGTCTTCAGCAAAGGACCGTAAAGGCACTGCCTTGTTCTCTTGCTGTGCTTCAGCTTTACAAGGCACCAAGTTTATTGTTCTTTAGGGCTCTTCAGTGTGTGCAATCAAGAAATAAAAGAGTGAGAGAGGCAAAGCTGTGTGCAGTTACTCTGTGGCTGTACCTGGGTGCTTCATCTGAGAAATTAAAATCCATCACTACAATGATTTTGGACAGTAGGAGGAATTTAGGTAAGCAGGATGTGCTTACCTGAGCTGGCTCCTGGTAAATCACTGAATGTAAGAGCTTCTGTGGGGAAGCTTTTGTCTCTCACCACTGTGGTTGGGATTTGAGTTTCTCTTTACATCCAAGAGATGCGAAGACTTCCTACCTCAGGTTGTCCACAAAAAGCTATGCCAAAATAGTAATTGAAATAGTAATCAAAAATGCCTTCCCTCCAAATCTTAATGTTCTAGATTTTCCTCTCCAAATACTGGGTCCGCCTCCGTCATCAGACGTGGGAAACTTACCTGTGTTTGTGAAAGAATATTTCTCTTTAAATTGCAACAAGCAAGTAAACAAAACACAAAGCTGTAGTCCTAGCTGTACTTCATCTAAAGGTTATGGATTTCTTTTAAATTTTGTGTTCTGCTTATAGTTCTTACTACATCTCTCTACTGCAGATAAGCGTTGCTGAAATTACAAGCATCAGTGATAAACTGATGGAAGTATCTGCTAAAAGTTCATGTTCTGATGATACCAATACAATAATACAGTAATCTTTTGAATTGTGTTTCTCTTCAGAAAATCCTGGCATTGAGACTGTTGACATTATTTTAGATCATTTTAAGGAGAAAAAAGGCCTAACTGCTCTCAGTTTCATAACACAGAAATCTATTTTAGCTTGTCTGATATGGTATGAAGAGCATGATTGGTTAAAAAAAAAAGACATACATGTTAAAAAAAAACCAAAAAAACAAAAACCACCCAAAAAATCCAAAACAAAAACAACAACAACAAAACAAAACAAACAAACAAAAAAAAAAAAAAAAAAAAAAAAGAAGAAAACAAAACTGAGAACGGAATATTTCAATAACAGGATGCCTCAGACTGCAAATGCAGCTAATGCTTGCCTGGATTCAAGGCAGAAAAGTACATAATCAAAAATCAACCTGTGCCATTCCAAAAATCAGATTTCTAATCAGATCAGGGTTTGAATGTGATTAATTAGGTCGAAGAGTTGGTTCAGCATATCTATACCCAGAAAATGGGAGGTTGCAGCTGCCCATGAGAGCCCTAGAAATGTTACATTTACTCTTTTTATCCAAGACTTCCAGAGCAAAAAGTTCACGTGGAAGAAATCCTGTTCCCATCATGCTCTCCAGGCATCTGTTGAACACAGAGCTGTGTGTTTGCAGAGCAGCACAGCACTCCAGGGCTGTGTACGTGCTGTACTGCCAGGGTACAGCCAGCAGGCACAGAACACTCTGCTACCCAGCAGCTCTGAGTGCTACCAAATAACTCAGTGTTACTGCTTGTCCTTTCACTTTGTGCTTTCCTGAAGCCCTTTTAACCTAAACTCTGGTAGGCTTGTCATGGGTTATCTAAAACTCATGGAGATCTCCTGCTCTCCAAAGTGAAGTGTTTCTGGAATTCCCTTGTCACTCTGTCTGTATGAGCAGTGTGTGTTTGATGCAAATCACTGTTCAGAGTGTGCCAGGACTCAGGTGGCAGCAGTACTGCAGTGACCCAGTGATCAGCTGCTTTAATTACAGCACAATCCCTGCCTCTTTTCCTCTGGGACAATCTCCAGCGGAGACGGTCGAGAATAATGACCTTCTCTTCGATGTTTGGGGTGGTTAGAGACATGCAGAGAGGAAGAGGATGTACAGGAGGAGATACCCTTACTCTGCATGAGTTATGTCACCATTGCAGGAAGCATCACAAAGTACATGGCAGGCATACTGGCTTGTCTTACTTTGCAAATATGGCCTTTATCCACCTTATCGAGTGGGAAATAATGTTTAAGAAACTTCTTAATTTGAATACAAGGACTCTGTAAAGTCTCTTATATTTGCAGAACCTACTTAATGTCTGTTTTCAAGCATCAAAGGCAAGAAACTATTTAATGTTATATATAACTTCCCTGACTTGCTTTGATTGTCTCTATTGTTGAGGCAGCCCTTCTGCAACTGGAGTGCAAGAGTCTCATCAGATCAGGACTTCAGATCACAGATTTCTTCCTCCTTTTCCTACCCTTTATTTATTTTTTTTTTTTCTGTTTGAGGCAGATCACTATTCATGTTGCAGAATTCCTCAATTTGCTTCCTGTTTATCTGATCTTTGTGTGTTACTGAGGGGGAAAAATTACCATCTACATTGCAGAATTCTAATTACAAAATTTCTGCTGTAGTCTTCAAACTGCATTCAGATAATTTCAAGTATGCACAAGTGGCTGAACACGGAGCCGTCTGAACTAGCAATCAGCTGGCATTTTTAGTTTTGAGCAACCAGCAAATTGAATTGGTAAAATTCATTCTGATGCCAGCAGGGGGGAGTGCTCTTGACTGCTGCTAGTTAAGAGTTTCATTGAAAGTGCAACATAATGGGAAGGGAGTTTAGAAATAAGCAGTCGTGTAGCTCTCTTGATTAACAGGGCTGTTAGGTTGAGAGCCACATTGTTCCAGTACTTCGTGGGGTGATGACAAGCAGGGCAGGGACTGAAGCTCCGTGGTGAAGCTCCTTAGCCTTGCAAAAGGAGAAAGGAGGCGGGGGGAGGAGGGAGAAATACTGAAGGTAAATTCAGCAAAGAAAAGATGCTGGTAGCCATATTTGTCTGCTTTTCATGTAATTAAAACCTCACTCTCATCATTTTCTCCTCACTGTCAATGACCCTGAGAGTTCAGACATCTGGATCTCTGCAGAGCTGAGTCACAGACAGTGAATGCAATGTCGCCTTTTTGAAAGCTGTTTATCTGAATTATTCAGATTAAAGATTTCAGAGGTTTGAAGTGATCAGATTTTCTTACTGGCATTTGATGTTATAATAATGTTTGTTTGCAGATAGGGTATATATTCCCTTAAAGACAGCTTAAAATAGCTGTTAGTGCCCTATCAAAATTTAAAATTTAGGTGTTGCAAGTGTGTTTAGGAAATAGGCTAGCTTTTATAAAGTCTAGCTGTCTGGAACGTTATTGTAAAATAACATAAAGAAATATTAGGTGTTGAATCTTGAGCTGGCCAAGCACCTCTCTCACCCATGATAAAGGATGGTGATCTCAGTTTATGGTTCTGGTACTGGAAATTATGTCTGTTGTTTTTTTCTTTAATACACTGCTTTTCAATGGAATGCTATGTTATGTATGGGTAGATCAAGTAAGATAAGTTCTTACAGCATTGCAGAATGAAGTCATGGTTGAACACATGGTACCAGCTACACACTGCCCGAGTTTTTGCTGATACACTGGATTTGAATTTGTAGCTAGAGAAAGAGTATGTTTGCAAATGGTATCATGATCCCTTAGCCATGTCATTTAATGGATTATTGAAATTGTTGCCTTGATCCCATCTGATCTGCACAGGTACCTGAATAAGGCTGAAATCACAGAAGGTTTCAAATGTGCTAGAATTCCTGGGACAGAGTTCAGGCTGAGCGGAATGGCTCCAGTAGGCAGCAGGTGTCTGGAATCACTGAGGTTTGGCTTGGGACAGACCTAAGGGACCTTGCTCTCTACTCTTTTTCCCCAAGCCAGGATGTGATACAGATACAGTCTGGTCTACTATAAATCCCCTTACCCTCCAAAAGCCAGAGAATGATAGGTAGGTCTTTCCAGTGCCAGTTGATTTTTAATACCTCAAACATTTTCCCAGTGAGTCACATATACACTGAGAAGATGAATATCTGTTCCTAATTTTCTACTTAGGCATTTAATTTTTCTTTCTTTCTGATCTGTAGTATTTCATGTGTGACTTCGGTCTCATTTTTGCAACGTTTTTCCTGGTTATAATGGTAATTTTAAACTCTTACCCTCTCCTGTTAGGTGTTTGCAGACTCTTTTGCCTGTAAAACCACCTAGAGGTTTTGCAGTTTACTCTGTCGTTGTTCAGGTCAGGACTAAGTATATAGAAATTACGTGTAAAAGCACAAGTTATAATTTGACAAAAGACTAGTAATTAATAATATGAGTGAAATTTATACTTCTGTCATCTGGGCTATATTCCCTTGTTACAATAGTGTTACATAAGATAATGTCAAAAGACATATTAAAGATATGGTAACTTGTGATGTACTCATGATGATGTTCTGTATTGCTCACCTAGTACTTCTTTAATACCTGTTTTTGTTGTCTCTCTGGATATATGTACTTCCTGTGAGTCACCTTTTACAATCTTAAAACCAGATTTGGTACATCTCCAAGCTGTCTGTCTTGAATGAATTTCTGAAGATAATCATTAGCAGTTACACTGTTTGTCCAGGTAAATTCCTTTGAGGCACTCAAAGGTAAATTTCACCAGGATCTGCTTACCTGAATATATTAAACTTACCAAATGTCTTGTAGCTATTTCTTTGTGTTCTGTGGATCGTGCTCCTATAATGCATTTGTCATCTTGTTTCTGAGAATTCTCAGTGTCTGTTTAAAAGCCAGGGGTCCCTTGCATACAGAGGAAAGTTTGACAAGTACCAAGTGAGCCATGTCTGACTTGAATTGTAGACAACCTGAAATAGGGTCTTGGGAGGGGGATGTATGATCTGTTCCGTTGACCTTAATTTTGAAATAAAAGTCTTTGACCTGTCACAGTTAAAAGAAAAATTTGAAATAAAGTCAATGCAAATATTTTTAAGCCTTGTTAGAAAATTCAGACAGGATGCTGCTGGCACCATGTGTTCAACCATGAGTTCATTCTGCAATGCTGTAAGCACTTACCATAGTTGACCTAACCATTCCTTGTAAAGGAAATAGATGTGTACTGCCCTATTCATGGTGAGCAAGCTGAGGCAGAAGGGACCAGAGAAAGCCTTCTCGAACACAAGTCCACCAGTTTGTTTAATAGACCCTCTTCCTGCATTTAATGGAGTGCATACAAGAAAACTGTAGATGGAAAATGATTCTTGGCAAAACAGAAATTTTATTAGAAATATCTGCTTTCTATTAAGTTTCTTTTGAGAGAAAGAAGGGACTTTTTGTGCAGTTTGTCAGTGGAAGCACTTTCTTTCAAAGTTACATTATTGTTTTTTAAATTTTTTTTTTGCTAATCCAAATTTCCAATTTGTTTTCCCTCACACTTGGTAAGAAGAAGCAAGTAACAGTTTGAGGGGCTGACCTCTGCACACGGTCAAGTTCAGATTCTGCCTTCTCATGCTCAGTCCTCGTGTGGTGTTTGCTGGGGCGCTGCCTCAGCCACCAGGAGGTGGGAGCTCCCCGGCCAGGCTGTGCCCATCGGGGTGTGCTCAGCCTTGGGCTGCCCGCTCTGGAAATCTCTGCTTTCCACCCCTCTGAGCTTCATGGCACTGCTCCTCTGGCAGGGGAAATGAAGAAAAGGAAACTGATGTGATGTGGGAGAATAGAAAGCTGGCCGTCAGCCTGTGGTCAGGACTGCATTGACCAAGGCTTTGCAGTGTGTTCAGTGAAGACAGGGCAAGCAGAACTTGGCTTTTGTGGGTTTTACAGTTCTCTCTGTTTCCTGAGTTACTTCGTAGAATTTTTCCATAATTAGCAATATGTCAGTTGAGAGTAATGATTTGGCCTCTTGCTAGGACAGCCTCAGGATTTGTAGCTTCATGCATTAAAACAAATTAAGAATATTTAAGCAGCCAGTGCATTTTCTGAGTTGCTGTGTGCTCACTGATGGCCAGGTGTATCTGCCTTTCTTCAGCTTCAAAATAAATGGTTTAATGATTATGTGCTGTTTCAAAACAGAAAATGGGAGGGACCTTTCTCTATTGTTTTACAGACCTGATTAGCACTCTGAAATGTGTTCCTCTGTGATGGGAGATTACATGATGGCTAAAGGAGTTTAAATAATGTTTGTACATTAATGAGACATTGTTCTCAGGAGCCTTTTGCAAGGTGTGGTTTTGGGTTTATCAGAAGAGCTTTTTTTCTGTTTTCTTCTCATCATCTCACACCCCCCATATCTACTTTTGGGTGGCTGAAGTACAGTGATACTGGAAGTAGAAAAGGGAAACAGATTTCCAAGTATGTAAGTGTTTTCCAGATCACATGGCAGCCCACCAGTCTTCACTCCTATCGCTATTTTTGCATGAAATATGACATATCATATTCTCCTCTTGTTTTTCTGTTTTTAATGGTTTTCTGGGTGAGTTTTTATTAATTTTTTTAAATTATTATTATTAAGTTTATTTTTTTTCTTAATTTTGCAAGTTTGGACCTAGAGTCTTAGCCAGGATGCTAACAACTGGACTTCTAAAAGTAAAGGATTAAAGTCTGATCTACCAAATTGGAAATGTTTTTTGTTTATCAAAAAAATTGCATTATTTCTTTTACTTTATTCCTTTTCAGTTTTCTATCTAAAAGCTGTAGTTGTAAAGAAATGTGATAAAACAGTAGATGTGTATTACTGTACTGATCATCCTCAACTTCCATTTATTTTCCCTGACGTTCTCTTCTCAGTTTTGAGATTGGAAGGGTTAAATTTAGGGAGAGAACACTCCCACAGATTAAGTCTTATGAACATCTAATTTTTAAATTAACAGGAGCACAGAACAAAAAATCTACCTGGGAACTTCATTCATGTTAATTCTTTTTTAAGAAATAAATTTGGTTCTTAATTGTTAATTTGGAAAAGTGGATATATTGGAAAAAGTATAAGATAATGTTTAACTAACACATACATTAGTTCTTCACACTCTTCCATACTGTTGCTTTTTGCAGTCCTGGACACACATAATTGCAGTGTCATCCATTAAGAAAGAAGCTTTCAGATGAAGAAAGGGTGGGAGAAGGATATTTTCTTGTACTGTAAGCTGTTAAAGATAGGGACTTTCTTTTGCCTCAGGAAATGGTGCTCTGCCCTTGTGCAGTTCCTTCATTGTTTTAATGCAAAGAAGTAATGGCACTGTTAAGAATAATCTGTTTTATCTGTGCCTCTGAGTCTGAAGTCATCATGTGCCACTGGAAGGCAATAGAAAAGCTGTGCTGTGTATAACTTTAGCATCATTTGGCAGAATGACTGTAGGATTGTGTTTGTGCTGTGCAGATTTTAAGAGGATACGTTCTTGGCTGATAGCTGGGTTGCTGGCTTGGAGAAACAGTTGACTGCTTTTTGTCCTTGACTACAGTCTTCAATTTGCCTGGTTTTGCTAGTTCTTCTAGATCAGTCAACAACAACAGCAGTCTTACCCTAATTTAATGTTTGGCAAATGCTTCTTGCACAGGCCTGTTCATTCTAAAACAGTGGTAAATGTGCTCCCCAATACAGTATTGTTGAAATGCAGCAACTGTGACACTGAGCACAGTGTAGGACAACCCTGCCCAGCAGTGTGGAGCAGGCATTTTAACCTGAAGGACCTGGGCACTGCCCTTGGGAACAGGGCCAGGAACTGTACAACAGAGGGAGAGGCTGAGGGTTTCTCATCCTCACATCTCAAATGCATTAAGGTGTATTCTATACATTCTTGACATACATTGCTCTTCTATTATTTCTTCTGGCTTTTGTCTCTCCAATTTTCATGGAACTACCAGGCCTTTCTTCTGACAGGTGGTCAAATAATTGGATTACCAGAATACTCCTGTGTTCAGTTCATTGTGCTTGTGTTGGAAACTACTGGGGATCACTGCCTCATACCATGTTTGTACTGTGCTCTTGCAGCAGATTCAGGTGTCAAACATTAGTGCTGTTAAGCAGGTTAATGTCACTTTGTCAAGAGCTCAAGTAACCCCTAATGAAGCTTTCTCTCTTTCCCTCTGCAGGTGGTAAGTCGAGTGGCAGCTCAGCAAGGATTTGACTTGGATCTTGGATACAGGCTACTGGCAGTATGTGCAGCCAACAGGGACAAATTCACTCCAAAATCAGCTGGTAGGAAAAGCTTTTTTGATGTATTGTTGATTCTCAGATGATGATATTCTGTAAAAAATGCTACCTGTGACTGTCTTGCGTTCTGTAAAAAAACAAACCAGAAGCAAACACGTATTTGGTGCTTATAGCTCTGTTGCTTTTAGCATTTCAATGGCATGCTCTTCTGAGGATACGTGACTTTGGAAATTTATATTTTCCCCAGCTAGAGCTGTTTGTTGCCCTATTTGATCTCATGGATGAAATGCTGCTTGCAGAAGCACAGATGTTTAGTAATTTCATGGTGGGAATGAACATACTCAGACTCCTCTGTCTTGGTAAACCATTGATTTTCTGTCATGTGTCAACCTCTAAATCTTTCACATCTGTTCTGCACTCCCTGGTATATCTATTGCAAAACTTATACTCCTTGACTTCATGTGCCTGTGAAAATAAGTACCATGGTTCCTTGTACATCTAGTCCTTAGAATTACAATTTTGAGCCAAGAGTAGGTAGTAATTCTAGTGCTGTAGTAACAAGTAGCCATTTTTCCAGTATTTTACAGCAATAATCTGTTACAGGTCTCTGATCAAGTAGCAATATTTGATCATGATGTATTGCCATTGCTCCTTCTAGAGATGTAGAAAATGCACTTAAGGGTCTTTCTGCTTCTCACATGTTCGATTTAACTGGAGCATTTAATTCTAGTTCTCCTTTTCTTAGCTGATGAATGTCAACATAATGTTCACTGGCTTGGAAAACAGGAAGATAATTGTTTCATTCCAGACTGAGCGTGGATAACTTTTCTGCTTAGTACTAAACTGGTATGCAGTCCTCATTTTGGAACATCAGGAAAGGTTGCCTTCTTCCAAAACAACTACTTTTGGCCAGCTGATTGGGTGTTAATATTTCTTTTCATGTTCCTTTTCAGTTTTTATCAGCCCAAACACGGCTACCTTTTGTCCTAAGTGTTCTAAGCAGTTCCTCATGCAGAAGTGGCTTTCACATCAAAGCATGTTCACTGGACTTACTGTTTTATTTTTTTGAATGTGAAGGAACCATTAATCTTACTAAATGTTGAATAAGCTGTCTGATTTTCATCCAGGAAAACTGTGTGGAGGATAAAACATTCTGTTGACCAAGCACAATGTCGCTTTTTTCTGACTTCCTATTAAGTTTATCCATTAGTTAGCTATCACATCTCTTCTTGGTTGTTTGGTTTTGTTTGGTTTTTTTTAAAGCTTATCAAGGAAGAATTTCCAGCTATGACAGCATTAAATTTTCTTTAAAAATTTAATTTTTCCCCCCTCTTACTAATTCTTCCTGATGTGTCTCTCCATCAGTGTGTTAGAGGAGGTGAGGTGGAGAGTCAGATGTTGCAGTTCTTTTCCTTTAGGGCTCACTGAGGGAGTAGACTTGAGAACTGCTGGTCAGTCATCATGGTCTAGAAAAACCCAATGTCAGTGTTTGATTTCTACCAGTAATTACTTCTTTTGAGGAACATATGTGAGGTTTCTTTTTAACTTAGTGCTCTATACAGAGTTCACTCTTTCCCTTTTTAATTGATAGAATACAGGGAAAGCTGGTAAATCACATGCTCTTCACTTGATGTATTCTAAAACCCTTCTCAGTCCTTTACTTCCTATTTCTCAGTTGTATATAGAAATAATTTATTTTCAATAACCTTAAATATTTGGTTTCACAACTACTTTGGTTTTACTGTGTGTACAGTTGTTTCGCCAGGTCTTCCTGGGGTTTCATCATGCCCATCTACACTATGCATTTTGTGCTCTTACTATCTGTGTTAAATACTCATATTTTGGGGCATACCATAACATATTTTGTGAAATTTCCCATATAGCCCCTGCTCTAAGGAAGTCACATTCACAAAGGGGGTCTGAGAGCTACATCCTTGAATAGGCAGCTTTGAAAGATTGACAGACTGGGATTACAAATGTGAGGTCATTTCAGACTTGTTTTAAAGGGTTATTTTCCACATCAGAGTGCGTTAATATTTGCTGATTTCTCGTACAGCAGAGGCTCTGCTCCTTCATTCAGTTTTGGTTAAAATGTTGAGCTTGTCCTTTGCTTTGCTTGTAGAGAGTGTGTTTCATTGAAAGCTGCTTTTTGTGACTTGCTTAAGTTGTTGTCAGGGATGCTTGCAGGTTGTTTTGAGAAACTCCTTCTGTTTTCTTTTGTATCTAATGAAAGACACCTTCAGCACTTCTTCCAGTCACATTCCTGCAGAAATCCCTGATGTAGATATCAAATGGCATTAATTTTAATGAATAAGAATTTATTTTTCCCTTCCTCCAGGCTTAAGGGGAATTTACAATGGTTTGCATTCATTCCTCCAAGTATGAATTTAATGCTGCCAATGGGATCGCTCTGGAAACATTTTTAATCCATGTTGTTTAGTGTCTGACATTCTTAAATACTTGGAGAAAAAGAAAGACTTTCTAATTAAAACATATTTGAGTAGGTGAACATTGGGGAAAATAATTGCACCAAATCCTTTCAAGGGCCATCCACTGTTGGTACCTCCTTACAGCTGGGGACAAGGCTTGTTGAGGGATGTCCTGCAGGCTGGGAGCCTGGAGGAGCCTGGCAGTGGTGGCTGGCAGCCTTGGCAGCTCTGCTGTGTGGAGCAGGTGGAGCCCTGCAGCCCAGTGTCCCTCAGGTCTGCTGGATGGCACAGATGCCTGACCCAGTGTAACCAGTATCCTGCTCCTGTTCCCCAGAATTCCCACCCTAAGCTCATTCAGGGAGCTCTCTGGCAGAAGAGCTGTTGCTGGCATGGCTTCTTTCCTGTTTGACTGCTCCCTGAGCTGTGTCTCTGCGGGGCCCCAGGAGAGTCAGGGTCCCCATGGCAGCACCTGGGGATCTCACTTATCCCTGATGGAAGTGGGCTGGAGCCTGAGGCTGGAGGGCAGAGCATCCAGCTGCCAAATTGGCTCAACTCTGTGGGAAAACCACCCCTTGGTTCTTGGAAATGTCCTCATGCTGTTTCATCCCAGCTGGTTTGAGCTGTTCTGGTGGTGCCTCCCTGCTAAGCTGGAAGGAAGGTGCAGATGGCACAGCAGAGTCCAGGTAGGCATGGGAGGAGGCAGGGAGGGCAGGAGGCTGCAGCTGGGTGGGGCACAGCCTCAGCTGGGGAAGGGCAGGGCACCTGACCAAGAGCTGTCAAGTCCTTGGCTTCTCCCGTCCAGGATTGTTTGGTGTTGCCAAGACAGTGTTTGATGTGCTTTTTGGTGTTGTTTTACTTGGTCATTGAGATAGTTAGCAATTAGCTAATACAAATGGTTTTGGAGAATGCCTAGGGGGGTGGTTCATGCAGCATGAAAAGTATTAATAAGTTGCCCTGTGTGTTTTTAAATAGAAATGACGATTTAATGACTGTGCCTTTTGTCTCTGCTTTCTGGTGTTTGTACCTGAAATAATAGCTGCTGCCTTTTATTCTTCCAGCCTGTGCTGCTGCAGCAGGGCAGCAGCCTCAGCAGGAGGTCAAACACAGCATTTCCCACCCTGAAGACAAATGACAAAGCCTTTAGAAATATATGTGTCTCTTTTGGTGACAGCTGCTCCCCAGACCTTCCACTGCAAATTCCTTTGCCTTGTTGTGACACCTATGGGGAATGGCCCAGCAGGTTGGCTGCCTGCTCATTTGCTTCCAGACTGCAGAAACCTGAGTTGCTCTTAGTATGTGAGTGCATAGGTGTTTATGTATTATGGCTTTTCTTCCTTAAACCTGAATCCTTTCTCTCTGAACAGTGTTTGCTTGGACATTTTTGCTTGGACATTTTCTCAGCATATCTGATGCTTTTGTCCTTCCTGTAGAAGATTTTAAGTCATTTGGTAGCTTTCTTTTAACTGTTCAAATAAGGTGGAGTTCAGCAGTTAAAGTGTTTATTAAAAAAAAATTCGGGGGGCTGGAAGAGAAAGAGAGAGAACAATTTTCTGTTCTGAGTTGTTTTTTTTTTAAGGTACTTTATCGAGCTACTGAACTTCATGGCTCTTGTAGCTACTTTTCTAGTTTTGCTTTTGTCAGGAGGCCAAGCTGAGGCCAGACAAGGGGACGACAGGATGAGATCATACAGGGAGCATTGTCAGAAAAGGACAGTGTTCACTATCTCTGTAAAGAGAGAGAGGAAGGAAGAAGCCTGAGGGCAGAACTGTGCAGAAAAGGTACTTTAGCAGGCACTGAGCAGCTACAGCAAAAAAATGCTGTGATAGCTTGGACAGGCAGCCAAATGTTGGCTGTTTGATAGCAGATAAAGCAACCTTTTTTGATATCACTTTGCTTTCAGTCCCTTAGGCTGTGCTTGGTGTGCTTCTGATTTCACTTCTCAAGAGCAGTATTTACTTAATAGTCTTGATTTATATGAAGTATGCACTAAAACGTCATCGTATTTGTGGACTCTATATTATGGGGGTTTTTATGTCTTTAGCTTGAGTCATTGTACTGAAGCTGTGATATAAGAGGGCTGTTCTTGTGAGTAGAATGCCAAAGCTGTAATTAAATTGGGCCCTGGGTTAACAGGGGTATTTGCAGTGAGAGTGCTGGCAAATGGAGGTGTTAAAACATTACTGGACAAGATACTGAGACTGAAGGTACGTCCTGATCAGGATACATTTTCAAAGCAATAGTAGAGATTGGGCAAAGAGTATTTTGGTGTATTATCAAATCAAACTCCCAGAAATTATGTAAAAGGAGAGAAGAAATGATGCCATAATGTGAATGAATAAAAAGGTAGAAAGTAAGGATAACCTCTAGATCAGGGGGGACCATAGGGCTAGATTAACTCTTTTACTAAGTTTCCAGTAATAATGTTCACATTATCTGTGGAGGCAAGGCAAGGTGGCTAAAAGGATTACAAGTATAGAATAGAAATTACTCCAGCCAAGGCTGATGGCATCCCTCCAGCTTGAAGGGACCAAATGATTGACAGGCCTGTGTTAGGAAAGAAACAGTATATAAATTGTCAGTCTCATGCCTCACACCAAAGATTTCCAGCAAGTCAAGTCAAAATGGTCTTATACGACTGGAGAAGAAATGCAGATGCTGTATCTGCACTTAGGAAAGTGGCTGATAAGAATAAGTAAGCAGCTTTATGAGAGCAGCATAAAAGCTTGGGTTGTTTGTGAAGTGAAAGCTGAGCAGAGTTACAAAATGTATGTAAGTACTAACAAATGAACAACTCAGAACAAGAAGAGCTATTACACTACAGTATGGTATTGACACAAAAACATAATGCTGTAAATTGAATAAAACACTGAAATAGGTGGGGAATTCAGAATTATTAGGGTAGTTCCATTTAAAAAATATTTTCAGCTAGAATGACAGTGGAGAGGGATGGAGCAGAGTAAAGGAAAATGGAAAAGTGAAAGAGCCTTTTTAAAGATAAAATTCAGTGTATGAAATTGTGTAATGTGGTTCTTGATGTAGCTGGGAAGCTGGTTAAGAGCCTTTTATCTGTGTTGTCCTAAATTTCTACTACATTTCCATGCAGATACTTACTCCATTGGTAGTTAAAGTTGGTGTCCTAAAACCATCCACTTGACAATTCTCATTAAAATAAAGGTATTATTTGCTTTCAGCTGATACCTTCTGAAACAGCTTTTGGTATTGAAAACTGACTACATTTCAGGTGATCTCTAAGTTCACTTCCCTGCTCTTAGCACAGATTCTCACTGTGTGCTCTTGCCTGCTTTGTTCTCAGTTTTGTAGTTCTTTATTTTTGAAGCAAGGATAATAATATGCCTTCCATCTCACTTTTATTTATCTCATTTAATAAATTCAGTCTCATGCAGTACAGAATCTACCTCTTCCTCTGTAGGTAGTTATGCAGTGCAGCAGAGCCATGGCTTCAGCTGGGACACTTTGTTGTCATACAGATAAAATAATTCTGTTCTGGCACATATATTGGCAGGATACACCTTTGTTGCAACTAAGTCTTTCTTTCCTAATGATTTATAGTATGGATACTACAAATAAATGAGTAATTAAATCTTAATTCATTTAGATTGTGGGGTTAGTCGTATTAGTTTCACTTAATGAAGTTGATGGGTCATTCACTCAGTAAAGTTGAAGGGCAACTTCCCTTGGCCAAAAGGAAGCAGTCAGTAGAGCTGCTTGGTGGCAAGCAGCATGAATTCAGGTGTGTAGTCTCTGGCAGCCAGTTTAGGTTGGCTGCAGAAAAGGCACACTGGACTTCACCCATTTGTCCCACCCATGAGTTCACTCAGAGCAAAGCTCTGTCAGACCTGCAGTTTGGCAATTATATCTTGTACCTTGAGCCTCTGTCAGGTTGGCTTGACACATGGCAGACATGTCAGTAGTCAGCTCTCCAACATGTTGAGGTTAAGAGCCTGCAGAATGAGAAGCTTTTCCCCAATGGGCCTTATTTGTTTGGGTTGTTCCCTTCCTGAAAGGTGTGCTCCTCATGCATTTGATCTGCCTTCTGCTCATGGGAAACATGATCATACTTGTGTCAGATTTTCATTATCCTCCTAGTAGCCAGGCAACTCCTCTTCATTTTCACTGGGAGCTTGAGGACCTCATAACATATCAATGTAGATAGGTATTGTTTTGGTGAAAATTCAGTTCATTTTTGGCATTCACTGTTCTGCTGTACACTTGAACACCTCTGTTTATAAAAGATGTTGCATGGCTGAGCTGCTGCTTCTTTATTCTGACTAGCCAAAATACCAGGTGGTGTATCTGGCCTGTTCTTTTTGACATTTCACTGGTCCTTGTTACCATGGTACCAGTTCTGACTTTGAGAGATGTCACAGTAAAACTGTTGCCAGGTTGGAACATTTTTGCTCTAATGCCTTTATTATAGCACTTAAAGAAATTGTGGACACTCAGCTACAGCAACAAGCTTGCTCTGCTGTTTTCTTAGTCTGTGCCTTGGATTTCTTGAGGCTGGTACTTCCCTGAATGCTCTCTTTGCAGCAGATTTGGTGTGTGGTGCATTAACTTATGCAATTCCTGGGAAGAATCTTTCCCTAAAGTGTGCAACACACTTCCACTTGGACTGGAACTGGCATTCCCCAGAGAAGACTTCTGTTGATCTCCATCAGTGTTTTCTGTCTTCTGCTTCAGGGATTCCATATGTGCTGAGAACAGCTGAAGATTTGGTAGTAGCGACAGCTTAGGTCTTGGTCTGGGTGTGAATTTTGATTTTTCATTTTATGTTGTTTTGAGTAACTTCCCTCTGAAGTTGAGGTAAGTCACAAATGGCACGTTAGAGGGGAGGCAGCTGTGAAAGCCTACACATATATTCATGGGAGAGAAGAAAGCAAACTCTTAGAAAGGCATTTGCCCTTTACAAGTTACCTTTTCTCAGCTTCCAGCAAGCAGTCCCAAGCTTGTTCCCTTTTGAGCTGCAGTGCCTCCAAACGTCCCTCAGTGCCAGTGCTCTCTCGTTAGCCTGTGTGTCTTGGAGGCATCCAGAGGAGTTTGTGAGGAGTCCAGCTATGAGAACAGTTGCACAGCAACATCCATGGGGCTTCCACTGGGAGCTTTTGTGCTGCTGGAGGGCTGAACCACGAAAGCATGAACTGTGTGAATAGATCAGATCATCAAGCTCCAAGAACAGCAAGTTCACTTCCTAAATGCAATTCAGATTCCACTGCTCACATTTTCAGATCCAGCCCTAATTCCTCCAGGCTCATATGCAGCATGGAGTCAGCCTGTTAAAAAAAGTTCTTGCTCTGAGTGCTCTAGACATGATACTCTGAAAAACACAATGATTAGTAGGTAAGATGTTATATGTAGTATTTCTCTTTAAAAAGAGATTTCCATAGATAAAGTTTTGAAAAAATGTTTCTATTTCATCTTTTCTGATGCTCCTATTTAAGCACACCTGTTAAAGTGTGCTGATAGCACAGTATTTGGAAAAGTTTTATGTGATACAATACATTTATTTAAATACCTGTGAAGAATAAACAAAAAACCGTAAAGATTCATCATCAGAGATAGTTATAATTTCTATCAGTCTTTGTGCAATTTCGTGTGAGGGGATTCAAGAAGAAAGACCACAGAATAAAGGAAAATTGATTTGAAGAGAATTCTTAAGTAATATCTTCCCAAAAAAAATGCATATTGTTCCTTATAACATGAGCTGTTTTTCTGAGAAGTTCAGTAGAAGTCAGTATGTTCATGTTTGATGAGGCTTTTGGATTGTTTCCTTTTTATGGATTGGTTTTGCCTCTACCTGCTTTTTCCAGTAAAACATGTAAAGAAAACCATCAGATTTGCTTTCATCTGCAGGTTTTCTGGATGCCAAGGTAAATAACTCCCTTTTTATTTTTTTGTGTTCTGGTGAAAATGCAACAGTACACATCATTGTGAGACACTTCTGTGAATATCCCCATAAATCCAGACTTTATTCCTGACACTTCCATGTAAGGTAAATCATGCTTTGTAGCAGATATCAGTAACACTTGACTTGAGGAATACATGGAAGAAATAAGATGTTCCTCATGAAGTTTAGTAGCTTAGCAATAATAAACTCCAAAAGGTGTGAATCTAACTTGAAAAATAAGTTGGTTTGAATCTCATTTTTGACCCAAACCAGGCTTTTAGGAAAGTCTGGGTGTCAAGCCCAACAAACTAATACATGACAGTGAGTGTGTCTCTACTAAAAGACTTTGTATAGCTGCAGTTGGTTTTGGGGCTGAAGCTCATATATAAGATTTCCTTGTGTGATGGAAGGATAAAGTGATTGAGCATTGAGATGCCTGGATATTGTAGAGTCCTAAGGAAATCTCTTTGACTCTTACCTGTCTAGTAGGTATCTCAGTCATGTATCTGCTTTGCTGCTGTATGTATTTCTTATGTGCACTGTTACAAAGAACCAGTGTTCCTTCTTGTTTTTTATCAACTCAGTATCTACTCAACTTCTGAGATTCACTCTCAGCAAAACTTAAAGCAGTAGCATTTCATGCAGAATGTTGGCTCCTATGAAATATGTGATCAAACTAATGAGTAATTCAATCTCCTTCCCTATATTCCTTATTTCTTTGAGAAATGCCTGCACTTAAGGTGTGCTGGGGCTACTAATTTCAGTGGATAGAAAAAGTTACAATTTTTTAAATCCTACCTGCCTTGTGCTGTTGTTTCCCAAAGCCCTGCTTAGGGCTCTGTAGATTCTAACCTGCAGACACAGACATCGATCCTTAGTTTCAGGTTCACAGAATGGTTTGAAATGTGCATCTTCTAAAGCAAATTCTCAAGGGAGGCATAAATTTAAACATTTTTAAAGGCAAGTATGACTGACTTGGCTCTGAACTCAATAATAGGAAGCTGAACAGGAGTTGCTCCTGAGGAAATAAATTGAACAGTGAACATCTGTGTACAAAGCAGGGCATTTGTTTCATGTGTGATAGTTTCCCTTATGACTGCCTAGTCAGACCCAAAAGGCATTAATCTTGCTCACTCTGGAAGATACTGTCTTTCCATCACTGAAAAAACAAAATGAAATTATTTAGTGTATTTACTACAGAAGCAATTTCAATTAAGGCAAAGAACCAGAGAGACCTCTAAGTTTCCAGTGTGAAAAATGAAGCACTGCTGGTCTAAAATAAGATTGTGAGAGGTTAATTGCCAGAAATTTATAACAGTTGCTGTCTCCCAGTAGGAATGTTGTAGTGGACCTAGTGGTCCTTGAAAAGCTACATACCATTGCAGGCAGTAAAGGGATTTTGCTTTGGATGTTTTCTAGTACAACCAAATGTGTTTGAAATAATAAGCAGTAGCTACAGTAACTGTCCTGACCAAAGCAAAAGCAGCGAGGTACTGGAATTGTGTCAGTATTGTGCTGTCTTGAGCAAAAGCAAAGATTTGGGTAGGTCTTTGTTAGACCCAAAATTGTGCAAGCCTCCTTTCTCTGTTCTGTTACAAAATCTAGCATGTCTTACAGGGCAGTAAATTGATTTTAAATTCTGATTTAAAATTTTATGCAGTTTAGCTAATTAGACATTCAGCACCTAAGATGAGCTGGAGAAGAGCTAGACTGACATTTTGGCCTAACAACTGTCAAAATGGAAGAAAAAAAAAATGTTCCAAAAGAGAGAGATACTTTTCATTTCTTTCAATGTGTGGAAAAATAATAGGTAAAGACAGAGGCTTTGATTGGAGGAAATTCAGTGTTCATTTGATTTTTTGTGGCCAATCATTGCTCCCAGCTTGCAGTGATCAAGGAGCGGAAGCTCCTCGGCCAGGGCGGTGACAGCACAGTGTGACAGCTGTCACTCAAGGAGCTCCTGTCTCTGAGCCACTGGGTCACATCAAGGGCATTGTGTGAAGCTGTGTGCTTGGTGTGGGGTCTTGCAGGTGCAGTTTGTGTTAATTGGGGTGGGGCTGGGCTGAGCCTCATCCCCCATGGGCACAGCTGTGAGCAGCAGGTGAATCCCATTGGAGCTGATGAGCCATGGAGTGCCCAGGGGCACTGAGCAACCACCAAAGGGAGCAGAGGGCACACAGGTGCAGTGCATCAGCAGGAGGGGATAAAAGGCTGGGCTGAAGAACAAGAGGGGCAGATGCTTGCAGTCTTCTGAAGTGGAATGGTGTTACTCTGTATGGGCCGATGCCTGAAGCCCTCTGATGAGGTATGGTGTTACTCTGTATGGGTTGGAGCTTTCTGATATTTTATGGTGATACTCCGTGTATTGTGACCATCTGGACTGTGGCATATGCTGCAGCAGGGTCTGGGCACTGATCTGCCTTCTAGAGAATCTTGATAGATGGGTGCAAGGAAACGTTGTCCTGTTCTGTGTAAGCAGGATCAGCCCTGTGCAGAATCATTCACTGCCTGTAAAGGGACAGAAAGGTGGAATGAGAAACAAGAGTAATGTTTGAGAGCAAAGTTCTCAAGCCAGTGACACAAAGCTGGTGGATCATCACACCCCTGCTGGGGGCTCATTGGGATCCTTTGGTGATTGATTACCAGTGATATTTTGAGATATCGCTGACACACACCAAAATTCAAACATTTTGTGACTTTACTGCCAATTTGAGAACCCAAGCCCTGTGTCAGGGCAGAGAAGTCAGCTGAGCAGAGCTCAGGAGCCAGTCTTCCTGTGGAATCCTTGCTGGGAGCTATGCTTCAAACAGACCTCAATCCTTTGGAAGGACTGCAGAGTGGTTTTCGCTGTCCCTTTGGAGCAGCTATGTGTGCAGAGGCATGTCAGCAATTTTTCCTTCTCTTTGATTGCAATATGTGTTGTAGCAAACACTGAAGGTAATGTTAGAAAAGCAGAGAGGGGAAATCCTAACTTCCATGTCTGGCTTGGCACAGTCCCTTTAGTTCAGTCAGCACTACAGACTGCCAGGCTTCTGCAGTTGAAGGTATCTGCTGTGTTCCTCTTATTTTCTTGTTCTGGTAGAATTCACATCTTCGTACTTCAGTGACAAATCTATGCTTTCACTCAGATTGAGTGCAAGAGCCAGAATTTCCAACCCTGGGATGGATTATATTTTCAATTCTAGGGAGTAGGGCAAATGTATTTGCCCCACATGTAAGTAAATCTTAGGTTTAGTCAATCATATAATCCTAAACTCTGTAGAAGGGTGGTGACCTCTAAGGATTGTCTTCAAAAAGCTAACACTGATACGTGGCTGACAAGTCTCAGAGTGATACAAATCACTCTGGAGGGGAGTTTTGTAGAGAAAAGAAGATGACAAAACTAAACTAAGGATGTGGAAAGACTATGAGCATATATGTGTGTCTATTGTGAAGTAAATACATTTGGACTGTGGTTTGAAAACATACTGGAAACTTGGAATAGTCAGTTATGAATTAGATGCATTGCCCCATGAAAAGAAACTTTATTCTGAAGGTGCCATTTAGTCTACAAGGGTGAAAAAAAGTCTGTATTGGATTGTTGTTCTGTTGCTGTGTTTATTTGCAATAAGTGATGTTTTTATCTGACTCTTGTCTCTCTGTCCAAAATTCTACTTATCATGAGGTCAATAAAGCTAAAAAGGTTGCAGAGAGATTGAAAAATTAAAACCATGCATGAGAAAGCTCATGTGTGCAGAAATAGCTGTCTTACATAGCAATTTTGGAGTTACTTTTTAAGGTTCTATGCTGAGAAAATTATTTGTTAGTGATGAAATACTAAGCCTCTTCCCTGGAGAAAAAGCCTCGATTGCTGTGTACAGTATGGTGAGATACTGTAGATCCAGTGTTTTCAGTGTGCCCAGACCAAACATCATCTGTCCCACACAATAAACAGTGCCCATTCTTTTGGCAGCTGTTTGTATGTTATTAAAGCAGTAGAACAGTAGAGATGACAGAGCTGAAATAGTTTTATTCCTTTTACTGATGCAGCAAAAAGAAACAGAGCAAAGATGAACGAGGTCACACTATGGGAGCAGAAGAAATGGACAGCAAATGCCTGTTCTGCCTGTAGAGTTGGCAGATTTCAGACAAATGAGTTACTGTGGGTGAGGCTGCACCTTAGGATAAAAATATAAATTTTAGAATTAAAAAATCTATTTTTGTCCAGGGAAACCTAATGTGCTAATTCAAAATTGAAATTAATGGGGATGGATAATGAAGTTTTGTGATATCTGCAGGTTCTCCTTATGGCATGTGCAAGTCAATAAGCAAATAATACCCTCAAACCCAAAATTACTAGCTAGATAGGGTTTTTCTACTTTTCCTTCAATCCCAATATGTCACCCTCTCTCAACACACTAAATGACTTGGAAGAAATTGATAGTAGGTTTTAAAAGAACTGACACTTGTCACTTAGAGCATATTGCTTTAATAATCCAACTGGGACATTCTTATTCTGTGCTCGTGTCTCCAGATACACTCATCAAGTAGATACATAGTTGATTTCTTTATATTGCCAGCTTTCTCTTCAGTTTTAATTTGAGGCTGGACCTTTTTAAACTTTCTTCCAATGCTCTTTTGACAGCAGAAATTTAGGTATGTGACAACAGATTTGGAGTAAATGCTGGATGAGCCATCTTGCTGCATGCACACATTTGTGGGTAGGGTTTCTGAAAAATCCTGAAATCAGTGGGATTTCAGATAGGTGTTTTTTAGAGACCCATTGGTATTTTAGCTGTGTAATTATCAGCACAAGCTCTGTAGACCAGGACTGTGATGGATGGCAGTGCCTTCAGCACAAATGCTCTTCGGGGTTCCTTGTTTGAGTAACTCTTCCTGCAGTGTGTTTCATACTGAACTCAGTTCTTGGTTTTCCTCTTCCCCTTGCACTGCTATATCTTTCTAAAGCCACCTTTAACTGTAGAATGCCTACAGTTAATAATGGCTGTCATGTATTCCAGGTTTAAAAGGCCATAAATGTGAAAAAATGGGCCAAAATAGCTGAGTTAAAAGGCTCATTAAAGATGCTATCTGTGTGCTGAATCCAATTCGTGGGCATGTTAAAAGACATCAGATTTTCCTCTAGAGGTGTTTAGCAGAAATGCCTTGCAGAAGCTGAATCTTTGATCTTGCTGTTTTGCTCTGGTGTGCTCTGGATGTCCCTCACTGACTTTTTACGTCAGGGACTTGAACCTTTATTTTGATGACTGGATCTGTGGTGTTCATGTTCTTCATTCTCCATGCAGTTTTGGTATTTGGCATTTTTTGTTTGCTTTGGTTTGGTTTTGTTTATTTGTCTTGATTTCTTAAATTAATTTCATTCTTGACTGTTTTGCGATTGTTTTTACATGACCTTAAAATATCCCAGATTTTGGGACCGAAAGGCCATCATTCAAATGAACAAATAAGACCTTTACTGCAGGCTCTTACACATTGCAAGAACTAACAGCATTGCAAAAGGATTCCTATGTAAGTTTAATTTCTCTGTGAAATAGCTGCTTTCTTGTCATTTTTATTTGTAGTGTGTGAAACACTACTTTTAACTCTTTATAGGAATGGAAAAAATTTTATCTTGTAAAAAAAGAAAAAAATAAGAAGGACTGCCCCACCACATGTTCTTCAGCCATGAAACTCTCATTATTCTGGAAAGCACTTAGGTCTGTGCTTATTTTTTGAGACATGCTCAGCTTCTTTCTGCATGTCATGACTGAAGATGAGTTGTTCAAGTACATTCCTGAACCAGAACCTTAGCACTAATCCTTCAGTCACTGCAAAGAATAAATGAGGGGCAAAGACAAAGGGCCAAATTAAAATCAACGAGATTCTATTCAGATGGGCTCTGCTTCAGCAAGCACATATCTAATTATAAGCACAGAAGTAGGCTCACTGACGTCAGAGTTAATTAAACTGCTTAAATTTAGGCACATGCTTAAATTCTTTGCTGAATCAGTATTTTTGAGCCAATGAATAATAGGACAGTGTTGCTGGTCCAAAGCATGATTTTTGTGGGTGGGAAGGAGTTTAAACTCCCCCTTTCTTCCATCAGTTCTTCTGAGGTCTGCCTGCTGGCATTTTGAGTCCCAGCAGTGAAGGAATGTGTCAACATGCTAAAGTTGGTTAGAGTGTTTGCTAACAGTACCCAAACCCAACAGCTGGATCTCTAGTACTTTTAAGGAAGGTATCTTTCCTCCATGTGGTGTGTTCTGCAGTATGGCAGGACTATGCCCAGCACAGTAATCATGCCAGCTTTGTGTTTTTCTGATGTCGCTTCTATGACATTAATCCCTTTGTCCAGTATCTGAAAGGGAAATTACTAATTCATTTTCATAACAAAAAAATGAAGAAAAGGTCTAGATACAAGTGTTGAATGAAAAGTGTCTGACATATAGGAGCAGTTTCAATTCCCTTGATTTCACAGATTATTTTAGTTTATGATGGCATAAATAAATAAGCTATTATTTGTTGCTCTTGGATCATTAAGGGCCTAATAAGAATTTCCCCTGTAGGAGTATGAAGGACAACATGATACTTCTCACAGAGAAGCACACATGGGAATTTCAGCCACCTTGTGTATAAGAGCTGGGGCTGGTTGTGAGCTTTTAGCTATAGTCCCTGCCTAAGTAACACAGTAGAGTTGCCCTGATGTAGTAGCAAGGGATTAATCAAGGAAGTGCACTCCGAAAGATCAGATTTCTTGTACTTGGTAAAACTCACACCATGGGGACTTAGAGTCTGCAAGAGAAGCTAATTGAGTCATCAACAGGAATAAGTTCAAGAGAGAAAAGCGAGTAAGGGAGCCAAGTAAATCTAGAGTTGTGTTTTAGATGATATTCAACATTTTGTTAATGTATACATTGCCTACTGATCCCTTTTACCTGGTGCATGAGTCTAAAGCTTGATTTCATCTTCATTTATATTCCAGAAAATGACATGTATTAATTTATGTATTCATATGTTTGTGGTTTAAAAAGAACAATTAAAAATCACTTTTCTTCCTAGTGACACCTGCATCAATTTTGCCAATAGTGACTGAAAGCTATTGCATTTGGAAAAGTGTTCCATTAACTGTGCAGGCAGCTCTGATGGAGAATGGGTGACTTTGAAGTCAATATTTGGCTGTATGGTGCAGTTCACTCCATACCAGTTGGCAGCTGTGTTCACAGCCCAGAGCAGTGGGCCCACAGGTGTCTCGAGTCAAGTCAGAGCTTCAGTTTGACTTGGTTCCCCTTGCTAGGTTAGGTAAAGTCAGGAGAGAGGGAGCAGCTGTGGATGAGAGAACTGGGCTATTGTCAGTGACGAAGCATCAGCTTTCCTCTGCTGGGTCTCCCACATTATCCTTTTCTGTGGGCCAGCAGCTCATCATCCTGCCACAGGCCAAGAGTATCGACTCTAAAGAGCTGGAGCAGCTGCTGACAGTGTGTGAGTGGAGTTACAGGAGGGAAGCAGCCCATCAGGCAAGCAGCTTTCTCACTGATGTAGTATAAATTGTCTTTCTCGCTGGACATCATCTCTGCCAGCAAAAGAAGGAAAGATCAAGCCTGAATGGTGGATTTTTTGGACTATCTTTTTATGTACGTTATTCTGTGATTGCATTCAATGTCTCTCAAAGATGATGATTTAATTAATTTAAACTAAAAATTTCTTCACTGAATTTCTTAGGTTTTTTCTTCATATCTCCATATTTTGCATAGAAGCATGATATAAGTGTCAAACTATGTCTATTCTTCATGATAACAAGGATCCAAGTGGGGACACAGTCGTTTTGTACATGGAAGTTGTCGAAATGCATAACAGGTTACAGTAGAATGTGTAATAAAATCACCTAAGTGGGCAGATTTAATTATGATTGGATCACGTTACTGAAGGTCTTGAGTCACAGCTGGGGCTGCAGTAAAGACTTGTTTTCTCTCTTCTTCACAGCCTTCTATCTGGATTTCCATTCTCAGTTTCCCTAGGTGCTTCAGAGGGTGGTAGCAGGAGGCTGTTACAGCTGACCCTGCAGTCTCTTGAAACACAAGGGCTTTGAAGTCTTTGTTTGCAAGTGTCTCAAATATTAGTATTTGAGATTGTTTAAAATGCCAGGCTTCATTCTTTTCCTTCTATCTTTCTGCTTCTGGGTGGCAGTTAGCAGACAGTTCAATCTTGTCTCTCATACTTGCATTGCAGAGAGCAGGAAGCATCTTATGGACTCTAAGAAAGACTCCTGTCATAGGGGGAAACAACTGTGCAAAGTACACATGTGTGCAGGGTGTGAGCAGTTTGAGGTCTTGCCACTATGGGTAACAGATTCAAAAGGGAAATCACACATTCTTATTGCAGGAGCTGGAGTGGGGTATCTCGAGAAAGCATTGCTGTCTGACCTTTAAAGCTGTTACCTCCAGGGCAGAGTGAAGCAGGATATGTGCCTCACTATTGACTGTGACATTTCTGTCCTAAAAATAGAACACTACAATCCCTTTCTAGTTCAGACCAGCACCCTCTGTGGATATGTGATATTCACACAGGTCTTGATTTTTACAGGGTTTTAGTAGCTGGATATCCAGATGAAATAAATGCTCAAGGCCTCAAATTGGGAAAACAAGGTTGAAAAAGAAGAAGGAAAGTACCTCACTGTGTTTTTGTTTGCTGCAGAATAGAACATAATTCCTGTGGAAACCTACAGCTTAATCTGAGTCTGCTGAGATCAGAGATGACTAATCCACCTTGAGGATCCTTCAGCAATGGGAAGTGGCTGCACAAATCTGTGTAAACCAGGGGATCTTTTCTATCTCCCTGATTTACATAGTTATGAGTTATTATAGTCTTAACTATAAGCATAGGGGTGTATTCTGCGCTATAATAAATGATTTCTCTTTTATACTCAAGGTAAACTGTTGATTCTGTTTTTTTGAGCATGTTTTGTCTATATGCAGAAATCAAGCATTTTAGGAATATATTCAGTTTCTTGCTAGTTTTGATGACTGTAAAAGGCAGTAAATGTGAATTTACACTGCACTGGTTGAAAACTGGTAAGGAAAATAAAATATTGCATAATGCAGTTATTTATTCTCCAGCCAACACTGTCACTCATCCAAGGCCACGCAGAACAAATGCACCAATCCTGTTTAGCTGAATTCATGTTGGCCTTCATGTAGTTGAATTTCTCATTTAATATCAGTATAAAATGATAACATATGGGAGTTACTGATCACGAGAATACTAAGAATTAATTTTTATAATAGAAGAAGCCTTTTCAGTGGGACATTGAGCTTGGGCAAGCTGACATGTTTAGGTGGAGTTCAAGTTCCCTCTTTCTAAATCTGTTCAGCTACTTACATCTTAATCAAATCACAGACTAAATCATTTTAGGTCTGGAAAAGTCTTTGATGTTTTCAAGAGGACCACATTGGCTTTGGATGTTGGGGAGACCCCCCTCAGTGCCCTGAGAAGGAACTGACACATCATTTCAACTGTAGCCCAAAGAGCTGTGTCAGATCCCCTTCAAACTGCTGAGGCAACACCACAGTGGAATATTGCACTTTACAGTTCCTTGGGGGAGATGCAAATGGTGTAGGGGAATAGTCATTTCTGTAGTTTGGGCAGGTGAACACAAGTGCCCTGTTCATCCAGCAGTCACCTGCACAGAGCAGACTTACAACTGAAGATCCTTCAGCTGAACTGTGGGACCAGACTTGTGTGCTTGTTTGTCATCTTGGAGAACTGTTCATGGGGAGAGGGGACAAGAAATCACTGTGTTACAAAGATAGGCTCATCCTTTCCAACCCACCTACTGCTTCTACCCTGCTCAACTTGTAGTGTTACAAGGAGGTCATTGTAAGTCTGTAACTTCTGAGAAGAGGAAAACGCATTCTTCACATCAATAAGCAGTTTCCCACAACAAATAGCAATGGGAACTTTTGGGTTCTTCATTGGAAAGAATGATACTAATTGTTTTGCCAAAATAAAGTGGCTAATAAGAGCTCCTTGCCCACATCCCCCTTTTTTCAGGTCAGTGTGGCACATTCCAATTTGTGTCTGCCTGGAAGCACGAGAGGAATCCCACATGGAGGGGGAGGGTGGTTTTATCATGCTCAAGCATGCAACCCAGTAAACCTTTCACTTTCTTCATACACCCCAGTTTCAGGGTAGCTGGGAGGATTCTGGATTTCCCCCCACATGCTAAAGGAATGCAGCATTCTTTGTTTTTCCGTCACAAATGAACTGAAACTTGTAATCTCTGTACTGAGCAGAAGTGATTAAAATAGCGTGGAACAGATGGTTTAAAAGCTGCCAAAGACTGAGTCTTTTGCTATTTTGTTTCTTGAAACAACTACATTAATTCCTGAGTCAGCTTTGAGGGGTACCATCATAACTCCTCTGAGATGAGAGAGCGCACTTGTTTCTCTGTCTTTGACTGCTAATTAATAGCTACTAATTAATTAATTTTTTAAATAAAAAATACATACAAAAAGCTGAGGTAACATATTTTGATGCAGGATGGAAATGGGAGTTTTTCATGGAGCTTTTAATAATACTTTTTTTTCTTGGAAATTTTGCTACTTGTGTTGGGGCTCATTCTGTGTTCCGGTTCTACTGGAATGAAGACACTGCAGTACTTTGAAGTGGTATTTGGTTTTGGTTCTCAGGGCATGTGAATTTGGTGATTTGAATACATTGATTTGTACACAGAAATTTCCAGACAATCTTGTGATCCAGAAACCCCTGATAAAGCTGTCAGTGTCAGGTGTGCATTCCCTGCTGTTCCAGGTGAGCAGATACTTCCCACTGAAGGCTAAACACCAGGGGGCTTGCAAACAGCAGAGTTGTACCCTCCCAATGCATGTTGTGAAACAGCATCTTGCTCTTTGGAGCTGCCTTTTTATTCTCATAAAGCCATAGTCTGTAGCTTAATTCTAAGAAAGCCTTTTTTACTGTCAAGCCAAAGCATGTCAGCGATGAGTGAATGTGTGATGGCACAACACACCACACTGGCCTCTTCCAAGTCTTTCACTTCTGCCATGGAGCTACTCCAGCAGTTTTATGGGCTGTAAATTATGACAAGGTCTTTTGATGTTCCTTGACACCATTGGTTTACTAATGCTACTTAGAGTGATTCTTCTGTAGCAGTTCTTTGCTGTCAGGTCTGGCATCCGCTTGGGGAAGATTTTTAAAGACTGATTTTTGTCAGTTTAGAGAAATACCTGCTGGTCATATAATTTTTGTGAAACCTTGTGATTTTCCTCTTGATTTATGAACTCTGCATGAGCTGAACTATTACCATTTTGTTGACTTGATCCTAATTAAATTTAAGGTTTTCAATCAGTAATCTTCCTAGCAAAGTAACAATTATTTTTACATATTTGATAGTGCAAAATCCCAGCCTATGTACAATACAACAGTAAGTGACTTCTAGAAAGGAGGGGTAGGAAAACCAGGCTGAATTTGTGTTTTTATGTAAAAATGATTTTAATTTTGTTAAGGTTTGCAATTTGAAATTGAAATTTCAGAGATGTAGTAACTCTCTGATTTCTATAGATGATGCTGTGTTTAAGGAAAGCAGATTTGAAAAATAGAAGTCTTGCTGAATGTCTGCTGAATCTGAATTTCATGGCCACCTCCACTCACAGTGATAGGAACTGATCTGTTTGTCCCCTTCATTTTTTCCCAGTGTATCATGTCCTCAAACAGAAAAACCTTAGATGGATGTTCTTTTCTATCTGGGCTCTTCTGTGAAGACCCTAATCTGGCTTCTGGAAGATGTAGCTAGAAATCAGGAGGCAGCCAGTTGCTCGGGTCTGGTGCCATCACCAGCACTGCCATTGCAGGTTGGACACTTGGGCTCTGGGGAGTGTCCCCTGGCTCTGCTCAGGGGAGGCTTCTGCTGTTCTCTGTGCTGCAGGTGTCGTTGCTAAACCTGGGCTGCTGCACTACACCTGAGACCACTACAACTGAGTAATGTTCTAAATTTTAAATATTTACTCTGTTTTGCTTCGTTCCTCTAAGAGTTTAAAGGCTTGGTACTCAATTGGTGGGGTTTTTCCTCTTCTTTTCCTTCAAGGAGTGCAGTATCTCTTATTGGTCAAACCTTGCTTAATGGACTTTATATCTCCTCAGTTACCAGTTATTTTCTAAGGCACAAGAAGGCAAGTGAGAGGAGAGAAAGCATTTTGAAGGTTCTCTATTGAAACTTCTGGTGTTGTTTATTTTTTAAACTCTCCTAAATACTCATACTAGGAAGTGACATAATTGCATAGACTTTTCGTTTCCTCAGGGCTCTGTGTGGTCTTCATCCACCTTCTCAGATGTTGTCTCCAGATGTTTAAAATCACTTCCTCCCAATTAAATATCTGCTCCAAAGTGACAAAGTGTAAGACCACATATGTCTTAAAGGCCAGTGTATACAGCAACAGTCTTTGTTAGTAGATATGATGGAAACATTCCCTTTGCTTGAGCTTTTAATGCACAGACAGTGAGAAATTGCTCTGCTTATTGACCTCCATGGGGGAGACTGGTGCTGGTTTTAAGTACACATTTAAAAATGCCCTGCATCTTCCGTGTAAGTATTTTGGATGTCTCTTGTTCAAGGTTGTCACTTGCTCTACCATCTAAGGTTATTTGCTGTCCACTTAGGCTCTTTTTAGATCAAAAGTAGTGATGTGAGCTGATATGGTGACTTCACTATTTAATTAGAGGGAATATTTAAAAACTCCACTATTTCCATATTATAAAAACCTCTATTTTATTTTATTTATATTTTACTTTTATCTTATTTTTAAAATTTGGTGCAGTATGTCTGTTGTACCAAATGAGGATTAATGTAGCCAGTGTCAGTCTTTGATCAATGCCTAGTAGTCTTTTCCTGGACTGGTGGCAGGGTAGAAGTATGCAAGAGAAAAGAGACTGAATGAATGGTAATAACAGTACTGTAACTGTGTGAGGAATGGAGAAAATAATAGATTTTTTTTTAAATTTGGTTTTCAGAGGTAGAATATTGATTATTGATGACATTATGTAAAGGTAACAAAAGATTAAAAGAGATTAATTTCTGAAGATGTCAGAGAAAAATAATGGGTTTGTGCCATAGGGGAGAAACCAATAAAAAGGAAGCAGTGGCAAAAAAAAAAAACCTTTGCTGATAGAAATTCATCAGTTTATGACTAACTTACCACTTATATGAAAAATGACTTAAAATACCTACAAGAGTTTGTGTATGTGTGTTTTTGAGCCACTATGCTGTTAGATATTATCTTTCTATAGGTTGTTACTCCTTTTGTTACATCTGAGTCTGCAGGCATGTATGGGATGTTTCAGGGATGCAGCCTCCTGACTAAGCATTAAATCACAAATATAAAGTGAAATAACAAATGTAACATTTGTGAAAGCAGAATCCCTAATCAAGAATCTCTGAGTTCAAGATGGCAAATTTGGCCATGTAGGCATGAGAGCTGAGCTGTGACCAGTGTGCTCGCTGTGTTGTGCTGCTGAACAGCTCCTGATGGTAACAAGATAACCCAGGCCTTATCACAACCCAAACCGTAGCAAAAGGCCACTTAGCCAAGTGAACAGTTTGAAACGCAGTTAAGTCACATTCTTGATTGTAATGATATGTCCTTTTAAAAGAAAGAAGTATATCACTCAAAGTCTTCTTAAATATATAACATTACCTTCTTAAACTAATTATTGAAAAACTTAGCTCTTGCATTACTGTGTTTATTAGTGAGCTAAACATTTGTTACACCAATTACCAGCTGTAGTCAATGTACTCTGTCGTAAGGAGGTGACATCATGTGCTGCAGTCACCAAAGAAGAAAGTGCAGAATTTTCAAAGGGTGTAATCTGTGGTTTTCCTGGTGCCCTGATGCAGCACTGGTTGTAGTGTAGTTCTGGTGTAGATGTTACTCACTGGTGCTCTCATAGGTCCCATATGAGGTCACTGCCATTTGTGCTAAGAAACTCTGCACACATTTTGAAGGTCCTTGCTATGAATAACTTTTACTGAGATAGCCAGGAAAGAGAGTAAAGGAAGGCAAGGGTTGGAACAGAAAAGTTGGGAACTGAGTTAACCCTGTCAGAGAACTGGGAACTGCTGTCTTGAGTCTCCCCCCTGCCTCTGTCTCACCATTGTTTTTCTGCTGGTGCCTTTTATGACAAAGAAGATAAAGAATTTACAGAGTTTATGCTCATGACTTTTCCTCCTGGATTTGAGATTGTGCTTTTAAAAGTGAGAAACCTCCTGTGGAAATGGACAGTTTTAACTCAGTTACATGAGCTTTTACACTAATTACAATTTGCCACTGTGATGTCTTGTCTGAGAGCAGTCAGGAACCCAGTTTAACTGAGGATCTCAGTTTAAGCATGATGTTTTTATGGGGCTGTGCAGGGCAGTGCAGTCAGTGCCAGAAGGGAGCCAGCCTTGCCATGGGGCGCTGAGTGCTCTGTGTCAGTGCTGGCTCAGTGCCCCCAGAGCAGTGACCTCCTCACCCTCTGCCTGTGGGATGTGCTCACAGTCAGTGGCTGCTCCCTGCAGTGAGGATACAGGTGAGCCCTGGATTTGCTGTTAAGCACTGCTGTAATCGATTACATTAATGTGCTGAATTCCTCCCAACAGGGCTCAAGTGGCATCACAGTGACTTCTTCCCTTGTTCACCTCTCTGTTTACTTTCTTTGTGAATAAAACCAATTGTACTTGGGGTTGGGTACTGCTTTTATTTCATAAGATGCTGGGCAAAAATGCCTTCTCTTCTATGTCCATCTTTCATTTAAAAATGCAGAAAGCAAAGTGTGCCAGGTTGCTTGGGAGAATTTGGTCTCATTTAGGGGAAGCCCCAGTGTGGCTACCTCCCCAAAGCACACCTCAGTCTTAGAAGCTGTTCCTTCTCCTTGTTGCTGCCTCCCAGAAGGTAACAGGGGTGGCTGCTCCCTCTGTCTTGGTTGCTCCTCCCAAGAGTACCACTTACTACTCTGGTAGTTAAAAGAATGTATGGATTTTCCTTCAGATTTACAGTCCATGTTTGAGCTTGCTAGCTTGCATTGCAGCTGATTGACACAGTCATCTTCAGTAGTGTTCTGCACCCTACAGAACTGTTGTTTTCCCAGATTTTTTTTCTCTTACCTTTGCATTCCTCTGTCTGCTGGATGAGTGCCCTGTAAGAGCATTGTTGCTTAAATACCAGCTCTTTAATCTGATGTAATTATTTAGATAATGTTTTCATGTTTTTGATGAAATAAGATCTCTCAGTCAATACTTTGTCTGAAAGCAATATAAATATTTTATCAGAATCATGTAAATTGTGTTACACATTTTGGTAGGTTTAAGGTTGTTACTTGCCTTCCTGTGGCATTCTGTAGGGGTTTCGACCTTTTTTTTATGCCCATGAATTATTCTTGCTATTGTATAAGGCAGTGTCAAAGTCTTAAGAATTCAGTGTACTTTTAAAGCTAAAAGTTAATAAAAAGTACTGATCATTTCTGTTATGATGATGTTCTAATTCTCCTTGTGTCTCTGGGCAGTAGTGTAATTCCAGTGACTAGTCATAAGAAAATTACTTACATAGGACCCATACATGTTCAGTTTAGTTCATCTCTCCTGCAGCACTGCTGATACTTAAAACAAAATGTTGATTTGATCAGTGGTTTGGTTTTCTTCATTTCTCATCATAAATTGACAGAATTTGCATGTTTATTCCCAGAGTACAGAAACTGCTTGCATGGGTCTTCTGCTTTTGCTTTTACATAAATTGAAATTTAAAGATACATGTGGTTGTTTTCCTGATTGCTCTGCTTTATTTTGGAAAAAGTATTCAGTAATGTAACCTAAGCTGCAACAGAAAAAAAAAATAAGCCAAGAATGTGTGTATGTGTGTATATATATATATATATTTTTTTTTTTTTTTTTTTTTTTTTATCTGGAGGCCAATGGAGAGAGCACAGGTGAATAGGCATGCACTGGGTGAGAAGTGTTATCATATATGACATTCCCTGTAAGCCAGTAAAAAAACTGAAGCAAGAATAACCATCTATACCCATCTACACTAGTTCCTACAATCTTTTCTGTAGAGGTATTGCTAACAAAAATTAAGTGAAAGCTTTTTGTTTTCATAGAAACCCCAAGCAAAAGTCTGTTTTCCTCATGTGGAAAAACAAATCTGTGATGTAGACTTGAAATAGTTTGCTTTAGTGTGGCAGGGTTTGCAGTCAGTGGGATGTATCTGGAATGGGAGTAGGAGCACAGAAGTGACATATTGAGGGTTATTGAGAAACCAGGGTTATCTCTCTCCCATCTGCCCTTTTGCACCAGCGTAAAAAAAGTGACAAACTGATTTTATCTTTGCCTCTGTCTTTCTCCCCCTTAGTCCCAGGAGCATGACAAGATTTCCAAGAGAGTTAGAAGGCATGTAAGTCTTCTCAGCTTGGTGAAATAGTCATTTCCCTCTACTAAATGAGGAAGCTGTTGAGGAGTGGTATTGAAAGTTGCTCATTAACTTCTTTGCTTGGGCTTTGTAAAGCTGACTTCCATTTCCCCCTCTGTGACTTTGATACAGGAGTTTATGGCAGACCCCCGTGATTCTGATTGAAGTGAGGAGACTCAGGTCACTAAACTTGGCTCCTTCAGTAGAGATAAGAGCTACCATTAAATCCCAGAAAGAAACAGCAGATGAGAGTGCAAATAGCTCTGGAATATAAACCCTAATTTTGTCAGGGCTATAAATATTAAAATCATAGGTCTTCACTCAGAAGAATGTCTTCAGAGAGGTAAAAGTGATTCAAAGCAAGAGAGAGGAAATTTGGAGAGGATATCCGATACATGAGAAAATAGAAATGGTTTTGATGAGATCTGAGGCACTGTAGAAGTTTCATCTTTCCTTCTGGAAAGTCCCTGCCTCATAAAGGTTTGTCATTTCTAATACCTCATCACAGAAATCATCTTTATGCAAAAGCAGAATCATTTTTTCTATTACTGTTGATTTCTGTAATTATGTCTAATAATGCCTTGCCTGAAGTAAAAAGAAGTGTAAGTTTTGTAACTTTATTTCTCTGAACATTGGTAAAAAGAGTTTGCTTTCACTCTACTTTTCTTTGTAGGTATGAAAGTATATGACATCTCCTTTAAGAAAAAAATTTAACATGAGTTTAAATTCTAAACCACATACAGCATTTTTCCATCAGCAAGTCCTCCAAGACCCAGATAAGTGGCCTACAGAGTAACACCAAAGTGTGTTAAGCCTCACTTAAATAACCTGCCAGCACTTCTGAACTGAAAATGTTGATTATAAAGGTGCACTAGTCAGTAAATAGTTTGAAGAGTTGACATTGACTGTTTGGCCAAAAGTTAAAAGCTGTGGTAATGACCTGTGGTTTCTCAGTTCGTGGATGTGCTGCACTGAAAATCTGTTAAGATGCTTGTAGCAGCAAGAGATTTAGCACTTTGAGAAAATCAGACCCAATTATGCTTTCTGAAGTTGAAGTACACAAAATTTCATTTTCTCATCTTCTCCAGATTGTACTCTCTCATTTAAGCTGGTCTCACTGCACCTGAACTTTCACTTCAGGTTTTGAAGTTTGAGGAGATACTTGAGTGTGTGTTCTTGAAGTACTTTAAGTAATTAAAAGAAATTAAGTGATTAAAATACAGTTGTCTGGTTAAGCTTCCAAAGAATATGTTCAACTGTAATGTTTACTTAACAGAAGATTTAAACATGAAACAAAAAGTAAAACCACATTTATGGCCTAAGGAAACACGCAAAATTTTCCTGATTTTACTTTGAAGGATTCATTAAAAATAGCTTGCCATCAAACTTCCCATTTTAAAGCTTCTGCATTATTTAATCCTTAACACTCAGTCTTTTGACTGTGGACAGTCAGCCCACCAAGGTGACAGTGGACAGAGAGACTCAACTGATGCAAATTGATTAAAAAGAGGATAGTTCCTGTTCACAGGGGAAGGATTCTAGACTTGATCAAAGGATCTATTGGGACAAGATTCTGTTCTGGTGCCTGTAAATCATAAAATCACAACTTCTGTGAAACTTTCCATGTGGTGTTGCATGAGAGAAGTAAGAAATGGCGTTAAATATTGTTGGATATATTTCCAGATTATGTATATTTTTGTTGCTATACTATTGCTTTATATTCTATCAGAATGTAAATTATTTAACAGATGGATGCAGTTATTAGAAGATCTTGAAGTGTGAATATTCCAAGGTGTAGACTTACTCTTAGACTCAAAGTAGGATAGATCTATGCTACAAGTCCTCTAGTAAAGTAGGATATGTTTATATGCCAGAAGTCCTCTTTTAGTGGTATCACAGAAACCCTCAATTTTAAATTTGGTTTCAGTGAGAGCCCAGTAAGGGCAGTATAAGGCACAGCCTCCTGTCAGTATGAGCTGTGTCTGTGCTTGGTAGGAGCTGACAGCAGGGCTGTCTGCTGTGGTTGTGCTGCTGAAGATTTCTCAGGCCTAGAAGTCTTTCAGCATCCTTTAAAGAAATACATAGACTGATTTAAAGCGAAATATACAGAAGATGGTAAAAAGAAAAACAAAAACATGAGTGTAACTATTTGGTAGTAATGTGCAAGGTATACATTGGTGATGTCAAAGTGAGTGATACTTTTGTGTAGTAATTGTTTTGGTAACTTCATGTTCTACTGTACTCAGCTTATTTAACTCACAAGCTATAATGCTTTAAAATGAAGCACAGTTTAAGAAGGGATTCACTTACTGGAATCCCTCTGTATCTGTATGTAGGCATATGGTTATTTATCTTGAGGGCTCTTGCATTTTGTTCCTGTTATATTTTCATTATTTTATTTGAGAAGATGCAATTATGCTATCTTTATAATAAGGAAAGTTCTTGTTAAATCTAAGTATTAGGCAGTGAAGGGTTAAAAGTCTATGGTCCTAATAATGTAGGGAAATGCTGACACAAGTTGTTCAGTCCTTTTCATGACAGAACACCCATCTTTAATTTGCTTCTCTCTTTACCCATATAACATTGTAGATCTGTCCTTGAAAACAGCTCCTGCAGCATGAGCGTAGCCAGTGGAGTCAATTTAGCAAAGGTTGCTGTCTGTGTCCTAGCAGAGCAGGCAGACAGCCTGGAGCTATGACTTATAATCAACTGAACAGGTATATGAATAATTACTAAAGATAGAAACCTCTGTTAATTGCTGGGTTTAATCCTGTTCTCATAAATTGTTACAGAATCACCCCCTCTAGCATTAACCATCACCCTCCTCCTAGCATTAACATGTCAAAATGAGTATTTTTCTCAGATCATAAGTAACCTAGTAGATTTGGGAACTTTTTTAGTTTTAAAATTCTTGCCAGTGTTTAAGCACACCAATACTCTCTGAGAGTCCTTTATGTCCACTTGGAAGCCTTCAGGCCTTGAAGTATTTGGAGTTGACTGAGAGCTGAGTTTGCTAGTTTCTGAAAGCAAAAACTGATGCTAAGCTGTTGTTTCTCTTAAAATGATTTTTTACTAAGAGATTTTTTTAACTCTGAGCAAAGCCACTTTCTTTTCAGACCATTCCATTTTTTCTTCAATCATTATGTTTGATTATCAAAGTGGAGAAAACTATAAAGAATGCCTCTCTCCCTCTAGTTCTATCCTGCTGCTAATACAGTAATTCTCAGTAAGTGGGAAAAATTAAGGGATGCTCTTAGAAATTGATTACAGTATGAGGGAAGAGTGACAGTGACTGCATTTGGTCTTCACCATGAGCATTTTGCCTTATTAGGCTACTTAGCAAGCTAAACTGTACTTCATCTCAGAGTCCTCTAAAAATAGCTCTGTATGGCTTTCTGGCACATTGATATAAAAAGTGTATGATGATGGTACATGGGGTTGTTTAAATACAAAGCTAGAAGCATGAGCTGGTCTCCAAATGATAAATGTCTTTGTATTCCAGAATGGAAGCTTTCCAAGACAGTGATGCATAGCCACCAATTTGTAACTTTTCTTTTAATTTGTAACTTTGGACGCTTATCTATTTGATTATTATATAACCCCTCATATGTTTGATATGGCAGCATGAAATATCTGAATGCACTTTCAGTGGTTTTCTACACTCCACAATTGATTTGAAGAAAGTGACATTTGGTGTTGTTTTCATAGAGTTTTTAAAAATAAATAAAAATTAAAAAAGCACTGCATCTCAACTTTCTCATTTTAATGCTCTCACAGTTCATTCACAGCACAGAGAAAAAGTTCTGTCATGAACTTTCCTGTGTATAGAATGTAAATTGTGAGGGTAATGAAGGACTTATCTTCTCTTTGCATCTTTTCTTACTGATATTATGTCCCATTCAGGATGTTTGTATCACATTCCTTCTCGCAACTGATACCTTCCATATATTAGTGGATTGGTTTTAAAAAGTAATAATAAAAAGGATACAAATAAAGAGCCTAGATTTCCTCTCAAACCCATTTTTGGAGTAGAGGCATCTGAGTGATATGGGACCAAGAGGAGTCTCCGTGTGGAGGGGAAGACAGCTCCAAGGACCCAGAAAAGCTAAATGTTCAGGTACCCTAGCAGGGCTTCCACTTTCCAGGCTTCAGTTTCATTTACTCTTTTGCATCCCATTACTTCTACATTGCCTCACAAGCTGCTGTTCTAATAGTTTTCTATCTTCTTTCAGTGAGACCTGATTAAGTTGCTGTCTTCAGAGCTGCCTTCTTATTCCCCTGAACAATTAATCAGGGAGAGAGAAAGCTTAGCTCTAATTAACCCACAGCTTGCCAGAGGTGGGGCTTCTGCTAAATGCTCAGTAAAACCAAATATTTTTAGGGAGAATATGGGAGAATATATTCCTAACCATCTTGAAAAGCAGCAGAAAAAATGTCTTATTAATTAATAAGTGTATACTAAAACTTTGTTAGAGAGATAGTAGTCCTCATTACATTTGAAAGTCTTGCTTTGTTATAACAAAGTTTTTAATACTTTGCAGAACATAGGAATGCTGAAAGGTTTGTTGGAAATCTAAGGAACAGTTCATCAGATGTTCCCCCAAAGTGGCAGAAGGCTAAAAATGTCTAAATTCTATGAGCACATTCAAGCAGTTTGCAAGATGTGGTATAGAAATATTTTATCAAAACTTAGTGAAAAATCAGGATGTTTTAGAAATCCACTCGATCATGCTGAAAAAGTGCATGTTGAATGGAAAGGGCATCAGTTAATTTTGATTTCCTTTTGATTTCCTAGAGATGTCATGAGCTCCAGCCCAGGTATCAAGAGGCACTGAAAGCCATTTGTGCCATGCTCCAGTTTACCAAGGAATTCCACTAGAAGCATCCAAAAGTTAGAAAAACAATAAAGCTCCCATGTCATGAAAAGCAGATTTTAAAACATACATTGGTATTTGTAGCAAAATAGACACATTAAAATGAGGGCAGAGCATCACAGGTGGGGTATGTTGTATCTGTCTTTAAAATTGCCTGATGAACAAGTTGGGTTGTGAGGGGGCAGCTGCAGTGGCTCTGCTGTGTGTGAAATAGAGCTGGGGACAGCTCTGGGCTGATGCCATCACTACAGTGACACCTTAGGTCTGTAAAGGCTCTCTTCTGACTGCCACACTGCATTACAGATGTGATTTTTCCTTCATGTGCTTTGCTCTTGATTTCTGCATGCTTTGGTTGCTTTTGCTTTGCAGTTTTCCATAGAAGTATAGCTGTGAAGAGAACCAAAGGTGCAAACATAATGAATGGCTTCTCTGTGTATTTCTGAGGGTTTTTTTTTTCCATTGTAGTTTTATAGAGCACCTTATTTTCTGCACATGGTAAAGACATGAAAACAAAGAATGAAGGAAATAGAGATTAGAAAATTGCAACATTATTAGATGGATTTAAGGTAGATCTCCCTTTCCAAATACTTTGGCAATTGACAGAGGTGTTCATTGGAGTGCCTAAAAGTCTATCCTGAGTCTTTGCAGAGGCTTGAAGGAATATTGTTTTGTAATGGGGTAACAAGAACATGAGCATGTCCAGGGTCTTGAAAGTTAATAGGGCATAAGGGCTTTCAGAAGATTTTGAGTGTTTTGGTCCAGTTGCTGTGTGCATCCAAACAGCAATCTGTTTCCAGGTTCAGATCAGAGTTAACTAAATGTTAATTGAAACATTTAGTTCCCGAGGGCTACAGGCAAACAGTGGTCATGGGCACCAGGGAAAAAAAGCAGATGCTGTGTTACTACCTTTTGTAACTTCCCTACCTTCGTTTTATAAATCCCAATGAAGAAGGTGGCCAAAGGGTATGTACCTTACTCACAGAGTTCTTTGCAGTGTAGTAATCTCTTATTTAACAGGACAGGACTCAATCATGTGAAAGGGTCTTTTCTTACTGTGCTTTTAAATACTACGTTTTTCTTCCACACCTCTTTTTGGAAGGAGTTTATTTGATTATGTAAAAATGGGTTATGCATGAAAGACACTTGATGCAGAGTCAAAGGATTTTAATTTTTGTTTTTTCAAGTACATGGTTGTTTTTTTACTGGGATGCAGCCCTTAGGTTTATTACAGCTTCAGCTGATTGAACCTACTGTGAAACATCAGGAAAAATCGACAAGGCCACTGATCCATGTATTCTGTGTATTTCAACTATGTAATTGTAAGCCTTTGAAAGAGTTTTTTGAATCCCTTAAATCAATAGTAAAATATATACATATCCAGGGAACTAATTCTTGGGCAAATAACCTGCTCTAGACAAATATTGTAAGGAACTACCCTGCTGTGTTCAGCAGTGCAGCAAAACTCAGATGAATAAAGATTGGCCCCTGAGATAAACCTTTAAATCTTTGGTCATAGAAAATTTGCATTGCTAAAGGATTATATTATGACTCAGTGGGCAATAACTGCTATTACAGCTACTTGAAGAGATTTTCCTTACCCATTTACGCTTTCTTTCCCTGCTCTTTTCTCAGCATACCTCTCACAATGCTGTTCAGTAGAACATGATGCTGTCTCTCCTGTAGTCTTCTTGATACTGAAGTATCCAAATGGGTGATTTTCTCACCACCCTTCTGCAGCCTCTCCTTCTTTTGCTGTTGGTGGTCTGCATTTTTATTACAGGTGTTGATCTATTTGATTAAGTTTTTGCAATATTACCAAAGAGAGGCAAGGCAGGAGAGAAGTGAGAATTACGCCCAAAGGCTACCTCACTTGAAGCAGTTGAAGATAAGCATCATGCTGCTTGTGTTGAGCAATCAAAGGCACCTGAACATATGAACGTGTTCACATCATTACCTTGTTCACCATAAAAAATTGGTGTTCCATGGGCATGTCTGTTGCATCATTGCAACTTAAGGACAGGCTTCTGACTTGTTAAAAACTCACTCTTCAGAGAGGTGTCTTGGCATGGAGAGCATAGAGCAGTACCATAAGAACATGGTTTGCTTCTGTGCCACACAGTGACTGACAGGATTGAGATTTGGGGAGTTTGTTGGTGATATTGTTGTGCATTGACAGCATATGCTGAACAGACAAAGGTTGCCTCTACTTTGATATAAACAGGACTTCTCTGAAAATCTTCCAACTCTTCCCCTTAATCAGCTAGAGGTGGTCCAGGTAAGGGTCTCTGCTTTTCCCCCCTGTAGAACTCAAATCCCTGTCTCCCCTCCCTTGTGGGGCTGAGCTGGGACAAGAGCCAGCAGCAGGCACACCCCCAGACACTGAGATCCCAGAGCCAAAGCACAGCCAAGAGCCTGCTCTCCCACCCCTGCATATAAAAAGGTGCTTCCCAGTACAGACCTGCTTCTCCCAGTAGTATGTGTCTTCAGTGAGTTGTGTTAATAGTTATCATTGCCTGAGATAACCTTCCTTGTGATGTAATTTGACATACTGCTGTCAGAGGGGCTTAAACATAGTAATCTTTAAAAATGATTGGGAATTTGCCCTAGAGAAAAAACTGTTATGATTAATTTCTACAAATGATAAACCACTCCTCCTTCAAAATACTGCATGCTATGAAGTGTGATTTAATCCATTTGACTACAGATCTGATGCTTCTGACAACTGTGACTCAAATGTCATCACAGAAAGTGATATTTCAAGTGGCAGGGTGGGATTAGAAACCTGCTAAAGATTTGTCAAAGGAGAAGTAAGTACATAATTTTTAGATAAGTGATTTGTCTACTCTAAACCACTTCCTCTGAAAGACAGGCAGCTTTAAAAGAGAAACTTACACTGTTGCACTAGAAAGAGCAATTTAATTGCAGAGAGATACTACTTATGATGGTAGGTAGAGAAAAAAAAACATAGGATACTGGGGAATGTGTTTTCTCTACAGAAAAAATAAAATTGCTTTTCACTCTCAGAAATTAACTTAATCGTGGTTTCTATGAGGAAGGAGCCAGTCTCAGTATCTGGGACCTTGCAACCACCTGCTATGTTCTTGTTGTTTTATGTGGTTTTTTTTCAAAATACAACAAAACACCATCATAGCTTAGGAATTGTGTGAAAACTCTGTAAATGCAGTAAAACCTGAAACAAGTATGGAAATGTTCATTCAATCAAGAATTCATGTAGCTTTAGAGCAATTATCAATTTCATTCACATCCACCAAGTCTGAACTCTTTGACAGTCTCCTAAAACTTGTGCTTTCTATACCTATTCTGCCAGTCTAGCTCTATAATTTACACCTCCTTAACAATCTGTCTACTCTGAAAGGCAATGAAAAAATTGTATAAGGTTCTGTACTTTTCTTCCATGTGACTGAATCTGGAATCTGACCAACTGCAGTGAAAACTACGTTTTGTGTAATAGTTGGTTCCAGCTGCCCCGTGGGTCCACCTGCATCTGTAAGGACCCAGCTGAAGGCTTGCCCAGGCTGTACAGGCTCTGGACACTAACCCAGCACTGAGTCCTGCACCACCTGTAGCAGCTGTGTTGGTGTGAAGTGTTCCTTCAGCCACACTTGAGCAGCTCTGAGATTGCACAAAGTGTGGAGGGTTTGGTTTGCAGTTCTGCTTGGTCTGATGGCTGTGGAGAGAAAGCAATAACCCTGTCTGACAGGCTGACCTTGAGATCCTGCATCAGGAGTGGAAGTTAAGTGAGAGCACACATTACTCTTAGCTGTTTGCAGTGGATTCCCTGGGGGGAAAAAAAAAAGAACATGAAATCTGACAATGCTTTTCTGTGGAATCATTTTTCAGAGAAGAGCTGCTCTTTGATATCTGTGATAGTTTGCTGCTCCGATCTGTCATGTTGCCAACTCTCTGCTAAGGTGTTTGGGAAGCACAGTTAAGTGACTGTAAGCATGGCAAGGGAAGCTGGGGCCATTTTTTCACTGAAAGGAATTTTGCTGGAGTGACAGTATTTTTTTCAAGTGCTCTTGTTTCTATTTTGTTTGTTTCTCGCTGGAACCTGCCGGCTGCTTCACTGCGAGGGGGCCGGGTGCGCCTTTAAGAGGTGGAGGTGCCTTTGTGCAGGTTGTGCGGGGAAGGAAGTGGCTCTGCACCGCGGAGGGTGGCAGGAAAAGGCTGGTGCTCGGCTGGCCACAACTTAAACTGCCAGTTTTCCCTTTGAGAGGCAGCAAAGAATTGTCACATTAGCTTCCTGGGGGTTGATTGTTTGTTGCCTTTTTTTTTTCCCTTCGGCGCTGTCAGTTGAAACGCTGACCACCGCAGGCACAGCTGGACGTGTTTAAAACTCTTCCATGGGCAGCCCCGAGCAGGCGGTGCCGTGGGAGCGGGTGTTGCCTGGGGAGCGCTGTGCGGCCGGCCCAGCCGAAGACCTGAACTCGCAAACGCAGCCCAACGCACCTGTCCGGGCCGGGCTGTCCCACAGGTGACAGCGGCTCCGGTGTCAGCCCCAGCCCGCCCGCCTGCCTCAGTTTCCCCTGGCGGCGGAGGGACGGCGCCGGGCGGGAGCGCTGGGGCGCCCTGGGGCCCGCAGCCGGCGCCGCCGCTCCAGCGACCTCCCCCGCCGGAGCCTCGTGCCCGGCCCGCCGGTACCTCCTGCCCGGCCCGGCCCGGCCCGCCGGTACCTCGTGCCCGGCGCGGGGCGGCGGCCGGTCCGGAAGGAAAGTCCGGCCGCGGGACCGCCCGCTCGGGCGCTGCTCCGCCGCCGAGGCTGCCCTGGACGCTAATTAGCATGACTAGTTTGATGGATTTAGTCAACAGCATTCAGCAAACAGGGTAGGGGGAAGCGAGGGTACGAGATTTCCCAAATCTCAAGACTTTTCAGCCTCGGTGCCCTTAATGGTTTGTTACGCGGGCTCGAACAAGTGTTGCTTCCAATTAATTGATCGAGGGGATTTATTTTAGTATTTTGACTGGGTGCCAGAGACAGAGGCTTTGTCCTAGCGTTTTAAGCACCACCCCTCCTTGCAAGTTTGAAATGTGAGCTGCCTGGGTGGTTTTTTTTTTCCTCCTCTCTTTCTCTCTCTTCCTTCTGGCAAAGTGGCTGTGGCTGTGTGTGTGCGTGCGTGCGTGTGCGCGTGTGTGCACGAGAATGAGAGAAGGACATACCTCTCTGTGTAATGGGAAAGCGAGACATGGATCACTAGAGACAGAAAAGAGAACCATCAATATCAGTAACATGCAGCTGAGGTGAGATTTTTCTGAGTGTTTGATTTTCTTAAAGCCCTTTCGGAAGATTTACAGCAGCCTTCTGCCATGCTGTATGCCGAAGACGTACTCCTAAGCAATGTCATAGGGATGCTTACATGTCTACCGCCGTTTTAGGTCTGTTCGCGTACGTGTGAAGTTTTAAAGCTTAACCTGATTCTCTTTATTGTCTCTAGAGGGTTGTAGCTTGAGCACAAATAGCCTGTTGGCAAGTACGGCATGAGCCCATTAGCAAGACTCCATCTGTGATTGGTTTTGCCTGGAAACCGGGAGACAAGCAATGAATAATTGATGCGTGTTGTGCAGTAGCTGGACAGGCAAAGAGGAGAGAGAGAGAGGGAGAAACAGAGCAGGGTGCCCTCAGAGGGGGAGAGCGAACAAGCTTGAAAATAGCTACTGGCTGCCTTGTGCTGAGATGAAGGCAACCCCGGCTGTCTTTGTTCTGCACTGGCTGCTTTCTGCCTAGAAGTGTTTGCAGACATATGTGGCCTCTCTGCAGCAGCAGAGGCAGGCGCGCAGAGGAGGGGCGGCAGAGGAAGCCGGGCGGTGAATGGGATGTAACTCGGGGGTAAGTTGGTTCCGGGGGGGCGGCGGCCGTGCGTGCGGGAGCGGGGCCGTGTGCCGGAGCGTGTTGGCCCCGGGAGAGCCTGTGCCCGTGTGTGTCTGTGTGTCTGTCTGTCTGTGTGTGTGCGTGCGGGTGCATTGTGGGAGCGGCGGCGCGGGGCTGGCAGCGATGGCAGCGGGCTGTGCCCTGCCCTGCCCCGCACCCTGCGGCTCGGCCCGCGCCCTGCCGCCTGCAGCTGCGCCCGCACCGCCCAAAGGCAGCGCCGGTTTGCGGCGGCCTTTCCCGCAACTTTGGCCTGCCTGGCACTGCCAGAACGTGACAAGCTGTTCTGCAAACAGCAGTGACAATACTGCTGCCACCATTTCATTTTTGCCGTCTTTATAAAGACCTTGCCGTGCAGAACTCACATCTGTGGCGAGTGCTTTCACAGAAGATCTCAAAGTAGTATGAGTATCAATGACAGTCTCGGGCATTCCAGTTGACAAGTTTTTTGCCCCTTATGCTGAGTAGTAACAAGTGTCTTGTTTATTCGTTTCCTGTGTAAAAAACTGAAAAGGTTACTTAATTAGCATATTGTTTAAGGAGTTATCATGAAGTTTCAAACTAGTGATGCCGAACTGGAATTTGGGACATTAGTTTTATTGTTCAGTTTAGTTAGTCGGCTTAATGCAAATAGTGTTTTAAAACTTAATAAAATAGCATATATCAATGTATGCCAAAAGCAAAATGCAAAGGATCTATACAGCTTCAGTGTTTGCAATTCAGATGTTGACAGCACGGTCTGTTGGGGGAAGAGAGGTTGCTATTGTAAATAGCAGCTCTTTGAATGGGTAAAATCGCTGTGTAAGGTAAAATAGACTTTGCATAAAGTAGCATCAGTGATTCTGGAGCCACTAAAGCCACTGTCAAAACAAGTTGTGACTTCAGTCATACAAACTGCTTGTCCTGAGTTCAGGTGAGCCCATTTTAAGACCCAGTTAAAAATCCCTTACTATCTGTCATCTTTTGATGAAATAAATGCTCTCTGTAGACATCTCATGGGGTGAACTGGTGAAATTGAACCCACATTTATGACAACTTACCTTGGCTCATAATACTATAAAAGACAGTGTTCACTCTGCAAATATGTAGATTTTAGAATTAAAAGTTACTGTGGAGACAGTTTCTTTCAAGAAGCCATGTCTCAGGTTAAGCTAACCAGGTCATTAGGCTGGGGTGACCTAGGAGAAGCAATTAGCGTGACTGAAACATTACTTGGAAATGGAAGTACATAAAACTAAGATCCAGCTAAAATTGCTCTATGTTGCCTAATATTTCCTGTGGTTTTTGTTCAAGTTAGAAGTTTATTACAGATATATTGGTAATAAAGTAATTATCAGCATCTAATCATGCATAAAAGTGGAAGTGCCTCTAAGTTGAGCAGAAGCATGTCTCTCCATGCTGTCACCAATCTGCTTAGCAGAATTTTGTTCCTCTTTTTGCTTAGCATTTAAACTGATATGGCAGCTAAAGTGCAATAGAACATGGGAAAAAAGTTTGGGTTTATGTAAATTTATTTCAGTCGAACTCAGTCAGTAATGCTCCAGTTTAAGTGAACAGAAGAGTGTTATCAAATGCTTGGTATCAAGTTTATAGTCAAAGTTTGATTTAAACAACTACTTAACATTGTTAAGTTAACATCACCCTTACCCCATTCTGAAGGAGCCATCAGAAAATCCCTGGGGAAATACGTCTGCAAGTGCAGTGAAATTTCACTAGTAAAGAATTCATCTGAATGAGTGAGGTACAGTTTCATGTTAGCAATTGAAAATACTGATTGTGAGATTTGAAATGTAGTCATAAGCCTTTAATCTTGTGTAGATCACAGTAGAATGGGTACAAATGTCACAGCTGTGCGTGTCAGTGTCTCTGTGATCCTGGCTGACATGTTGCTGTGTTTATATTTCAGTGAAACACAGGCACTCTCTTGGTATTACTTGTGTTGAAAGCAGCATTTAGTCCTGGGACCCTTATGCTGGATGAATGCTCCAGGAACATCCAGGAAAGCTTGTGCACATGAAGTGGACAGGGGACAGCTTTTGATTACAAGGCAAAGAAGCAGAGCATGCAAACCAACAACGAGAGGAAAACAGAGGGCACTTAGGCTCAGTGAATAAACAATTTGTTGTTGTAGTAACAGGTGCTGTATTAATTACAGTGAGATAGTTTAGAGAGAATAGTTTGGCAAAACAGGCTTGCTGTTGCCATAAGAGTTAGTACAGCAATTAGTTCAAGAGAGTCTCTGAATCCAATGCCCCAAGCCCCTGCAATTACAAGATGTGTAACTAAGACAAGAGAATAGTGTTTTTCTATGTCACGAGGTAAGCTGAGGACACAGAAGTTCCCACGTTATCCTCAGTTGTCACTGGAACTGTGACAATGCAAGGCTGCTTTCTCATGACTGTTACATCAGCAAAAGGGATATTGCTGATCAACAGTGACCAAAAATCATTAGAGTGAAGCCATCAGGAAACTGTCACTCTATGGGATGGCACAACCGTTACTTTTTTTTTCTCATAACAAAAGAATACACTGTAGATTATATTTAAAAATATCAAAAAAGCTAACCAGGGAAGGAGCTAACCAGCAGAAAATAAGTAACCCCAACACTTCATCTTGTGATACATTGTTAAAATTGTTTCAGAGATCTCAGTGAAGGTGCTCTCTGGTTTGGTTCCTCTCAGTTGAAGAACAGAGAGGGCCACAGGGAAATACCTTCCTCTGAGGCTGCTCTGCCTAGGGGAACTTCTGTTTTCTCTAGGGTGGAACAGCAGAAGAAGCTGTGCCTAACAGACTGCCCTGAAACTGCTTGCAAGCAGCTGGACAGCAAGGTTTTTGCTCAAGGAAAAACAAAAAAAAAGTGGGGAAAAGTTGCTTCCTCCCAGTGCTGCTCAGCTACCGCTGCATTGTTGTTCAGTGCAAGTGGAGCTGGGTGATCTAATTGAAGTCTCAGAAGCCTTGCTGGGCATGTGGAGAGCTGTGCAGGCTGAGCAGATGGTTCACTACTTCTGGTACCCTGCAAGACACAGCAGACATATCCAGAGGGCTTAAAAAAAAATCACGTAACAAATGACCCCACTGTGTGTCCCCTGAATTTCTTAAGAGTTTGTTTTCCTTGTACTGCCTTTCCAGAGGAAACCAGAAAGTTCTGTGAAATAAACCAGTAGACATGACATCTGTTTCACTGTACTGGCTGTTTCTTTGAAGTAAGCAAAACTAAAAATAAATTAATTAAAAATAACTAGAAGTTAACACACTTAAAAGAATATATTAAGTTAATACCATTTGGCTCATCTAACAGCAGGATAGAAACCAAAATTCCACAGGGTATACCTTATTCTAAAATGCTGAAGGAAAACAATGTTTTGGTATATAAAACAGTTGTTTTGGAAGTAACTAAAAACAATTTAAAGTTACTGAGCAAAGCCTTTTAAACCAGCATGTAAAATGTTGAGCTAGCCTTCAAATGAAATGGCTGCTTCACTAATTGTGAGATGTGCAGTAAAGCAAAGCAGTAATAGCTTTCAAGGCATGGGGAAGAGTGTGTATCCATTCATCATCAGGGAGAAAGCAGCCAGCCAGTCTGGCTTTCACTGACAATCCGGGAAGGAAACAAGAGAAACCCAGAAAGATCACAGACAGGTTTTTTTATTTCTATTTTTAATTGGAAGTTACTTGACAAGTTTTCTCCTTAAAATCAAGAAAAAGTATAGTTATAAAGAAAAATTAGTGGCATTGGGACAGTAATTACTTCAGTAGTGTGGAAGGCTGCCACTCAGCCCACCTCTAATAAATACTATACATTTCTTCAGTTCTTGACCTGGATCATTCTTCATATTCTCTGGAAAGTTTCCATGTTACTAATCCTGAGTCTTAGGTTGTTTGGGATCATTCTATTGACAGTAATCCAGTGCAACCAATGACAGTTTTACCTATTTCATAAAGAAAAAAAAAAGTTAATTTTGTTCTCAGTTGTCTTTATTACTACCAATAAAAGGTTCTGACAGCCAGCTAAGCTCCTGATTCTTGTTGTTTATTGTAACTAAAGTACAGCTCTCAACATTTTGATGGGTAACCCTTAATGTTTGTTTATAAACTTCTAATCCTCAAACTGAATTTTGTCGTTAATAGTTTGTGGTTTTTATGCCTCCTCAGTGTCCCTTGCATCTTTTAAATTAAGTTTCAGGCAGTAGGCAAGCTGGACTCTGTTGAGATCCTGGAAGCAGACAAAATCCCACTATTGTTGGTGAATATAAGCTTGTTAGAATGCTGTTTGGATATAGTGTTACAGTACCTGGAGAGGTTCATTCTTTCACAATCTTATTAAAACTGTCTGTACTGGATTTTCGAAATTATTCTGACCTAACGTAGTTACAAATAAAGTGACTAGAGCTTCAGTAGAAGCAGAACTAGGGCAGATGGGAAGAACTGGTATTCTCACAAAAGCACTCCTTTACTTATTCTTGACTACCTTTTTGTGGTCAGCCTTAGAAGGTAACAGAGAGAACTAAGAGGAGTTTGTCACAGGACTCCCTTCAGTTCTCAGTTAGCTGTGCTAACCAGTTTTACTGACCTGCTGTTTTCTTTTGTGATTTAGTATATTTAACATTTACTAACAACCTTATTTCTGCGTTAATATGTAGTAGGAAAGGAAAAAAATACTGGGGAGGGGTTGTTGTGCCACTTACTTATCCGTATAGCAGGCCAGACTTGAAAGAAGGGTGTTAACAGTACTTTTACTGTCTTACCTACTGGCACTATCCAACTGTTTTAGAAAGTTAAGGTTTTCAAGCATCAGCCTAACAGCATGGCTTTCAGAGGAGCCTGTCATGATTTACTTATTCATACAGATTGCAGTGGCTTATGTAGTCTTGATCCTGCTTGATCTGCCAGCAGTATTTGCTTCTATTGATCACAGGCTGTTATTTGACTGCCTTGAGCAGCTTGTAGGTCTCTCTGGTTCTGTTAGCGGGGTCTGCTACGGGTACTTCTCAGCCTTCTCATTCTGCTGTTGTCAGTGGTTTTAACTCCAGATTTCCTGCTCAGACAGATACTCTGCAGAATGGTGTCACACTGCTTGTGGTTTTCAGGAAGTTTGGGAGCACCTTAATGAACTATGGTGCTGAACTGGGGTTCTGTCCTGATTTGGCTGTTAGCTCAGGTTTGTAATGTGTGTTTGGCAATGTGCCTGGCTGTCATGTGAGGTTGTAAGTGTGTAAAAACTCCTCCTATGCTAGGTGTAATAAAATACCACATTTTGGGAAATAACCAGCAGTTCTTCGTGTTCCTGTAACCTTTGCATTCCTACTGTTTTTCCAGCGACAGGGCAATTGAGAGGTTAGTCTAGAAGAAACTTAGAAACCAGTTGTCTTGCACATAGACGAATACTATTAAATTGTCCTGTTTCAGCCCACTTTACAAATGGTTATATATGTTTTCTATCTATTCCTTGGGGTGGAAATACTGTAGTTCCTTAATGGCCTTATTTACCTGGAAGGTCCTTGAAGTCATTTGTGTCTGTCAAGATGTACACTTCATTAGAGCAAAGTTGCAGTAGAATCAGGTTAGAAACAAATGTTCATGTGAGTTTATATATGGTCTTAGTCCATTAGTAATAGAAGATTTAATTTTTTTATTTTTTTTTACTTAATGACTTTACAACTTGTAAATATGCTTTTAAGGTCTTTGCAAAATGGAAGTGTAGGTAGTCCTTGTGTATTTTGTGTTTCTGGTTTTAATACAAGACTGACCTTCTTTAGAACATGCAGTTAAGTGTCTGTCTGTTACTGTTTGTGACACCTTGTATCATTTTGCTAGAAACACAGCCCCACAGATGGTATTTGAGCAGACAGAACAGTTATTTGCAGGCTGGCTTTTTGAAGAAGTACTTGAGATGGAAAATCATGAGGACCAAGTAATTTTTACTTGCAAGCAACACATTTATAATATGTGATGACCCACTCTTTTTATCATGTTTCTGTCTGTGTAGACACATCTAGTAAAACTAGGATGTTGGCTTGCCTGACATGCAGCAACCCTCCTCTTTGTCTCTACATCTGCATAAAATATCAGGGAGATGAATTCTCTCACAGAGAGAGTTTGGGGCTTTGGAGAGTTGATCATTAGTGTGCAATACCCCATAATCTTGGATTTTGTATTTTGTGATAAGCAGAACAGAGGATACAGTTTATAATATTTGCTAAGTTAAGTGTAGGTTAGAGGAGATCAAAAAATGGAAGTTTTAAAGTCCCATCTTAAGTGCTGACTTTAAATGACTCGCTTGAAGCACTCATGAATCATGTTGCAAAGGCAAAAATGTCCTTCTTGTTAAATGACTGTAATCTAAAATGTTACAGAGAGCTAAATGATTTATTGATGTCTATTTCTGAGGCGTTTACCTGCACCTGTAGCCAGCCCATTCCATTTATTTTGGCTTGCTGACAAATTAGCGGGCTATTTGTATGTCAGATTTGGTCAGTAGTCAGCTCCCACCCCCTTACATTTTGAACTGCTTCTAATTTAATTGTTTGTGGTATTGGCAATTTATTATCCAGATAGATGTCATTCAGGGGAGCTCTTTTGCATAGAGAAGAGAAAAAGCAGAAGATCTGTTTGTGTATATTCTCATAGTGCCTTGTAGAAAGGCAGTATGCAGAAGAGAGCAGTTTCCAAGCCTCTTCCATGCACACAGGCAATGATCTATGCATTGCCTTTCTTTCCGCTAGTTTGGAATGTCAAATATTAGGTTTCATATTTAGTGGCTGAAATAAGATTAAGTCTGTGATTATGGCCATTGTTGCTGTATCTAGACACCCCTCAAGAGTGAGCAATCCAAATTACATATTGGAGCTTTAACTGCATGTGTAAGTTGCATAAATACTCTCAGGGGGAGTTGAAGCAAGTGTTGCCACCTGCAGTGGTTACGTTGCAGTGCTTGAGTAAGTTTTGTGGGATATTGAAGGCAAAATTACTGTTTCTTGCTAAATTGTTTTAACTGCTGGCTTAGATCTTCATGGCAGCAAGAATCTGAGCGCTGCTTTTCCAAGTCAGAGTGCTCCAGTGTTGCACAGAGGCGATTGCAGGTTGCCTGACCTGGGCTGCCAGGATGCCTCCAGCCCTGCTGCTCCTCTGTGGCTTGGCCGCTGCTCCAGCTGCAGCTGCTCACTGGGTTTGCCAGATGAAGAGGACAAATCTATTGTGTGGATATGTTTTCTTCAGCTTAATTAATCTGATCTTGCACTCTGAGTTTTAAGTAAGATAGAAAATTTGGGCTTTGATACAGCCAAAAACACTTTCATGTCACAGGAGCATGGTCTGTGCTGGCCATCCTGGCCAGCTCATTCTGCTGGGCTTCCCTGGGACTGCAGGTGGGGGCAGGACTCAGCCATTGTTTTCTCCTCTCAAACAGCTCCATAGTTAACATTGCTGGCACTGTGCAGCTTGAAATGCTTTATGGTCTTACAGCCTACTTAACCTTTGATGTTTTCTGTCAGCATCTATTATGACCTGGTGGCCTATGGTTAGTAAAATGTGCCCTTGCAGGCTGCCAGATACTGTAATGGAATTAAGCCTTTAAAATTATCAGACCTGTCAAAGGGGCTTATAATCCTGTGAGAGCTTTAAGTGGTTTCTTACCTTTGCTTCAACACACATTTGACCTGGTTGAAGTGGCTTTACTTGCTTGTTTTGTTTTTACTTCCTGTTAATATTTTTAAAACTGGGGGAGGGCAAGGGGAGAAAAAAAATTCATTTCCTTGGCATCTTTATGAGGAGTTTCTTCAGTTCTGTCCCAGATAACCTTTTTTACCTTTTTTTTTTTTCCCACTCTCTTGCTCTTGTAGATTAAAGCCTGGAGATATTTCTGTGGGAACTTGTTCCTTTGAGTAAGGGCATAAGGATGCTTCATTATTGCTTTAGTCAGCCAATGTGCACTGAGGGCTGGCACAAGGCAGGAGGGAATGTCAGGCTTGCTTTGAGGGAGGTTGGACTAATCCAAGTGCTCACAGAAGGTGCTGAACCGACACCTCTGGAAATGAGTGTCCTCTGCAGAGTGACTGTAGGAAGGGCAGTAACACTGCAGTTACTCAGAGTTACCACCGTTGTGCTTTAATCTGAGCAGAGGAGAGTACGAGATTTTGAGATGGTTTACCTTTTGCTAGTTAGTTTTCAGTTACCTGTGAAATGCTGAAAGTAATTTTGTAGCATTTTAGTGGTGTCCCTGTGATCATTAACACCACAAGTTAATTAGCAGAGAGATACTGCACGTATCATATCCAACAGAAATTGAAATATACCATAGAGAGGCAGTTTGACAGTGTCACATGCAGCCTGTGGCCAGGTCTGGCAGGCCACCTTATCTGAGCCTGATCCTCACTTCATAGTAGTTTCCTTTCTTTGTGAAGTGGTTGTGTGTGAGCCATTTATTTAAGTTACTGAGCATTTTAAACACTGTTTTGTTTTTGAGGAGTGATACAACTTTGGCTTCTGAAGTAGTGCCATGCAGACTCAGTTTCTTACCACCAGCAGGGTGTGATGCAAGGTGAGGAAAGAGAATAAAGCTAATAAAATGCTATTCCAAAATAAAGCAAATAAAATGCTATCTTATTTGTGGCTTATCAGATAAGTTATAGAGGGAAACACTGAGCAGCCATTTCTTTTGCAAGGAAAAGCCCTTATATTACAGCAGTTTTGGAGGGTTTTTTTACATTTTCACTCTTCCCATATAGCATAATCAAGCAAGGTAAAAAAATGTGGCTCCTGCTGCTAAATTACATGCAGGCGTTAGCCCCATAAATAAAATTAATTTTAAAAAATACATTAGGTTTTCTGAGGTGACTCTAATTGGGATATATGCTGGAATAAATTGGCCTCCTGGGTAAGGAGGAAAAATACCCATCCCCCCAAAAGTAACTCCTGTTACAGTTTTTAGAGCAATTGCATCAATACTAAATCCTGAGTTGAAATGCTCTGAAATCCTGACCTTCCTATAGGTGTATTTCTCTTTTTTCTTTGGTTTTGGTGTACAAATCTCAAGAACCTCCCAGGACACCCACTACTAATCAGAAGAAATGGAGATGTAGGAATGAAAGCTGTCATCAGGCAGCCCTGGTGAGTGTCATGAGATGGGCTGTCTCTTCTGATCCAGGAGTCTGAGTATATTGATGGCTAATATTTTTACTTCATGACAGTCTGGTGAATGATCTCATCAGTTGTTGCTAGCAGATGCAAAAAAAGATGCACCTGTGGTAGCAAGACAGGAATTTTTTCTGTGCTTCTCTTGGGACATGAGTGTGAGGCATGAATGACTTTTCTTTCTGAATGTAATTGTCCACAACATTTTGGAAAGATACAGAGTAGATTACAATTGTTTCTTAGTGGAGGGAGGGGAGAAAGACCTGTCTCAGACAGCAAATGCCTCTTCATGAAAATTTGGGATTCTTTCTGCCTCCTGGGAAATTGATGTTTTAGGGGTTGTCTAGCTGTTCTAAGAGCATGTACCTGAACTGTTGCTATTTCTGCTGTCATGGCAAAGGTGTGATAATGGTGGGGAAAAAAAATGAGGAGCAATGAATGTCTTCTTTCAGTACTTACTGTGGTTTATTTAGCTGGATTGCAAAGACATCATGCCTATTTTTAAATAAAATTTTAGTAAACAACAGTTTGTGCAGTCAGACAAGCAGCTTTCCACCGTGGCCAGATTCACCAGTCCTTATTGTCTGCTGTGTTCGTCTCAGTGTCAAGCGAAGCAAAGCTGATGCACTGAAAAATGGGAGCTCTGACAATGTTTAGTTTATTTAAATCTCAGTGTTGATTCCCAGTTGCAATGGTTTCTGTTACTGGTTTCTTCACTTGGGGGATCCTACTTCTCAATTGGATGTCTCCTGTTGTCAGAGCACATGAGCCTGTGAACACTCAGACTTTGGCCAAGTCATCCACAATAATGGGTGACAGACACTTCACTTGAAATAGGCATCTGTCTTTCCAGCCATTTCATCAGTTTCAAGGATGTACAAATTGCTCAAAGCATCAGGGAGACTAAAATGAGGGAATTTATTTGAATGAAGTAGAGGCTGATAAAACAATACTGTATGAGAATTCAACATTTCTTGTTTCAGTGGAGTCCTAAGTAGTAGCCTGAGTATTCCCAGTGCAGCTCAGTTCTGCCTTCTTTCTGCTCTCTGTTTACATAATGGCACTTTCCCCTAACATTTTGCTCCTGTGCCTGTGTTTGTGCAGTACTTTGACTGTCAAAATGTCTGAGTGCAGTATGGAAGCTAATGTCTTAGTGTGAAAGTAATATTTATTATTCATTGTCTCTGCCCTGAAATGTCTCTGTATTTGTTGATCTTCACAAAGCATGTCAAACAGCTGATAATTTTTCAAAAATTTCACCCTAAGTAGTGCTTGTTACCTTTAAAGTAAAGGGTGATTGTGGCTCTCAATTTTCTATCAATGGAACCACTGTGAACAACCCTTCTAATTAATGCTATTTCAAGCTATTGTACAGTTTTGCACTTAGTATTTGGCAATTTTTTTGAAGTCTTCTTCAGAGGGCTTTAGATTGTTAACAGACTGAGGCATTTTAAAGAAATGTTACCAGTTGTCACCATCTAAAACTGGAGTCTACAGCTGAGTTTTCCCATATGTAATTTCATTGTTTTTGTAATCTGTTTTGAGATCAATTTTGGGTGAATCAAAGGATCCAAGGGGGAAAAAATATCTAAGTGTCTCCAGAAGCTTCTCTTGCAGATTTCATTGATGATCAAGATATTCGTGGTCTGTCCTTAACTCTCCTTTTTCTTCATAATTACAGTAGAGATTGAAGATTGTGTTTCATACTGCATGAGTACTAACATCTACACACAAGTAGTGACTCAAGCAGTGAAATAATCCATAATCAAATTTGCTCCAGTAATGGAAATTTCTCTCTCAAAAGCAGGAAGATAGCTCCATCTGTGTAGGAAATAGAATAGACCTGTGTTCTGATTTAACACACCTCCAAATAAGTAGGGAAAAGAGGGAAAATGCAGGGGAAGAGACGGCTACCATGTTAACAATTCTCTAATAGTTACAGAATTACTGAAGTCATAAGTTCAAGTTAAACTTTGCTAGAAATTAGCCGTCAGACTGGTAACTTCTGCCTACCTTACCCTACTCCTTCATGTTTTTCTACAGAACTGCATATGCTTCCCTTTTTATAGACTGAGCTCTGAGAACTTATCTGCTCTCCACTGAATTTCCATTTTATATGATGTGAAAGACATGTACCTTTTGGGAGATAGTTTATTACCTGATTTCAGTGATTTCTCTGAAACCTGGAAGAAAGACATTAGGTACAAATGATAGGGAGTTTGTGGAGTGAGGATGAAATCACCTGGAGCAAGATCTGCACATAAAACTTGTGTGTGTATGAAAATGCCATTAAGGACTGTGGTTATTTACAACACTCAATACAGGCAAAAATGCTAGAATAGGTATCATTCTACAATAAAAAAGCTGTTTTGCTGATGCTGCTTGTTTCACTCAAGGAATCAGTATTAGCTATAAACTACCCAAATCACTTTTCTTTGCTGATACAACCCATATTTACAACAGGCACACATATTAAACTTTTTGAGGGGTGTTGTGCTGGTAGAATATCTATTGAAATGGTCCCAAGGAATGGAAGAGGCAAGAATCATGCTTCTGGAAGTAACTATCTCTTACTGCCTGTTTGGATTTTCTGAGGTTTTCACTGGGTGCTATTTTCTGGCCATGCTCTGTTGCTGTGTAGTACTGTGCATGCAGACTGGGATTGTGTGTTTTGTTGGTCAGTGTAGTTGCCACGAAAATGCTAATTTACAAGGTTTGTTAAGGTGTGTGTTCTAACAAATGTATTTCCAAAGAATCTCTCCTGGATGCACATCAGTATATCTCTCTGAAATAGTCCCCTTGCCCACAGCATCATTTTCTTTGTCATGGATCATCCATTAATAATGGCAAACCTGCCTCAGAGCCTAAAAATTCTGTAGGGAGAAAGAAAGGCTGGTAAAAAGATTGGTAATCATTTGAACTACACCAAAATGTTATTCACTCACTCAAGAGATCTTCTCAGCATTACGGAAATACGTAAATATGGCTTTACTCCTTGAGAGGGGTTTTTAGGATCAGTCTGGTGCAGCTCTGTATGTAATTCATAGGTTTCAGTCCAGGAGGACTTGATCCCATCCTAAGTTTCATCTTGAGTTTCAGGTTCAAAGGACCATCAAAGAAAGTATGAACTCAATTTAAGTGGGTTTGTCATTATTGATAGCAACATCTTCCATATTCACTGAATTTGCAGTTGCCCAAAACTGTTGCCCAAAATGCATCCCAACCCCTCTTACTCTTTCAGCAAGCTCAGCTATGTTGCCTTTGTTAATTTCCTGAAGAAGCAGTTTAGCCTGGTTTCAGTATAAAAATATTCAATTCTAGCTCTGAGTGAAAAGTGTTTTTCATGTATTCCCAAGGCTGTTTTGTTGGGTGTTTTTTTGTCCTTCTGTGCAGTGACGTACCCTTTGGGAAAAAATTGAGACTTGCCAGAGCAGGGCATATTTGCAACTTGAGCAACTCCTGTCTAAGCCACATCTGTAAGCTTTTTGTAAATTAATTAAAATGATTGTGTGGTCCAAAAATGTGGTCCTTTTTTCCAGCCAAATGGTCTTTAACTGTGTTTGAAAGATCTGTTCAAAGGTATTATTGCTGCTGGTCTTCTTTTTCTATGTTGATTTGCTTCTGTAGAAATGTGTTTGTATTTTGGTTTCAAAATCTTTTAGGTTTTGACAAATAGATCAATATTTGGATCAAATGACAATAACATGAGACATCTCTCCATATTCTGGCACTTTAGGTGTGATAATTATTTCTTTCTAGCATTTGATAATCACTTGTGTGGAATTTCATGTTTAGCCTCTCTAAAAATTTTGTTAATCTAGCAGGAGTTGACTGTTGATGTTACAGTTCAGTGAAACAAGGTGTTAACCAGAGTGGGGCTGAAATTGGTTCCTGTGTGGAGCCCGTTTGCAGAGCAGTGTCCTTTCCCTACCTGAGGAAGCCTGTGCTGAACTCAGGAGTGTAACCTGTCAGTTCTCACCTGTTCTGTGCACTGTGTGCATGCAGGGAGGAGGCCACAGTGCAGATTACTTTGATTGTATTGCTGTAGGTAGTTTTTCCACTTGAAAATGAATTTTGTTTTCATCTGCATGCTCCTTTATTGAACTAAGAATTTAGAGTAAAAACAATTCAGTAATTTGATTTGGTTTCAGTAATTGTAGAATTCATCTCTTAATCACAAACTGAATTCTTTAATTTCTATTAATGACTATTAAAAGTTTCTATTTTCATTGGAACAGGGAATGTGGGAGTATTTAATTTCAGGCAAAACTTTAACAGCTGCAATCCTACAGAAAGCTCAGCTTGGATGAAATGCACTCAGGACTGGGACATGCTGTTGCAAGCAGCCAGCATGGTGATCCTGATCCCTGCACACTGCTTCACTGACATGACTCTCCCTGCAGTCTTTCCCCCAGAGATACTGTGTTTTCTCTCTGCAGAAAGGCTGTGTCTGTCAGCAAGAAAGATGGTGTGTGCTCCTTTTGGGCTGCATAACTAAAGCTGCTGCTAGTAATCCAGTTTCAGAATAAAGGCAGCTGAATAAAGAGTCATAACACCCAAAACCTAAGCAGGATAGCTGAAGTCCATGAGCACAGGAATAACAAAATGCTAATATACCAACAGTGACAGGCAACACACCTGAATCTGATGTTACTCAGGCTGAGGAAGAACTCCTTAAGTTAAAGAAGATATGAGGTACAAGTGAGGGGAAAATAAAGTGTCTAGTAGCAATAGTGAAGTTCAGATGTGCTTTAGAAGCTTATTCTTGCCAAGAGTGTTTGTGACTTACTTTGAAAAGTTCAGCTAACAAAACCTATGAAGAGTTGATGTACAAGGAGGTAGCAGCATTTTGTCTCAATTTTGAGAGCAGGTTTTCAAGGTTTCTCTCCTGCTCAGGGAAGGGAGTGGCCAATGTTCTGCTCTCTGCTTGTGCAAAGGCAGATGGGCGAATGTACCTGCCTGCCTTTCCTGGGTGACAGCTGCACCCATTAGTCTGCATTTGCTATCTCTGTCTCTGCTGCCATATGTTCCTTTTCTTTAAATAAACAGGTATATAATAGTTGGGACAGATGTGAGTAGCAAAAGGGCATAAGAGAAGAATGATTTGAAACAAGACTGAAATGATTGATCTTGACACCAGTATTCTTAACCAGTTTATGGTAGAACTGGATTAGTATGTGCTTTATGGTTGCTTTCACTGTTCCTGTCAATGGAAGGATATCTTTAATCAACTTACAATTTTAGTTTCTCTCTGTCTTCTTATGACTCATTAGTATTTGTAATTTCATCCTTTTTGAGCTTAGCAACTTGCCTGTTGCTTACTAATATGCTTGAGGAGTGTTGCAGATTGGTTTTGTAGACAGTCTAGTCAATGTCGACAGCAGAGAGGCTCATGCAACTGTTTTTGTTTTGTTTAATTTAATTTCGTCAGTACAGACTCATTGAGGTAAATACTTTTTTGAAATGCCTTAGAAAACAATAGTATTAAAAGCACCAAATATAAACATGAAGGAATTAGCATTAAATTACAGAGAAATGGCAGCTGCAAATGTAATAATGTAGACAGTTTATAGCAAGATATATTGTTGAGTTTCACATACTTCATTCAAAAAGATACTAGGAGTGTGTCAGCGCATGCAGTGGAGAGATGTAGTTTCCTCTGTCAGGGAGGAGTTTTTTGTTTTCAGTTTTATCCTAAATAGTGAAGTCTAGAAGGTTATTGTTTTATTAGAGAAGAGCATCTTTGAAAACAATGCCTACTATTATGTCTGATCATCTTCTTTTCCTTGTCAGCAATCTACCACATCTAGTTCTGAACAAACGCAGCTCTTAAACATGAATGGGATTCTCATTATTTGCTACCTGCACCTGATTTCTTTCTTCCCCAACCTCTGGTTAATGAACATTAGTTCACAGTAGTTTCCTATTCTCATCATGTGTTTTACAACAGGCAGTCTAAAGATTAAAGAGGATAAATGAGGAACCTTACAAAAGCCTCTTTAGAGTTGCTTATCAGAGTTCGATTCCCTCATTGATAGCATAAGCTAAGGATTTATGAATCAAATACGGTTCTGAACTGCATTCTCCAATACTGTTTTTAATCTGATTTGTTGCTGCTGCTTGTGTATTTACACTTCTTCTTAAGGTATCAGGAGGAAATAGTGTATCATAAATAAGACATCAGAACGCAATTTAGCCTAAGCAAACCTTAGCAACCTTACCATTTGTTGCTAGGAAGACAGAAAATAATTCTACTGGGCCAGTTCAACATGGTTTTGAAAGAGCAACCCTATGTGAGTTTATATAGGGAGGATATAGAGAAATGCCAGGTGACTGGAGAAGACTCTATAGCAAATTTACTGCAGGATTCTGTCCTTTATGAGTCACTTGGTTTTCCAGGGTAAAGGACTGGAATAAGCTCTGCACTGCTATCTCCTCCTCGATGAGCTGCTGTGGTTGAGTGGCTCTCTGGAATTCTAATGCTCACCATGGGCAGTGTGTGCATGTGGGACTGACAGCCTGACACAGGTCTGTACCTTCCACTCTCCCCAGCAACCAAAGGCTTGTTGTTTGTGATGGAGAGGGCAAGATCAACATCCATAGCCCTAGAAAAGTAAACAGAATTTTTAACAGATAAAATCCCATCCTTGCAGCAATTGATGTCGGTTTTGCCATTCTTCTGGGCACACTGAAGATTTCACCAGGGGAGATCATTTTCTTGTACTTGTTTCTCCCATTGCCTAGAATATAGAAACTTGAATACATTCTCTGCAATTCGTGTGCGTTTTAGACATGATAGCTACCAACTCCTGATATGCATTCTATAATCCAGCCTTTAGGTTTCAAATGTTGCCTTAGATGCAAATGTAAGATAAGCATATTACCAATGTGACCTGCACATACTTCTCTTTTGGCCATATGATCTCTATGCATCATCGTGTTTCCTTCTTTGCATTCTATTAATTTTTTATGAGCTTCATTAGAACTGTAAAGCACAAGCTGTTTTCATGTAGAGGGTTTTTATGGTGACTAAACATTGGAGAAAAGAAAACAAATAATTGTCCCACTATACATATTGCCTAGAATGAACAGATTGATTTAAAATGCACTGCTCCAGTGCTTTATATAGGCATCAGTATGATTCAGTTCTTATTTTCTGGCCTTCAGTTTGCTAATCCTGATTTTTCAGTTTGTCACTTTTTTTTTTTTAGCTAAGTCTGTTTAATTTTTAGCTAATACATGAAGTTTATGTTTGTTGCTTTCATTGGAGAGGTAAACATTGAATGGAATCATTAGGTAAGAATAATTGCTAGGTCTTTTTTGAAGTTAGTAACCTACATTTCAAAAAAATACTTTTTTCTTGCACTTTTGATTATAGATGTCACATGTGACAAATGTGTGAAACTTGCTATACTTCTAAGAACAAGAGCTAATGTTTAATGTCCATTTATGTAATTTATATTTTCCAATGTCAGTGAGCATGTGTGCATATAAATGCTTAATTTTACTTTGAGCTTCAGTCTGTTCTTGGCTTCATAAATATTTGTAATAGATATTTCAATGCACTTGACTGTGTGAAGAAAAAAAACTGGCAGTAGTAAAAAATCATGTAGTCTTTTGTGAATACCAGTAACATAATTTTGAAACCTTTCTATCAAGTGTAACTTCTCCATGACTCTTGGTGTTTAGCAATAATGCAGTTATTTATTGTTTACTCACTCAGGTGTCTTTGTGTTTCTTCAGTTGTGTTTGCTGATCTCTGAATCTTATAATTGCTTGCTTAGCTTTTTAAGACAGAGAAACAAAAACCATTTCATTAAACGATGAGCCTTTGACTTTAGTAGCAGTAATTAAAGTACTATTGTTGTTTACTTCTTATGTCCCATGTTTCTATTCATTATCATAAATTGATGATTTTGAGTAATTTTTACAGTGCTGTGCCCTTATCCTGAAAGGTTGTACATATTTAAAATCCACTCATATTTTAACCTTGTACAAATGGTCAATATTCATCAAAACAAAATGTAGTGTGGCATCCACTTGTCCATTCCCTTTTTTTCCCCCCATATTGTCTTTTTTTAACCCAGAAATATGCCATCTGCAACTCTTTCATGTTACTATTAAATTCTTTCCAGAGACTGGATGAATGCATTAAACATCTTTCATTTTCAGTGTGATTTTGGTCCCCCATGGCCTGTTCATTGTTTGCTGTATTCAGGGCTGGTTCTGGTTGTGTTCCTGTTAAGCAGCTCCAAAGGGGGACTGTGCAGTTTGCTGCAGATCCCATGACCACCAAGCTTCTGAGAGTCTATTGCTTGGGGTTTGTCCAAAAGGGCAGTTGAGTTACATGAACAAGCTTCACTTCAGGCCTGGCTTCACTGGCACCTTCCAAGGTCTGTGCTGCTTTGCCTCTGCTGTGGTCAGTTCAGTGTTTTCAGTGAGCTCATCTGAAACCCTTTGAACTGGGGCTCTGCACACCTCAGGTGTTTCACTGTTGAAGAAAGCAATGGGCTAAACTCAGCACCATGAAGGAGTTGTTGTTTCTGTTGTTGTTGTGCAGAGTTCAATTAACCTACACCCTCTTGAATTGTAAGGCACATGGTAAATAAAACTCATGGAGCTCTGGTCTGGTGCTGTAACTGCTGAAATTAACAGGTATTAATTGTTTCACCTCTCCTTGAACAAGCTTTTCAAATTTCTTGTTCATAAGACTCAAAATTCACGTCAGCAATAAAAGCAGGGATTTTGCTGACATTCTAGTGCAAGCCAGCCGTCTGCCCCTGCAGTCTGTTTTTATAAATATGGTAGTGGGGCTTCACACTCAAGGAGGTCAGTTTGAGAAAGCAGCTGAAGGAGGCAGTATTGTCTGCCTGCTGCTTGCCCTGGGCTGGAGAGATGGACTGGTCATGTTGCCTCTGTGGATTTTTTTTCTTGTTTTGATTCATCATGCTCTACTGTAGTCATTTGCACAAAGGATGCTTTTAAAGGAGTAATGAGTGCTTTCCTGTTTGGCAGTTGGCTAAACTGAACTTTGTGTCCTAGTTCTTTACGATTCACTCACACAAGACCTAAAATATTCAAGACTGGTAGGGGGGCAAAAAGCTCTGTCTGGCTCATGCTGTTTTGAGGAAAAGGGAGTCTTGGGGTGGAGAGGGGGGAGCCCTGCAAAGACCTACAAATTATGCAGTGTTCTTTCTGTCCATGAGTAGTTTCTCTTGTGAGTGAGTGAAGCTGTATTTTTGGACTCACCAATAAAGCAACTTTTGCTATAACTAGCTTTTCTCCAAAGCACACTTTCTGTGTTTATTTGTTTTGTTATTATTTTAAAAATATAATGATTGATTGTAGGTAATCTGAGGACTTGAGTCAAACATCCAGTGTCCAGTTAGCCTTGTCTGTGATAGTACCACAGACCATCTTCCTGGGCAGCAAGGCTCTATTGAGCCTCTCTAGTAGTGTGTCTCTGTTTTAGGAGAATTTTGTTCTCTGGCATCTCATCTTTCTGCTGAGAACTGTCTCATGCTTGGAGAGGAAGTCAGAAGCAGAATCAAATTCAGATTTCAGCCTGTTATTGTTTACCTTTTGGTGCACCTTGCAAATAATGCCATGAAATTACAGTTTTATCCTTCATTAAGTGCATAAATATAATACACATGCCCACCTCCTCTGAGTATAGGGGCCTCTGTGACCTCAGGACATATCTTTCAGTTTGGAATATGATAACTTCAGCTTCTGAAGCCAGTGGAAATCTAGTTTAAGGTACCTTGATTGGCTTCAGTTCTGTTTCATCTTACAACTTATTCCAGGTATGAGTTGCTACCTTTGTGGTTTTGCCTACCTGCCTTTCATGTGAGAATAATCCAATTTTGTTGCAGGTTTTGAGAGAATTCATCTTTTTTTACTTTAAAAACACACGTGCAGTAAAATCTAATGAGATGACAACATGTATTGACCATCATAAAAAACTTCTGATGTATTCTGTTTTTAACTCCAGGGTGTTGCAATGGCTATTAAAATAAGTGCTTTATATAACCCTTTCTGATAGTTTCTCAGGATATCTGCATTGCAAAGTCCAGTCTTCAGAGCTGTAAAAATCAAAAGATGTCTCATGAAAAACTATAGTATCTAGTTAAAAGTGAAAATTGCAGTTCAACAAGTTGAGGTAACTTGAGAAAAAAAAATACTAAAATGAACAGACCCCTCTTGCACTTGGTTTATGGATTGTCTCTTTGGTTTAAGTGTCTCTTTGGCAGGATCACCAGCAATAGTAATCTTTGAAGAAAATCTTTGTCATATGCTCTAACCAAACTTATTTCAGCAGTTATAAAGATAATTTTACCACTCAGTCTTTGTGGAATTAAAGTGCTTGTCAGAGCATTTTTTAATTAGTCCTACATGGATCAGTACATTGGAGCTGAATTTTAGGTATATTTCTAATAAAGGCAGGATTGTTAGGGCTCATCCTACTAATCATGAGACTGGCTTTGGGACTTATTCTTTTGTTGGGTTTTAACAATTCAGGCTGAAATTTGATGAAGTAGGCATCTAAAACTGAAGGGGGGAAAAAAGAGGGAAAGGAAAAAAATGAGGAAGGAAAGAAGGAATGTGTTTGTGTGTATTTAAAACTATATATGTACTTCAGAGAGCAGGCTAGGACTTCGTTTATGAAGAAGAAAAACTATTGATCTTTTCCTTCTAGAGCAGTGTTTCCCAGTTGGCAAGATGGTGGCCTTTGAGTAGCAAAGTCATCAGGATTCTTTTGTCTTTAAAAAAAAATCTCCCCAGTGTTGGCTAAGCTGATATGCAGCTGAATAACTGTGGTTTGTAAGTACTCACAAGGGACCTCCTTGGCTTTAGAAGAGAAAATCTCAGAAGTTCTCCTCGTGTCTGGCCATGTTTGAAGTGCTCCCAGCTCTGGCTGCTGAGCAGCGTGCTCAGGCGCCAGCTCGCCGTCCCAGCTGAGCAGGCAGAGCCCAGGCAGCGCAGGGAGGCCAGAGCCCTGCAGCAGTGCCAGTCACAGGGACACAGAAATCAGCCGTGTTAGCAGGGTCTGTCACAGAGCTGTGGATGTCAGCTGCATGCTGTATCTACCAGAAAAATCACAGCATTTCCTCTACTGCATCCCTTGTCCTGTGCTTCCTGTCAGGATGTTTGTGTGTTCTGCTATCAGAAGTAGGTGATATTTCCCACCTGAAAAAATATGGAAGCTGAGAGATTGCTGAAGTGGATCATTTTGAATATGTTACTGTTGAACTGATCTAATTTGAATTGACTGCAACTTATTTTAGTGTAGCTGTTCAAAATGGAATACTAATTTACAGATAGTGGAGTAATACACAGCTTAAATGTTCAGTTACATGATTTTTTGTTATTATTCTTCATAGTTCACTTTTCGAGCAAGCTGTAAAACCTGAAATCATATTGTGAGCAATAGAGATGTTGGAATTCATGTGAATAACATGAAATAGTATCTCAATTTTTCCTCTAAAGGTTAAATATTTGTGGTGCCATTTATTCCATCATGTCCCTGTCAGCTCCTTGAGCTACCTGGTTAGAGGTGTGCACACCTCACATCCCTGCCTGAGGCTCTGGCTCCTGTGGTTACACAGGCAGTCAGGGTCAGCTCAGGTACACCTCTGTTCTGGCTTGACTTGCAGTTACTGAAGTCTCAATTAAATCTAAATGGGGTCCATCTGCTTTCTGAACTACAGTGACTGCTTAGAGATAGAGGGAGTGAGGCTCGTATCTTCACTTTTGGTCAAATATCCAAGATGCTTGAGCATTTTTATACATAAATTTTCTCAAGTTCAGTCATCACCAGTTAGACTTGAATTTGTTTGGAACTGAAAATTTGGGTTAGTAATAAATCATCAAAAATCCCCAACATAATCACTCTTTGTATGAAGAAATCACTGTAGATAACTTCTGTGCATGTAAAAATACCATAGGCTAATTAAAATAAAATCTTAGGAGTTGGGCAGATAGTGTTCTGAGTTGCTGCTTGCACTGCTGACTTGACTCACAGCTTCCTTCAGCCTGCAGGGGTTAGCAGGTCTGGGAATTGAGCATCCTCCAGTGCCTGTTGGGAGCTCATTTTTTTCTGGTCCTTGGTAGATAAGTTGTTCTTACAGTGGGACATGGCAGGTGTGCAAGGGAATAATGGGAGAGCTCATGAAACATGAGACTGTTTCACTTCCCACTGCTCACACAAACTTTTTTTTTCCCTCAGGTTTCCTTCCCTTTTCTCCTGTTCTTTCCTGAGCTGATCTGCAGGTCTGGTCTGTCTTGTGCACTGTTTCCAAACACAAGCAGTGACCTCCTGCTTCTTGTGTCCATTCCTGTCAGGGGTTTAAGTGCATGGAAGCCACACTCTCTCATACTGTGTCCATCCTTTCTTCTGTTTACTCTTTTGTTTCTTGCACATTGTTTTTTGTTAAGGCTTTGGTTTAGCTACTCATTTTTACCATGTTCTGAGCAAGGTAACAAGCAGCTAATCTTTTTCTTGTAGCCATTGTCAGTAGTTTCTTATGCCTTCTGAGTGTACTTTACGAATAATAACTAAAATATTTCTTAATATGGAGTTTTAAACTGAACAAGGTAAACACAAAACTGAGAAGTCCCTATGGTGCAAGTCATGAGCCAACACATGATAACAGTATTTTTAACAGTTTTGATAATAATTTAGAATGCTAAATGATTTCACCAGATATAGGTACTGTCTCTCTTAATATTTCATTGGGCTGTTTCTTTGTATGATCCTCATTCTTTCCACCATTACTTTAGTACCAGGCACAAAAGAACTTGAGGTTAAAGTATTTGCTGTTATTGGTTATTATTATTTGGTTAGCACTCATATCTAAATCAGAGTGCCTGTTGTGCTAAGCACTCTGCAAACATCTTTGAAGAGACAGTCTCTTCTCCAAAGAGTGGAGCAGATTAATACTTTAGTTTTTTCACCTTACTACTTAATGCTGCCTTTTTTGCACTTTGGTTACATTTATCTAAGGGATGTCTATGCCACTCGTTCCTTTCTGTAGTAATGGAAGTGATAATGAGGTAGCCAGTTTT